>NC_034605.1:30435287-30506071 GCF_900095145.1 Mus pahari | reverse complement strand
CCTCCCGAGTGCTGGGATTAAAAGCGTGCGCCACCACGTCCGACTTTAGAAAGCACATATTTTAAAAGCCTAGTCTTTCTGTGTGTGTAGATATAAAATGTAGGTCAGGACAAGAGTGTGGAAAATGAAATAAGGGAGATGTGGAGAGCATTCCCATGGGGGCTAGTTTCTCTGATGTCCAACTGAACGACATATTAATGAAGGATGAAAATCTCTCTCAAATGATTAAACAGGCTGTCTCTTGGCAATTATCACAGCTCCCTTTGCAAAATAGTTACTTTATTTAGATTTTTCTCCATTCCTGGACTTTCTCTGTGTGAGGAATCACAGCCTCAAATAATTGCAGGTCTATTAGCACATCAATTACTTAAAGACCTTGGTTTTTAGCAAGGAGTGTGTTTTAATCCATTGTTGCAAATGTTATTGAGAGATTAGTGGTCCAGGAGAAAAAGTTAACTACAATTAGATTGCAGTAACCTTTCTGGGCTTCTGGTATGTATTTTCATGTTATTCAAGAATCAATGCACTTGCTACTTCCTTGTAAGGAAGAGAGATTAATTGTAGACTTTTGATTAGTGACAGACTTGGTGAAGCTTTTACATTTTCTTCTGTGAAATGATCCAAAAGTGTACAAACAAAATACTAAATAGATAAAACACAATTTATTATGGAAGCTTTCTTATTAAACAAGATAATTGGAGATCATTGAGAGTAACTAGGTTCGTTAAAACAAGATCCTGTTTTAATCATGAAGCTCAAGTCTATGCTTTTACAGCCTTGGTAGTTGAATGCAGAAAAGGCATGAGAAGCAGTCTAAGAAAACACAGGGTAGTTCAATAACGACCAATCAATTCAACAAGTTGACTGTGCTCCAGATCTTAAACGTTTGAGCTTAATTAAGTTAGACACTCGGACATTCATGGAGACAGAACTTACTAAAATATTGCATTTGCCATATGCAGAACTAGTGGGGGAATGTCTACAGAGCATGTAGTAATTTCCTTTCAGCACCAACATAAAAAGTGCAATGCTATGAATGTGCTAGTTAATCCAAGCTTGGTCTTAAGGGTCATCAGATTCTGTAATTAGGAATCCACATTCGAAAGGCCATGTCTGACACTATGTGAAAGGGTAGTTTCAAAGCCCTCTCTCCTGCCACATCTTAAGAGTTGAGTGTGATCTAATTAGCATAATGAGTGTCAGACAGGTTTGCTCAGTGAAATTAGTGGTGGTTATTTTGGGTGATCACTGATAGAACTCTGCTCTGATTGATTCCGGTTAATTGAAAGTTATTCTAGAAGGGGAGTTGGCCTCATGGTAAAGAACACTTGTTCTTTTACTTCAGTTCCCACTCCCCACAGAGTGGCTTACTACCATCTATAACTCAAGTTCTAAGGAATCTTATACCTTATTCTGACCTCTGACCTCTGAGGGTATCCTTGTGGTCCACAAATATACACACAGCCAAGACACTAGTATATATTTGTGAATCTGAAAAGGAAAATGCTTCCAGAGACGTGACTTGGCTGAAATATGTACCAGTATTTCATATACTTGTATGAAAAGAATGTTAAGGTTCAGGTAGCCTAGACCATTGTGTTTATGGCACATACTCCACAGCCCTTCGTGGCCTGATGCTAACTGTAAAAGTTTTCATTTCCTGCCTCTCACACTACTGTTAGGACCATCTCAAGTGAAACTTTGTATAAAATAGCAGTTAGGATGCCTGCTAAGGCAGAAAGATTTGCCAAGCTCACAGAATAAGTAAATACACTATTTACTGCTTCAGTGCACATACATGTTGGCTTTATGTATTTTATATTTATAACACAATTTAATCTAAAACTTATTTTTATTATAATCTGGTATTGTGTGAATTTTTCTGGGGAGACATTAGCAAAATGTCTATGATAGGTCACGGACAACAGATCAAAGAAACAATTCCATGGAACTATAGTGCTATGAATCAATTAATTTAATTTCAATTGCTTTCTAAAGTACACACAACACATGAACCAAAAAAGAGTTTTTATATGTGAGCACACTACCCCAGAAACACAGACAATGGTTCTGTTTTTTCACAATGCTAGAATTTATTGACTGTCAGCAGCAAATTCACAAGGGATGTTGACATCAGCTGCCATAAAATTCATGTAGCTTTGCTCATGCAAATGTAGCAAATATAGGTTCTTTTATATTAATTTTATTTTCTAATTTACTAACAACACTAATACCACACATTATACTGTATACACAAATCTCTCTCTCTCTCTCTCTCTCTCTNTNTCNACACACACACACACACACACACACACACACACACCACACCACACCACACCACACATTACATATCACACATCACAGAATGAATTTAAGTGAAAACAGCTGTAATGTTTTAGAAAAATTCAGACACTGAAACTCAAAAGCCAAAACTTCCTTTAAATTTTTTCAATTAAACTACAATATCATTTAAACCACTCTCTTTTCCCTCCCATTCGTTCCAAGTCCTCTCACTCTCTCCTAAATTCATAGCCTCATCATCTTTAACCATTATTATTACATAAACAAATAATCATAAAAATAAAACATACTGAGTCTGTTCAGTGATGCCTGCATAAATATGTTTCTGGAAATGACCATTTGGTATTTGATAACCAATTTGGGGGCTCATCGGTGGAAGAGACTGAGTTGCCTTCTCTCAGAAGTTGTGACTTGCTTGTAGCTCTTCATCTAGGGATTTTGTTAACTGCTTGTAGATTGAATTTCTTCCATCTATGTTGGAATGTAGTATATTTGAATTGTTCGGGTCTTGTTTAGGCAGCCATGTTGTTGGGATTTTGTGAGTGGAGCTTCCCTTCTACAGTGAGAAAGCATAATCTCACAACAGGATTCCTGGTCCTCTGTCTCTGACCATTCTTACCTCTTTTTATGGTGTGCTCAGAGCCTTAGATACAGCAGTGCTGTTGTTGATATATCAATTGGGACAGAAGGATTCCCAGTCAACCTAACTGTAAACAATGCATGACCCTGAAAGAGGAAGACTAAATATTTATCTTTATTAATCACCAAAATTATTTAATATAGCCTTCATATTTAAATGTAGAAAATAACCTTTGGTAGTACAGAGATGTGAAGTTTTGATTAACTCCAGAGATTTTTCTTTCTCCTTTACCCTTTTCATTTTCCCCCATTGTTATGTAGAGTACTGAACATTATTTAAAAATCATTAGTTTTTAAATGTATCATATCTTTCATATCAACTGTTAGATCAAATAAGTATCTTATTTAATATGTCAATCACTAATTAATTACATGAATCAAAAGTGCGAGCCCTATTCTAGCAGGTTCCATTAGTGCCAACCTCATTGTCCAAATTAAACTTTACATAATCATTTTTTTCTGCATGTTACAGAAATAACTGAATAGTGTGTGCACGTGTGTGGAGAATATATATATATATATATAAAGTGGGTTTAGACTGGACTCAGAAATTTAAGAATAAGGACCGCTTACAGGCAGATCAAAGGTGGGAGACAATATAGTGAGAATGGGTTGGCCATATATTCTTTTGAAAACCTTTCCTCTGCTTTGCAGGATGGGAGAAGAGGATTTTCCAGAGAACCAGTCTTTGGATCCTATATCCACACCTCTCTTGTGCTTCTCTCTTATGTTTTGTGGACAAGAGACTGATTCATTTGCTAAAGAGGCATTAACAGTCAAAGGGATATGCAGAGATGCCTTCAGCCTGTTAACACTACGCCTGTCAGGCCAACATATAAATGTTCTTGGTTTATTTTTAGTTGAAAAGTAATTTTCATTTTTCTTTGACCACGATTCTTTCTTCTAATGCGTGCTGTTCATATTAGTCAGTGACTTCCTGTCCTTGGCTGATCTGCAGTTCATGTGTCTTTGCAGCAGGTCTTCACAAAGAATCATTGTTCTTCTGATTTGTGAAACCTGAAAGGAATTGACTTAATGATTTCAGGATTTTAAATGACCCCTTGCAGGTAGGTGATTCTTCTAAAGATTAAGTTTCCACAACTTTAAAATGGCAAAATAATCATATCTTCACTAAGGTGCACATAATGCAGTCTATAATTATGTAGGTAAATACTGAATTGAAATTATCCACTGTTGTGGGCCAGCCATGTCATCCAGGTACTGAAGCAGGCAACGAAGGGTGGTGTAGGTGTTAATGGGGCCAGAGCTGCTTTATCTTTGACAATTCTGTTTTCAACTCCTTGTGATTTTGTGGCCCAAAGCCAGAGGCTTCTGGTAATTTGATTTCTGCCTATGGCAGCAGGGAACTTAAGAAAACAGGCTTAGTTTCTCTATAGCTCAAGAGTCCCTCACTGGTCATTAACTCTTTGTGAACGAGTGAGAAAAGAAAAGAAAAAGAGGGAGAATTCAAGCACATACATAGATACATATACTTTTGCTGGACTGTACCACCTTTCCCAACAATTCCACAAGTGTTCATACATACTTATTCATACACATATTCCTATATACCTAGGTATATACATACATATAGACAAACAAACATATGCACATACACGTTTTGTGAATGGAGCACAGACACCAGAAGCTCTAGGTATACATTAAGTGGTTGCAGCTCAGTCCCAAATGCCACACTTTATTTATTTTCTTTGGCAATTTATACCTTCTTAGATAAAAGATCTTTATAACATTACCTCACAGATAAAATGTTACATAAAAGGGGAGTTACGGAAGGATGTTGATAGTAAGTTCAAAGTAGTGTTTCATTCTATAAGCTCATTATAAGTTCAAATCAACAGTTTTACATGGCCTTGCTTTATCATAGTCCACACCTGTGATTTCATTCTAAGACCTGACCTAGAATGAATGTTTTTCCTTGATTACAAATTTGTTCCAAGCCTGCTTTCTTATGGTAATGCAATTAGCCTGTGACACAGGACAGTGTACAGAGCTGTATTTGCACCTTTATTCTATAGGGGACTTAAGATTATACTTGTGTCAATTTAAGAGTTCTGTGAAATCATTATCAGAATTTGTGAAATCATCAATTCGTCTATACAGCATTATTACATGAGAGTGCATCTTCATTTTGACCTGCAGGAAACTTGTCCAATAGGATGGGCTGATAACCCAGGAATCATTAGACAGAAAAAGGTTTATCAACATCACTAAGCAATCCTGAGATTGAGTCTCTGGTGACCTTGCATCTCAGAGCTCACCCATTGAGGCCATGCAGAAATAGTAAACCATCTCCAAAATTCCATTGGCTTGCCTTAGCCTTTCTTAGATGGTATCTGTCAATCCACATCTACCATTTCTGAAATGAAAGTAATTGTGAAGGTTTCCTCTTATTATTTTATGTGTATAGATATTTTGTTTGCATATACATCTGTGCAGATGCATTCATGGTATGCCCAGAGGCCAGAAGAAGGTTTTAGATCCCTTATTATTAGATTTATCAGAGGAAAAACAAACAAACAAACAAACAAAAAACCCAAACAGTTGGTTAATGGCAGATAAATGCTCTAGGACAATAGAGTGGAATTCTGTAATAGAAACTCAACTCATAAAAATTTCTGACTATTTCTCAAATAAGAACATAACGGGAGTGAGGGTTGGGTCTAGGGGTATCCGCTCCATCTTCCACCTCCTCTTCCTCTATTTCTTCTCTCATCCTTCCATCACGTCTTCCTCCTCTTCCTTCCTCTCTCTCCTCTAAAACCTCCAACCCCATCTTGCCCTTCCACTGCCCAATTAAAGTCTCTAGATTTTATTTGACCAGTCAGATTGGGGAGCAGGTTCACACGGAATAATCACCTGAGTATGTGATCAGCTCCTCATTGGGGGCAGGATTAGCATCAAAATACAAACAGTACCAAGGCAATCCATAACACACCAGGTCCAAGGCAACTCTTATAATCGAAATATTTATTTGAAGCTGGCTCACAGTTTCAGAGGTTTAGTCCATTGTCATCATGGTGGAAGTACAGCAATGTCCAGGAAGACATGGTGTTGGAGAAGAAGCTGAGAGCTATATGTCTTGATCTCAAGGCAACAGAACAAGATTGTCTTCCATAAGTGGCAAGGAGGAGACCCTATCCTATCCTGGGGAGAACTTGACCATTTTAAATCTCAAAGCTCTACCTCCCACAGTCACACACTTTCTCTAACAAGGCCACAAAAATCTTAGCACAAGACCATACATCCTAGCACAGCCACTTCTAGGAGCAAGAATAAGAGTCCATGGGGGGGGGGGGCTGGTGAGATGGCTCAGCAGGTAAGAGCACCCGACTGCTCTTCTGAAGGTCCTGAGTTCAGATCCCAGCAACCACATGGTGGCTCACAACCATCCGTAACGAGATCTGGCGCCCTCTTCTGGAGTGTCTGATGACAGCTACAGTGTACTTACATATATATATATATGTATATAATAAATACAAAAATCTAAAAAAAAAAAAAAAAAAGAGTCCATGGGGCCCAAACCTATTCAAACCAGCAAAAATGTTATAGAACTTCGTCTTGCAATTCACTGGTAGTATATAATGTAAAACTCATAAAATTACATCTGGAAATTTCATTTTTGATATTGTCATACAACAGTTAATTAGGGATAACAGAATCTAGAAAATGAGATATCACAAATAGCAAGAGACTGGTCCTCTTTCTTTGCTCTGTGATGACAAAGTGGCAATAGTATCTATACCGTTGTATCAGTTAGGAATACCCACATATTGGCAACACTGAGCCAATGCATTCTGGACTTTAAATATCCAATCATATCCAACTGTTCTTAGAATGGTATACATTGTTCTTCAGGACCCGGAAGTTCCTGCACAGGTAAAAGCTTATTTCTGTAGTTTCATGTTTCTCAATCAAGTCCACTTCTGGCATTTCTCTGCTTCCAGAATATGTGCATGCCCATGGTTGTGATGTCACACATTCTACCTCCCATCACCAAATGTATTATTCTTCTCTGTTTCTGGGTCCACCACTAATGACTTCTTGACAATCTCATGTAAGTATCCCATATATCTTAAGCTTGATAATTCCTTACTCCTTTATGAGATTTGTTCTCTCTGAGAAATGAACTGGATTCCTTACTTTGAAAGGTTTTGACATGAAAAACATAGTTAAAATTCAGAATGTCGAGAGCAATGTGATAATATGTATTTCTAAGAAGACTTCTGGGTGATATTACTTCAAAACCATTATATATCATCACTTATGAAATGCTAACACATGATGCTATAGTTGTCCATTTGCTTATCTGTGCTCTCCTCTAAGAGGTCTACAGGAAGGAAACATTTCTATCTTGTTCATTTTTTTGAACCATGTAACCTAGCAACAAGATATACTCAAAATATTCTTTTGTTTATGAAATCAGTGTAGAGCTTCTAGAACTTTACAACCTAGGAACTTGTTCTTTTTCTTAAAAAAAATATTTACTCAATAAGTATTGGTTTTCCATTATATATTTTATTTATTTATTTATTTATTTATTTATTTTTATTTATTTATTTTTTTTGGCTTTTCGAGACAGGGTTTCTCTGTATAGCCCTGGCTGTCCTGGAACTCACTTTGTAGACCAGGCTGACCTCGAACTCAGAAATCCGCCTGTCTCTGCCTCCCAAGTGCTGGGATTAAAGGCGTGCGCCACCACGCCCGGCTTTTATTTTATTTTTAAGTTTATAATATAAATCACATAATTTCTTCCTTCAGTTTCCTCCTTCTAATCCCTCCCACATACCACTCTTGACTCTTTTTCAAAACTATTTGTTTTTCATATATATATATATATATATATATTCTTCTCAGGCAGGATAATGTTAATTTTATATGAGTACTTGTATGGGTGGCCATTTGGAAAACCAGGTATTGTCTTCTTCCCAGGAGATTATTTTTCCCACTCTTATTATTCCTTATTTGTCTGTTGTTCTTTGTGTAGAGTTGAGGCCTCCTGGTCTTACTTCTCCCCCTGTCCATCGGCATGCCTATTGTGCTCCTTGTTTTAGGTACATGTTTAGGTAGTCATGTTAGCAAGACTTTATGGGTATAGCTAGCTACTGAAATTACTAGGAGAAGTAATCTCATAGAAAATTTTCTGCCCCTCTGGCTCTTACAATCTTTCTTCTTTCCCTTCCACAGTATTCCATGAGCCTGATGTATTTTGGACATGTACCCATTAGGACTGGGTTCCACTCTTCTGCCTTTGACTGAAGTTTTCTTTAATGGTCTCCACCTTTTTGTGAAGAGACATCTCCTCGATGAAGAATAAGAAATATACTTATCTGTGGGTATAAGAACAAATAGAGTGTAGTTAGTGATTATGCCGGTTTAGTAAAGTGGTGGCTGCAGGTTCCTTTCCAGGATCAATGACTGAAAATGGTTGAATATCTGAAGAGTATTTTGACATAATACTGGAGGTACAGGGTTTGGAGGTCGCTCAGCTGGTTTTTGGTCTTGCTTTGGTCTCCTATTTCCTCACAATGATCCCTTTCCTCCTGTTAGGAATGGCATATATATTCTGTGCCATTATATGTTGGAAGTATGTGATCTGCTTTTTTGACTTTGATTTTACAGGGAATTACACTTAAGAGAATGGAAGAGTATCAGAAGAGACTTGAAACTTTAGACTTTTTTTCTTTTTTCTTTTCTTTATTTTTTATTAGATATTTTCGTTATTTACATTTCATATGCTATCCCGAAAGTTCCCTATACACCCCCCCCCCCGCCCCTGCTCCCCTACCCATGCACTCCCACTTCTTGGCCCTGGCATTCCCCTGTACTGGGGCATATAAAGTTTGCAAAAGAATGTTGAAAGTATGATAGATGATGGGGCTATTGAAGTTGGACTAAACGTTTCCTGTATTATGATATATCTGTAAGCCTATGGAAGCCAGGGAATCAAATGTGGAAGTTTGAATAAAAAATAGCCCTGTGGCGTCATGGAGACTGGTACTATTGGGAAGTGTAGCCTTGTTGGAGTAGGTGGGACTTTGCTTATGGAGGTATAATACTTGGTGGGGACTTTGAGCTTCAGAAGCTCCAGCCAGGCCTAGTGTATTTCACAGTCTCTGTGGATCCAGATGTAGTACTCTAGGCTACCTCTCCTGCACTAGGTCTCCCTGTGTGCTGCTATGATTATAATGGACTAAAACTTTGAAGTATAAGCTAGTCATAATTAAATGTTTTTCTTTTAAAGTGTTGCTATGGTCGTGGTGTCTATTCACCGTGATAAATAAAACCCTAACTACGACAGAGAGATTGTGGTTAGTTCCAAGATATGCATGTCAGTACATCCTTAGGAGTATTATGGCATGCTTGGTGGTTGTGCTATGGTTTACACATGCCATAGGTGAGTAGGACTTGTGGTTGGTTGTCTCCTTTGGAAGCTTGCATGGTACCTTCTGATCCTATGAGAACTAGTCTTCAGGGAGCAGGCATTCCTGTCAGCTAGAGGTCTCTGGACCCTATGGATGAAGCACATGGTGTCTTCAGCAGTAAGGACTTACATTCTACCTGTGAGAGGAAACCAGGGGCAATAGCAATAACCGATGTGTTTTGGAAGTCTCGTGGACAACTATGACCAACTCAAAAGAGGGTTTCTCATGACTGAGGTTGGGTATTTTGTTAGATGGTCTTTGTTTTTTGTTGGAATTGTCAGCCCACATGTAATTTCATTTAAATTATACACACACACACACACACACACACACACACACACACACATACTCACTTGTATTATAGGATTTGTTTTTTGGTTTCTTTGTTTTGGTTTTGTTTCATTTTGTTTTTGTTTTAAGGTAAACGGTGAATAGTATTATTCCTTATGACAGTTTGCAGACATTACTGTTAAGGATGTCCTTACCTGCTTCCCTCCTTCCTTATTCTGGTCCTAGAACTTCCAAGGCTGTTAGGCTGGGATCTCTGGAGTAAATAAAATACTCTTATGCTATTTTATAATGTCATGTTTAATAACAACTAAAAACATCATTCAAATTCTCTCACAGTATTGAAATTGTTTTTAGGATTGTTCATGAGCTCACATGTTAGAGCTCACATGTGAATGCTAATGGTGGCTGAATTTTTTTACATATAGAATAGAAGAAGATTTGCTAAAGTCAAAGCCAATATTAGCTTCCTTGACATATCATTATCCCTTATCCTTGGCCAATATTTACTAAGAGCATTTTTTTTCCAGAATAACATTTCAGGCGATGTGTGAAGAATAAATTGTTAAGTATAAATGCCATTAGTAAGTCCAGGTAAATGTCACAGCAAATGTAAGTAATGTGAGATTAGATGGAGACTACACACACACACACACACACACACACACACACACACACACACACACACACAGACCCTCTCATGTGCATCAGGTACACACACAATATTTTTAAGCTGTTATAGTTTTGTTTCCTGTAAAGGTTAACTCATGTTTGATCCTAGTGTTATGCTAAAGATAACTTAAATATATACAATTTGAGTAGAAATTATTTCCCTGGAAGGACATTTATTTTTCCTCCACAGCCCCAGGAATATTCACTTGGTCCCACAAATTTTCATAGTATAATTTATTGCTATACCTATACTGTTCTCTCTTTGGCCCCATACAAATAGCAAAATGTGTAATAAAATACCTTTGAAAAAAATCAATCCTGTACTTTATAGCATTAAATTAAATGTGGTTAAATTAAATGTGATTACCTTGAGGTATTTATGATGCTGAGAAAACTGGTTGAGATAAGGCAATCTCTTCAGATAAGGCAGTTGGTTTTCTACACTGATTTTTGCAAAGTGAAATCTATATATTAGCAACTCTGTTTTGAAATTATATAGGACAGTTCATATGTTTCTGGAAACTACAATTATATCTGATGATTAATGTAAAGAAAAAGCATTGTGACAACTTTATATAATTGAGCAAAGAATAAAGTAAGTCAGATATTGAACATGATAAAAAGCATAGTTACTGCTTAAAAAGTGTGTTTACTTAAATTTTATTTAATGCTTAATTGATTCATAATAATTGATATACTTATGGAGTTCACCATAACAGATAAATAGAAATATAAATAGAAGTATATGATTACATCAAGGAAAATATGTCAATTGTTTCAAACACTATTTATCTCTGTTGGAATATTCAAGGTTCAATTTAGTAGTTACTTTGAAATAACTAATTATCAATAATATGTATTCTACTATTTGTAGAAAATTGAAAATTATTTCCCTTACAAAACTGAACTGTTAAACCATTCTTCTTCTGTGCTGAACTTTGCAGGCTGTTAGGTTACTGTCTAAAACATTATGCGTTCAATGATGGTAGCTTCTACAAATGAGAAAACATGGTATTTGTCTTTTGGTGCCTGACTGATTTCACTTAACACTGTTCTGTAATTTCCTGCAAGTGATAGGATTTCATTGTTTTCCATGGGGGAGTAACATTCTGCTGTTATATAGGTGCCAAATTCTTCACCAGTCCCTCTGTCAGCAGTGGTGTTTATACTGCTTTTGCAGGAATGGGAAATAGACTTCTCAAGTGATGCATCCTATTAGCTATTGCAAGCACCTTGGAATTGAGTTTGGAGAAAGGCAAAAGCCGCTTCTGAAAGGGAAAAATGTTAAGTACTTATTAGGTGGTGCTAATATAGGAACTGGGGAAAATAGAGGGAGGACATGCAATACAATTATATTTCTGGTTTTGTTTGCAACACCCATGTGTAGAATTAATGGTACAGATAAGGCTACTTCTTGAGAAAATTGAATGCTGAATATATAAGTTCTCAACCCTCTCTGCTCAGTTGTATTAGTCTATAATATTTTTGTACATAGAAACTTAAACATATAATCATATTTATAGTGTTATCAAATGTACATTTTGTTCTGTGAGTTCAAACATAGCATGCCCTTTTCCAGTAAACGTATTCACTCATAAAACAGGTTAATTTTTACCTATGGGCTACCAAGTCCATGAAATGCTCTTCCATGCTATCACCTTTCTGACCATATTGCTGGGGAAGGACAAATGTAGCGATCGGACTTAATAATCAAAACAAACAAAAGCAAACAAAAACAGAAGAGGGGTGGGAAAATAGGAGAAAGAAAGAAAGAAGACAAGTGAGAAGACAAAGGAAGATGAGATAATAAGTGATTATATAAAGAAAAGAAACACACAACTTTAGAGAGACTAATTAAGTGCGAATTCCAAAAGGAAGGAAAATGAATTCTTACAAGGGAAGCTGGGAAGAGAAGACCATCTAAAGGCATAATCTCTGTGTATGCGAAAGTAATGCTGGCTCGGCCATCTGCAATGGATTGCTCACTTGCAGTTAAGGGAACGTAGGTGGTAACTGGTTCTCATGTCTATCCACTCACTCCTAGAAATAGAGCTGTGAGAACAGTAGAAAGCGGCTAAGAACATGCATGAATGATGCCATGGAACTACAGTGAAGGATGGAGTGATTTCCCCTGTTGTAGATGAAACTTCCCTGTGCTGACTTACTTTAATAGACCCAGAGGGAACTCCAGGATAGGAAGGAAAAGGCAGGGTGAGAAAAACTATGGGAAACTGAGCTGCAGGAGACTTCCCTTCCCCTAACTCTTAGCAGAGGATGGATAAGGGTCAGTGGCCATCTTTGTTGTTGTGTCCAGGGAGTTCAGAGACACCTTCTGCTTGGCAAAACATTTTTGTTAGCAAAGAACATATAACAGAAAGTGGAAAGGCGTCTGTATTCCACACCTACATGTTGCCTGAGAGGGCAGATGTGACTCGGTGATCATGCCTGTTCTTGATTAAGATAATGTGGACCCTCTGTATTTTTTCTCCCATAAAAGGAAGAATATCAGTGTATACTGCGAGAGAAGATTCCATGATATAACCTGAGGAATAATTGTTGTTTTGGGGATTGTGGGGCATCAACTTCACCACAACGGAGAACCCCAGGCACCTGAGGAGGGATCTGAGAAGCAGAAACAACCAACTTTAAATTAGTGCTTGAGGTAGCTAAAGTTGTCCTGGAAAGACAGTAGCAATCAATGGTTCTATTCTTTGAGGTATTGTTGTAAAATTACCTTTATTCTGATTTGTTTGTCAAATCTTTTGTGTGTGTGTGTGTGTGTGTGTGTGTGTGTGTGTATTCATATGAATCATATGAATATATCTCACTGTATCAATTCCTTGACTAGCAGCATCATGGATAAAGCTGGCTTTTGAATATTTACCATGATTTTTACTAACTCTAACTCATATGGTTGGGTTTTTTGTTTTTGTTCTTTTGTTTTTTGTTTTTTTGTTTGTTTGTTTGCTGTTTTTTTTTTGTTTTTTTTTTTTGTTTTTTGTTTTTTTTTTTGAGACAGGGTTTCTCTGTGTAGCCCTGGCGGTCCTGGAACTCACTTTGTATACTAGGCTGGCCTCAAACTCAGAAATCTGCCTGTCTCTGCCTCCCAAGTGCTGTGATTAAAGGTGTGCGCCCCCACCGCCTGGCCACTCATATGGTTGTTATAATGATTAGAGAGTATATAGTACATAAAAATTTTTGATGCACAGAGGATTTTTGCCACATGTTAGCTTTCATCTTCTTGTCTTTATTCTAAAGTTTAACACTGTGTTGATTGGCAATGAGAAAGGATGGTTTTCACCCACTGACTGTTTGGCAACCATATGAAACTGCTCCTTTACAATAAACATTATTCCTAAAATATTCTAGATTTCCTCTTTGTCCCCTTATCCTTGATAGTTGCTTGTGTCATAGAAAGTTAGTCATTATATAATATTCTAAAATCTAATTCTGTACATAGAGGAGAATCCCGAAAGGGACACATATGAGAGCACTCTCAAAGAGTGTTTAATCAAAGTAGGGCCTGTGTAAGTTGGTTTTCTACCATCAAATACCTGAGGAAAAAAACAGTTTTAGGGCAGAAGGATTTCTTTGGACCTACATTTTTGGGGATAGTCTGCAAGGGACTGGAGGAACGCAAGGCAGTGCTGTGGTAGCTGTAGTGTGAAGCAGTAGTGATGCCTGCTCACATCTCCAGGTTAAAAGAAAAAGAGAGCTAGTCACTTAGGTTTAATCCTCCAGAATCCTCCTTTCTTCTAGTTAGGTCCAGTTTCTAAGTTCTTTACAACCTCAGTCAACAGCACTATCACTGAAGGGCCAAAGATGAAACAGTTGAATCTGTAGAGGACACTTACATATAAACCATAACAGAAAACTTCAAAGTTGAGTAAGAATGGGTAAATCAGAGAAACTCAAAGATGCAGAAGAGGCCAGAAGGCAATTATAACTTTGAGTAGAAAACTGTGACCATTGCCAGGCAGTAATAGAGTAAGCAGAGAACTTAAGGCATAAATACCTAGCTTCACCTGGTTCCTGGCAGGGGCTTCCAAAGCTTGAAAATAAGAGGGCCAGTATGCTTCAACACAGAATCTTAGGAAGGACGTTGATATCTCTAGTGTGAGTGAGATGAAATTTTTATGTAGGAGTATGTGTGTGGGAGGTGCACATGCCATGGTACGTATTTTGCAATGCGAGTGCATTTTGTATGAATCAGTTCTCTCTGACTCTTTGTGTTCTGGGGTTAGACCTCAAGTCATCATGCGTGGCAGCAATTGCTTTTAGTTGCTGAGCCATGCATCTTGTTAGACCCCAAGTGATCAATTCTATCAAAAGAAAGGGTCAGAACAGTGGTTTATTGTTCAGTTTCAACTCCTTATGCACTGTTAGGATATCTGGAAATTTATTTAATTAGCCCCATATGCAGGCTCAGTTCTTTGGAGAGAAGGATAGATGACTTCAAACTGAAATCAGATGTGAATGAGTTAAAAATTTCACCCGCCTTTTGGTGAATTCCTAGTGAGCAGCCTATCTATTATTCACCTTAATCCATCTCTCATGGCACTGGGAGTTACCATGGGAACTCTAGTTTAGCCTTTTGAACAATAATGGTATTGGAAGGGCTCTGTTTTGCTGTGAGGGCAGGAGTGGGTATTCTACCAGATAAAAGCTATCAGAAGTTAATGAAATTGGTTTTTATCTTTGTCTGTGTCCAGATTCTTAATGTTTTACCTATGGTGAACTTGAGAGAGGGCCAATTTGGAAATAGTTGCCTGAGCATGCTTCTGTCTTTTGTTTTATAGGAGAAGCTAAGTGCTTTAAATTTCATGCCTAACGAGATGGTAAGAAGAAGTTCATGTTTTCAAATGAATGGAGAGAAAAATCTGAAATCTGTAATGAGTGAGCTGACAGCATAGGAAGGTTCATTCGCAGGATGTAACCTGGATGAACAGAGAAAATAAATTATCTATGACTCTCAAGAGGAAGAAAGATGGTAATTTAACAAAACCTAGCAATCATAACTCAGAAGTCCCTTCTCTGTCTGCTAGAAATAAGTCCTAAAGGAAGAAAGCGACTGACCACCATTCTGGTACATACTTGTAACTTCTGGCAAGTAAAATAGGTGTTTGGTATCATTTAGAGGTAATATTAAATTGAATTCTATTTTTTTATAATTAAATTTCTCTTTAGACCACCTTGAAATGATATTGCTTGTACTTTTACTAATTTAATCAAGGCACCATCAACCCTAAACTGTCAACTATCTATTATTCTAGGGTATGCTTATTGAGAATCTCCCATTAAAATCTTTAAAGTGAAAGGACATTTGTCAAAGAGTGCCAGGGTAGTCTTCATAGGTGATACTTAACGGAAAGAAATGGAACGAAAGTGGTAATCTTGTACTTCTTTGGCACATTTATGACACATATGTGTCTATACTAACTTCCTCTGGTAGAGGCGCATAACCCATTGCCAAGAACATCCTTACTGATCTTACACAGTAAAGCAACATATTTGTATCAATGTATTGGTATCCTCTGATGCAAACACTGTTGCTCGTATCATTGATGGTCAGTTGCCCCCTTTGCAGCCTGTTTAGTGGCTGATAATACTCTTTCAATGAAGACAGCAGACACTTTTCTTGAACACACAAGAATAGAATCCTATTTCTTAAATTTTGGAAATGAGTCTAGAGCCAGAAAGTGAAAACCATAACTGCTGTCCACTCTCAATAGTATGATGGGAAGAACATTTGTTCCATTGGTGAGATGTATGTTCCTATGCCACAGTAGCTCCTCCCGTCACTCAGGATCTTGCAAACCCTCACTGCTAAGCCTGGCCACCATCTGTGTTCTAACTAAAAAATACATTATGTTTTCTCTTTCTCCTTGTTCTAGCTCCCTTTCCCAGGCACTAGCTAAGGTCATACACACATCATTCATGACTCTCCAGTTACTCTTTCTCCCTATTGCTGAAGATTCTCAAACCATGCAGCTGCTAATCAATTGCTGAATCTGATGCTTATCACACAGAAAAATGTCACCTTTTCTCTCCATCATCTCTCCCTTTCAAACTCCTATAAAGTTGTTCCAAGGTTTTCTTCTGTAGTTTGCCTTAAAATTCTTCTACCTACAAGATCAAGAACCCACAAAGGGGATACTGCACCACCTAGTGATGGTCTTTTAAAAATATGACTTTTCTTCATTTTGTCTAAAGTTCAGCAAATATCTTCCCAGTTCAGTTTAAACAAATTCCAAGTCAGCAATGGTGGCTGAGAAGGCTTAATGACGCCCCCTCTGCCACACCAACCCACCTCCACCCGTTACATATATGCTCATAGCTTAGGTGTCTTTCTTGTAGTCAGCTTGAAGTCAGGCTTCCTTTGGGAAAGAGCTTTGACCTCATCATTACAGCAATGACTGACAATACAGTAAAAAGGAAAAGGAAACAAAGCAAGAAACTATACAAAAATAAATATGAGAAATTGAATTTTGTGCATGTGAAGGCTCAATGCCCCAGTGTGGGGAATGCTAGGGCAATGAGGCAGGAGTGGGTGGGTGGGTGGGGGAGCAACCTCATAGAAACAGAGAAGGGGGGATAGGATAGGGGGGCTGGGGAGGGGAAATGGGAAAGGGGGATAACATTTGAAATGTAAATAAAGAAAATATCCCCCCCAAAAAATTTGAATTCTGTTTCTCACTAACACTTGGAATAGAAAGAAACAAATGTCCAAATTCAAGATGGTTTCCTAAATGCTTTACTTGTCTATAACATGGCAAGACAAACATGACTGGGGCAAGCTTTAACATCTTTAAACTTTAGATTGCTGTGTTTCAAATACTGGAAATTTCTCTGATTTCTACCATCCATAAGATACAAATGTGAAAGTGATTTTAGACATAAAGATGCTATCTATACTCATCAGACAGCTATACTGGCAAGTGGACCAATGCTTCCATGGTTTGACACTCAGTCAGCCAGTAACACTGAATATTATTAAATGGCCCCTTGAATTAGCAAATTTTCTTAGTGCTGAATATGGTCATTTCTGTGCTTTGTGGAGTGAAAGGACAATAGGAAGTATTCATTGTCATGCATTTTTACAGTATTTCTCTCCACGATGTTTGTTTATGTGAAATAGCTGTATCAATCATATTGGCTCATGCATGGCCCATGAATTAGTGATGCATTCTAATTTAAACTAATGAGTTCATGTTCTGTTCTCCTGGATGACTATCATCTGTGGGTAATATTGCTAAATATGAATTACCATTTATGATCTGGACAATTATGATTTTATATGTAGCATTCTAGGCTTACCTTGTACATAGTCAGAGTAAACAGTCAGTTTAGAAAAAAATGCCCCATTTATCAAAACCTCAAGATCTTTTGGAGTCTTCTACAAGGAAAATTGCATGATAAGCTTCCAGTTAAGCTCTACCTTGATGATACATGGCAGCACCTCTAGGTGGCCAATGACTTAATGAGCTAAGACCCTAATAAAAATAATAATATGTATTTCAAAAGTATGTTATAAATCACCTAAGAAATTTGTGTTGGCCAAATGAATCAGGACACTTGATAATAATTTGAAGTGGGGTAGGTAACCCTTAGTGAACTCTGATAAAAGTGTCTCTCAACAGAGAAAAACTTGGCTCTGAGCATGTATACTGTGTGTGATTTTTAGTATTTTAAGTCACATAAAGTGTAGGCACTGATGAACTGTATAGCTGTCAACCATTGAGGAAATGTAAATCAGTGTGTATCAGTTCAGCAAACCAAGGTACTAGGCACAACATGGAGGCAGGAGGTACTTCAGGGAAAAAAAAAGGTTGCACATACATATAAAACAAATATACCATGAGGAAACACTTTCTGTATTTGTTAGTTCACTCATTACTGTGACAAAAGACTAGCAAGAAGCAACTTGAGAGAGGACAAATGCATTTTGGCTCATGGTTTGAAGCAATACAGTCAGTTCATCATGACTGGGAAGCAAGGGTGTCAGGAGTCATCACCCCACGTGATGGAAGGAAAGAAGGAAGCAAGCAAGCAAAGAAGGAAGGAGGGAAGGAAGCAAAGAAGGAAGGAAAGACTTTCTAGAATTCAGTGAAAGCATAACATAATGAAACTTATGGGACACAATGAAAACAATGCTAAGAGGAGAGTTTATATTACTAAGTTCCTTCATAAAAATATTACTGAGATCTCATACTATTGACTTTGCTGCACACCTCAAAGCTCTAGAACAACAAAAAAGCAAACACACCCAAGAGGGTAGATGTCAGAAAATAATCAGATTCAGCGCTGAAATCAATAAAATAGAAACAAAGAGAACAATACGAAGAATCAATGAAACCAAGAGCTGGTTCTTTGAGAAAATGATTAGGTAGCCAAATCCTTCTCCAAACTAACTAAAAAGGAGAGCCATAACATTCAAACCAACAAAATCAGAAATAAAAGGGGAACATAAAAAATGGACCCCAAGGAAATTCAAAGAATCATTAGTTCTTACTGAAAATAAACACCTTATTCCACAAAATTAGAAAGTTTATACAAAAGGGATAATTTTCTTTATAAACACCACATACCGAAGATAAATCAAGATAAGGTAAGCTATGAAATAGACCTATAATGTTTAAGAAAATGGAAGACAGTCATTAAAATCTCCCAACCAAGAAAAAGTCAACTGCTGAATGGTTTTTAGTACAGAATTCTACCAGACCTTTAACGAAGAGCTAATACCAATATCTCTCAAATTATTCTACAAAATAAAAAGAGAAGGAACAATGCCAAATTCATTTTATGAGTCCCCAGTCACTTGATACTTCAACCAAAGACTCAAAGAAGAAAGAGAATTTCAAACCAATTTCCATTATAAACATTGATGGGAAAATACTCAATATATTACTCCCAAACCAAATACAAGAACACATCCCAATTACCATCCACCATTATCAAGTTGGCTTCATCCCAAAGGTGCAGAGATAGTTCAATATAAAAATTGTATCAATCCACCATATAAACAAACTGAAAGAAAAAAAAACATGATAATCTCATTAGATACTGAGACAAAACTTTGACAAAGTCCAACACTGTTAATGATAATGTCTTGGAGAGATTAAGATACAAAGCACATATTTAAACACAATAAAGGCAATCAATATCAAATTAAATAGAGAGAACTTTAAAGCAGTTACACTATAATTAAGCACAAGAGTGTCCACTCTTTCCTTATCCATTCAATGTAATATTTGAAGTTTTAGCTAGAAATTGGAAAGTAAGAAGTCAAAGTACCACTTCCTAGATGATATGGTAGTATACATAAAGGACACCAAAACTTTTACCAGTGAACCCTTAGAGCTGATAAACACCTTCATCAAAGTGACGGAATACAAAATTAACTTAAAGAACAACAACCAACAATCCAACAATAAAAGAGCTGAGAAAGAAATAAGGAAAACCACACCTTTCACAATAGCCACAAATAATATAAAAATATATTGGTGAAACTCTAATCAGGCAATCTAAGAACTGTATTACACGAACTTCAAATATTTGAAGCAAGAAACTGAAGAAGATATCAGAAGATTAAAAGGTCACCCATGCTCATGGATCAGTAGCATTAGCATAGTAAAAATGGCTATCCTAACTAATGCAATCTAGAGATTGAACACAATTCCCTTCAAATTCTAATACCATTCTTTACAGACCTTGCAAGAACAATACTCAACTTCATGTGGAGATTCAAAAAACACAGGACAGTTAAAATAATTATGTACAATAAAAGAATTTCTGGAGGCATCACCATCCCCGATTTCAAGCTTCACTACAGGAAACTAGGAAAATCTTCATATACAAGAATGGAAAGGAATAACCAGAATTAAATCTACACATTAACAGACACTTGAAATTTGATAAAGGACTGAAAAGTATGCAATGGAAAAAAGATAGCATCTTCAACAAATAATGCTGGTCTAACTGGATGTCTACATGTAGAAGAATGCAAATAGATCTATATCTATCATTTTTCTGAAAAATGAACTCCAAGTAGATCAACTGCTTCAATATAAAACTGCATACACTAAATATGATAGAAGAAAAAGTGAGGAATAGCCTTGAATGCATTGGCACAGGAGACAACTTCTTGAATAGATCACCAGCAGCTCAGAAACTAAGATCAACAATTATTAAATGAGGCCTCATGAAATTGAAAAGTTTCTGTAAGGCAAAGGACACTATTAAAAGGACAAAATGGCAACCTACAGAATTGTCAAAGACCTGAAATCCAATATACATAAAGAACTCAAGAGACTAGACATCAACAAACCAAGTTACCTAATTAAAACATGCAGTACATATCTAAACAGAGAATTCTCAAGAAAGGAATCTCTAATAACCAAGAACCACTCAAAGAAATACCCAGCATCCTTAAGCGTCAGAGAAATACAAACCAAACAACTCAGAGATTCCATCTTACATCCATTAGAATGGCTACAATCAAAATGTCAAATGACAGCTCAGGTTGGCAAGGGTCTCTACTAAGAGGAACATTCATTTATTGCTGGCAAGAGTTCAAATCTGTACAACCACTTTGGAAATCAATTCAGTAGTTTCTCAGAAAATTTTGTAGTAGTTGTACCTCAAGATCCTGTTATACCACTCCTGGGCACATATCAAAACGTAATCCATCATACCATAAAAACACTTGCTCAACTATGTTCATTGCTGCTTTATTCATAGTAGCCAGAAATTAGAAAAAACCTAGATGCCCCTCAACAAAATAATGTATAAAGAAAATATAGTACATGTACACTATGAAGTATTAACCATTAAAAACAGTGATATCATGAAATTTGCAGACAAATAGATTTAAGATACATCATCATGAGTGAGGTAACCTAGACACATTAAGACAAACATGGTACATATGGCTATTAGTCATAAAAGTCATGATAACCACACTACAAAACAGACCCAAAGAAGCTCAGTAACAAGAAGGGATCATGGTAGGGAACACCTGAATCTCACTGAGAAGCAAAACTATGTTACAAATAGAAGGTGGAAAGAGAGAGTGGAGTGGGTGCAGAGAAGTTGTATATGGGAACAAGAGGGATGAAGTGTAGGGAGGGGAGGGCAGAGGGAAGGGAGAGAGTACGTGAAGAGACAACTCGGTGGGGAGATTTCTGGAACCAGCTAGAAACTTAGCACTATGAAAAGTTCCAGAAATCTGTGAGGATGGCCCTAGCTAAGTTTTCTAGCAGTGGGGGATACAGAGACTGAACTGGCCATTTCTTGTTACCAGGTGTACTGGCTATTGCTGGCTGTCAACTTGACTATATCTGGAATGAACGACAATCCAGAATTGGAACGTTCACCTGTGAGCCTGATCATGAGGCTGGGAGTTACAAGTTTCTGACCTGGATCTTGGCATGGAGGTCTTGAGGCATAGGGGCTATGAATCCCAGGAGACTAATAAAGCAAGGGGTTCTCTGAGTTCAAGGTCTTCTGGGACAAAGCAAGGCATGATGATACACACTTTTAATCTGGGTTCTACCTTCTGCTGGAGACCTACATAAGGATGTTGGAAGAAGGAAGATTCTCTCTTCTTCGCCTGTTTGCCTTGTGGAATCGAGCAACTGCCAGATCCTTGGACTTCCATTCACAGCTGCTGCTGCCCATTGTTGGGGAGGTGAACTACAGACTGTAAATCATCAACAAATTCCCTTACTATATAGAGTCTACCCATAAGTTCTGTGACTCTAGAAAACCCTGAGTAAGACACCGGGCAAGACTTCCAATGGAAGGGTTGGCACACCAACTCAGCAACAAAACTTTAGACCCACAATTTTTCCTGCCTACATGGAGCAAAATTTGAGGGAAGGATCAACCAGTGACTGACCCATTTTGAGATCCATGCCATGAGACAGGGCCCACTGCTGACACTATTCATTTTATTCTGCTATACTTAAAGGCAGGAACTTAGTATATTTATCACCAGAGTGGCTTCACAGAGCAACTGATAGAAACGGATGCAGAGACACACAGCTAAAATTTCATGGAACTTGAGGAATCCTGTGGAAAAGACTGAGAAAGAATTGAAGGAACCAGATGAGTCAAGGCTACCGCAAGGAAACCTACAGAATCCATTAATCTGGGCCTATAGAAGCTCATAGAGACGGAACTACCAAGCAGAAAACATGCCAGTGAATATATATAACATTTCTGCAGTTAGGTCTTTATGTGGGACTCCATGAGAGCTGAGGACATCTCTGACTACATTGCCTGCCTTTAGATCCCTTTCTCTCCTAACTGGACTGTTGTGCAGCCTCAATCAAAGAAGATATACTCAGTCTTCCTGCAACTTAATATGCCAAGGCTGGTTGATAACCTTGTGAAGCCTCCTTTTTCTGAGGAAAATGGAATGAGCAGTGGTGGGAGGGAGGAAGGGGGAGGGAAGAGGGTAAGACTGAGAGAGAAGGGAGGGGGAGCTGAGATCAGGACATAAAGTAAATAAATAACAAAAGAGAAATGTTAAGCATATATGAATATTTTCATTAAGTGGATATTTAAATTAAGAACCATTTTGAAGTTATTGTTTATTGAGAACAAAAGCTATAATCAGGCTTAATTAAAACTTAGCCTCACTAAAATTAAAAATGCCTCTAATATTTATGTGTGTACTGTATTTCAAGACTCTATTTATAGATAACATGATTTTATACATGGAAGCTAATAGCATATATACTATTTTCATAAGATATACTATGAAATACTATTTAAATCATCTTATATGCAAAATATAAGCCATGCTCATAGTTTTAAATCCCACTGAAATAAAAATCAAATTTTTATTGTTTAGGGAAGACTTTCACAACCTTCAGATTTCCTATTGCATTTGATTGTATTTTCTGTGTGTTCCACAAGGTTCTTAACGTGCAGATATTTTTGTGGGAATTGATGCTTGAATTTATCTTCCTTGTGTGTGTGTGTGTGTGGGGTGCAGAGTCTTTATTCCTTTCTTCCCATGCACAGCATTTCCCTACAGTCACTTGGATGATAATAAACGATTTAAGCATTTGTGGATCTAGAGAACAGGCACCAGTTGGATGGTCATTTATTTGGAGTGAGGAAAATGATCTTATAATGTTAGTGATTATGCTAATTATTTCAAAGGGATGGCTTGAACATACCATTAGACAAAATGAGATGTGAGAAGTGTATTGTGTTGCTAAGACACATCAGTGGCAGCCATGAATGATTTCAAGAAATAAGCACTAGAAAAATAAGCTAATTGAAGTTATATAGGGCGTTTCAGAGGAAGTTTTGATTTATTTTATATTAGGTATTTATCTTAGTTATTTTCTTAGATTGTCTTTATTTTGATTTTGATATTAATAGCCTATGTGCAATTATGGTAGCTCTTCCATATCAAAACTTAGATAAACTGTTGCCCTAATATTAGATGAGGCAGACATCTCCACTCCTTAGAGAAAACCTGGGCATGTCTGGGTCATCTCACGTCTATAATAGTTCTGGGAAGCCCAAAGGCTGCATATAAATAAGCATATTTGAAAGCCTGTGGCAGGACGGTGCATAATGTTTATGTAATGACTAAAATTTAGTGAACGGAATTCTCAGGTCAGGCCAGCTGACAAATGAGAAAATGAACATAGCTAATTTAAACATGGTCTGATGGAGAAAAAAAAATCACTTACTGCTCTCCTTCTTCAAATAGATTGTGATATTTAATTATTATTACTCCTGCTTTGAATTAATTAAGTGACTGCGGCTTTACTAGGTTCTCAGGAGTATCAACAGTGATGTGGTATACAGTGCCAGAGGTTGACAATCTAGCTAAATGGCCAGGAAGGCAAGCTGGTGTCCTGTCTTGTACTTCCAGCGTGAGCAAAAGCAAAGCAGCTAGTTTGCAAAAGAAAGAAAGCGATTACAGGAGGGAGGCCCTCTGTGGCCGATAGCAGACCACTGAGTACAGCTGTCTTTCTCCTTCACCATACACTAGAATGGCTATGTAAATGGAGTTATTTTCAAGTACCTGGCAAACCTTTGTTTGCTTCTTTTACTCCTTAACCAGAGACGTTTCTTCCGAAGTGTTTTCTCTCCTCCCAACTGACAATATGCTTCTTCCCTCATGAGTAGCAAACACATGTGCACATTATAAAGGATTCCTAGTAAAAAACAAAAACAAAACAAAAGCAAAACAAAACCCTAAAAGCACAAACAAGTGTTGAAGTGATGAATTCGGAGGGAAGACCTTGCCACACAAATGTTGACCTCTGTACAGATCTCCAGAACCCACGTGTATCCAGACACTGGAGCACAGAGCCAGTGCTCCTGTTGTGAGATGGGGATGGGGACTGAAGAATCCCTCGGAACTCCGAGGTCAGCTAATCTTCAAACAGAAGAAGGCTGCCCACACCTAAGGACACAGAGGTTGTCCTGTGACACCCACAGATTGTCCTCAAAAGTCCGAACTTACACATAAACTCAATACAGTACCCACCTCTTACTCACACAATTCTTAAAAAAGTGCATCCACTATTTTTAAAAAATTAATTTAACTTGAAATATAACCAACAGTATTTCCCTATATTTTAAATGAATGTCATATAAATGATACTCATTTATTCCATGATTATCAGTTGCTTTGTAGAATGGCTTAATTTAGTTATTGTACATTGTATACTTATGTAAAACATCATGTTACATTATATAAATAAATACAGTTTTTTTCTCTGTGTAAATTTAAAACAGGCAGTTAGATGGTATATTAGTCAGGATTATTTAAAGGTACAGAAATGATACACTGTGTGTATATATATATATATATATATATATATATATATATATATATATATTTAATACATACCATATACATACACATATGCTATCTATCTATCTATCTATCTATCTATCTATCTATCTATCTATTAAAAGAGGGTTTATTAGACTGGCTAATAAATTTGCTGTCCCACTACAAACATGGCTGTTTCATAACAGAAAGGCCAAGAATCTTGTATTTGTTTATTTTATGAGGCTGGACATCTCAGCAGCCTCAATCTGGTACTGGAGACTCAAAGCATTCCTGGCGAACTACTGGTCTTCAGTGAATGTTGGAGTCCTGAAAAATTCGGAGGTCATAAACAACCAGCCCCAGGATAGAATCACCATTGAGTATGCAGCTGAACAGGCAAAGACCTGTTCCTTTCTTCCACATCCTTTTACTTGGACTGCCTCAGAAGATATGGCCTAGATTTAGGTTACATCTTCCTTCTTCAAATAATCTATGAAAATCTTTCACAGGAATGCTCATTGTGTTAGCTTCTGGATAAATGCAGTCAAGCTAAAAACCAGGATTGGCAGTCTCAGATGTCAAATTGAAGGAAGTACTGGCTATCTTTCTATAAATTTTCTTTCTTTTTTTTTTTTTAAAGACAGGAACTATATATGTTTTCTGCTTTGTCTTGTAACTCAGGTGCCATGTGGGTAGATCCTTTTCAAGGCCAGAATAGCTCAACCCCTCCAGAGAGGTCTGAGACCTTGGCCCGCCTTCCCATTTTGTCTGTAGTAAAGTTTTCATCTTAGATCCATTTCCCTATAGCCAGTGTGTCATAGAGAAATAAACCCCAATCCTATTAAAGCCTTGCACTGGGTATCTCAGTTATGGCAACTTAGCCTGTTCATTAAACAATATAGCCTCTCTTGACAGATATAACACTAAAAGTAAAATTACATTTTAAAAAGTTTTTATAGTCTTCATTTCTCTTAGGGGAAAATATTAGAACCTATAAATTCCAAGTCTGTGCTCATCTATCCTGCTGGTGAATTGTTTTTAGAAAGACACTGAATCCCAGTCATGCTGGTGTTATTTAGACAGCAAAGCCCCTCCATGCTGCCTTTGCATGCCGCCCCTGGCTCCTGCTTTTCCAGTGAAACCCACTTCCCACTAATACCCACACTGCACAATCCTAGCACCTCACCTGTGAGAACCTGTCATCAAACAGTCCATGTGAACTTTCAGCCTGCTGTAAATTTCGTAGTGCTTATAATAATGTCTGCATTTAATAAGGTGAGAAGGAGGTCAGAATGTTTCCATGGGAAGAGGTGCTCGCTGCCAAGCATGACAACCTGAGTATAATGTTTGGACCAGTGGTAAAAGGAGAAAACAGACTCCTAAAAATTGTAATTTAACCTCCACATATGCACCTCAGCATATGTGACAAAAAAATACATAAATTCAGTAAGACAGGTTATTTAATAGCAGCGCCATTATTTTGCAGATGTTCTAAAGTGATGACTTTTACAATCTTCGAACCTAAATATGTTTTCTCTATAGATGCCTTTTACTCTTGACATTCCCTTAATTAGATAACACAATTTCCGCCAAACAAAGTGATCTGTGTGATTGTAAACCTGCATGCTTATACTATTACACCATCAACCAGAATTAAACTTTTGTTAATTTCTAGCAATGTCAGGTTTAAGTTTTGTGTTAAAGGGGCTGTTTTAAGTAAAATGACTCAAAAGAAGACATAGCGCAAGGAGAAGATAAAACTATTTTTTCCTTCAAAGAAATTGTTTCATAACTTTAGAGTCTTAAAGTTGCAAGGGACACTTTGTATTGACAGAACCCTCCTTTTCAAATGTTCCCCAGCCAGTATGAACTGTCAAGTAAGAATGCTCTAAATCAGCACCTTCCAAGTACAGAAAGTGTTCTTAAAGGAATCCCAGTATCTGCCTGTCCCACACTTTCATTCTTTAAATTTTTGCCATTTTCTTTTACCCCAATCACACAAGGTTTAGAAAAATCCAATCTCTGTCATGCATGTGCTATTAGTACAAAGCAAATAGCATGACTCTGCTATTCAAAACATAAGTGACCTGCGCAGATTTTAATGTTTCGGCATACTCTGCACACCTCTCCACAGGGATGAGGTTTTCTGCATGGTGTGTTCTCCAGTGCACGCCCCCTTTGTTGTTCTTTGTAGGCAATACCCCATATGACAGCATTTTGCTCCTCTGTCACCATTCCACTTTTTGCAATTGTTTTATTCTGTAGGACATCGTGTATCTTACTCTGAGTTAATCCACTCCATTTCATTCTATGATTGATTTGCTTACTGCCTTGTTGCCAGAAAGGAGCTCCATTGGTTGACATAAGCAGCACACGAGTGTGCTCACTCACTCCACAGTCACACACTGATGTGCTGGCGTTAGCTTTTCTCCAGTCTTCTGGTTTTCCCTCCTTCTGCTCCCTGTCATCGTCCTCTACCATGAACCTGTGATCCCATGCTCTCCTGGAAGGAGGAACTACAGAGAAATGATTGAGATTCACTATGTCAGACACTAACACCCAAGAATACTGAAAAGGAAAGACAGAGCAGGTAAGGCAAGAAAAATGGGGAATTTTTATTTGTTTCGTTTTGTAAAAAAACAAAACAAAACAAAACAAGACAACAAACAAACAACACAAAAAACCTAAAAGCCTGAAGCCGGAGGTTTGCTTGACCTGGTGGTTATAAATGTCTGGTGCTCTCGAGAGGACCAGTGTTCAGTCCTGAGCATCCATGTTTGGCAACTCATAACCACTTGTAATCCCAGATCTGGAGGATCTAATATTCTTGACTGGAATCCACAGTCACCTGTGCACATGTGACATACGCACCTACACACACAGACATACGCAGGCACATAAATAAAGATGAAGATGAATCTAACTGTTATCTTACAGCCCAGTTCTGTCTTGTGGAACACTGTAACTAACAAAAGGCTGCATTTTATAACTTTGAGGAAATGAAGACCAATCAAATGAGAGAACGGCATCCCAGCATCTTCTCAACACTCAGAGGTTAGTGGGGCTCCAGCGTATGCTCAGGTGTCCTCCATCTACAGTAATGGGTAGCAGCTGTTGGCTTCCTGGTTGCTTCCTGGATATTCTTTCTTTAGCCTTTAAATGGCTTCTCCCACTATGTCAGTCCATACTACGGTGTTCACTAAATAAAAGGTTTATGGATTTTTATCCTACATCTTCCTTAATGGATCACTGCTTTTGTGACTGATAATTGTCAATCTTCTTTTGACATGTTTAAGTGAAAGTGACCGATCAGAGACTTCTAAAGTTTACTGACTTGACATATGTAATTTTGTGTGGGTACATATTAAAGTCTAGATAGCTTAGTTACATAGTCAGTGCATAGCCTGCTCATGCCGAAAGACTTGGTGTGTTGTTTATGAGCTCCATGTGTAACTCTTATATCTTTGCCCATGGTTTATACTGTGTAAAAATTTCAACTCACAATGTTTTCCTTAATGCTACTCCATACCTATGCTTACACTTTGAAGGGGGATTAAAAGTTTACTACTGGTATTGGTGAAATACCTCAGAGGGTAAAGTACTTGCCTTACATTGACAACAACCTAAGCTTAATTTCTAGAATTAACATAAAGAACCAGATAGGGTTGCATATACTTACAATCCCAGTGCTCAGGAAAGAGAGGCAAGTGGATCTCTAGGGCTCCCCAGCCAGCTTGACTAGTCTTCTAGGAGAGCTCCATGCCACTGAGATACCCTGTATCAAGAAGCAAACCAAAACAAAGTTGCTAATGGTGGATGGCGCCTGAGAAGCAATAACACCAGAAGTTATCTTTTGCTCTCTTCAGACACACACACACACACACACACACACACACACACACACACACACACACACACAGGAGGAGAGAGAGAGAGAGAGAGAGAGAGAGAGAGAGAGAGAGAGAGAGAGAGAGAGAGGAATTTAATAAAGACTTGTCTAAAGCAACTAGATTTCCACAAAAGTAGAGAGTAGGAAATGTATCCCAAAGCAACAAACATTGATTTTAACAACAGTTTTATTTGTCATTTCCATCTCTCTCATTGACAGATGAGTCCCATAAAAGAGCTTCCACACAGAATTTGGAATTTGGACAACTCATAATCATTCAGTTATCTCTAAGAACTATCACAAGCATCAGAGATAAGCCTTAGGCGGTTTATTTGTCATCTCAGTGGATCTTTATGCAGCAAATATTTTTTTGTATCAGGTGAAGGAGGAGAACTCCCTGAGTTGATGGGGAAAACATTGTATCTACACACAGCATAAAGTACTCAGCATGATCTTGAAGATAGCTTGGTTTTTGCTCAAAACCGTACAGACCGAGCCAGGTGGCTGGGAAATATACATCTTAGTCCTAAGAATTAAATCAAGGGAGGGACAGAAAGACAGTGCACTACTAGGCTTTGTTCTAAACGTGTTGTCTGTTAAGTAAAAGCTAAGTGAATAAAAGTGTAGTTATGTTTCAAATTAAATAAGCTCCATCTCAAGATTGAGACATTTAAAAATGTACTCACAAGTCTTTGGGAATATGTGGTTGTAGCTGTATAAATTTTCCTTGTGACACAAGGTGGGTCACAGGAACTAATAATCTTTCATTTCTAGAATAGAAATATATGATGCAGAAATATATTTCTAGTAGTAAAGCAGTCTGCAGGGCATAATTTTTTTTTTTCATAATAGGAAATGGCAGAAGTAGGTGATGATATTTTCCCAGTATAAAAGAGGATGGAATGATCTTTTGCGAGTATAATACATAGAGTCTATTGGTCCTGGTGCGGGAAGCATAACAATTTACATATTTTAATTTAGAGGTTAGAGACCCCTGTCAAAGCAACAGCTTGGAGCAGGTCAGCAAGGAGAAATCGAGAAGAGAGAAATAATTGAAAAGGCAGTTTCCAGCAAAATGAAATTTGTCTCCTTGTCACTTAAGGTTGTCTTCTTGTCTTTCTGTGGGAGCAAGGTCAGCATAAGACTGAAGGGTGGGCAGAGCATGGTGGATCGCGAAGGACCAAAGGATAATTTTTCTTTAATAACAGTGGCAATTGCAATATATATTTATGAGGGGGGGAGAGGAAAAGAATGCATATAGCTTCCAGCTTAAGAGCCAGCAGGTGACCTTTGAGGGGAAAGCTTGCAGGCATATTCAGGTAGATCTAAAGTTTGTCTTCAAAGACAAACAGATTACATAGGCAATGAAGTACTTAATGAAATAATTCAGTGTGACATATTGATATTGAAGGCTGGAAGGCAGAAAAGGATTTGTGACAAAATTAAGGAATGTCTGTCTTGAATCAGTTCCACGATTCCTTTCTCTGGGGTCTGAAATGAGGCCAGCGTAAGCAATGAATCCTGTGGTGTTTCTCTTTCTAGGTCCATTGCAAAGTGTAGATGTTAATGTGAAGTCAACACCTGTAGCCAGAGGAAAATTGCACTGGAATATATTCCAGAGGGAATTAAGCTATGGAATGATTGTGGGGGTGTGTTTTGAAGGGGGTTTAATCTCTCCAATGTCATATGTGTTTTCACATTAGTGAAAAGTCCTGGGGCAATAAAGGAAGCTGGAAATTATGCCTGCTGAATGTTGGTCTGGCCTAGAGGAATTGGAGGATAGTGCCAGGTATTATGCCTTAAACACAGCAGGCAAACTTCAACTTTGAGGATAAACATTTACACAGTATCTGGTACTATTAAAAAAGCCTCACTTTGAGAAAATGAAGATAAGTATTTCCTGTTCATAAAATAATGTCAACTTTTACAGGAGAGGGAATGTTAAATAACCTGAAAAGCAGCTCTATTTTTTTTTTTTTTTTTTTGCTAGAAATATAATTTCTGCCCTAGCACATAGCTGGGGAATCCACTTCTGGCGTAAGTGATTCACAGCTATCAGGACATCACATCTAAGTTCCCAGAAAGTCATGTGGGGAAAAATGAAATGTGTACAAGTGATGCTCATTCTCCTAAGTCTGGGACCAAGTTGACATCATAATCACTGGGTTGACTGGATAGGTTTGGATATGATGTGTCCTTCAAAGTTCACATACTTATGGTTGTGTCAGCTGTACAGGAATGTGACCACTGACAGAGTTTTAAGAGTTGAGGCAAGAAAATTGGCACCAGGAACAGGACTCAAAGTTTAGCCCCTTGATATTGACGGTTCTGAGGTAACACTATCTCAAGCTCTTGACAATACTCCTTGTCTTAAAGTCTTTACTGCACTATACAACTCTTCCAGCTTCCAGGGCTGATAATTTCTTCTCCGGCTCCTTCCAGTTTCTATCCACCTTCAGCCCCCGTTCTCCGAGCACTGGAAGTCCACTGTTCATCCCGGTTTCTACCTTGGCTGCTCTTCCAAATGAGTCGGCTGCTTTTTCCTTCTGCTGTCAAGCTGCAGGCCACCTTGGCGCTTTTGCAGTGGGGTCTGCCAACTCCTCCGCTGCCGCTTCTGGCCCCACGCTGCCTTTGCTCTCCGGTGGGCTTTGGTTCCTTCTTCATGTTAGCAGCTCAGCCTACCCTGCTAAAATTAGCCCCCCCCCCCCAAAAAAAAAATCACTTGAAATTAACCATCTTGAAAAACAATACTTTCATTAATTCTTTTAGAATTATATGAACATAGTCGCCTCTTTGCAATTCCTCTCAAACCCAGCCTTAAGTGGCTACCCACCCAATTTTTAATTGTCTTATGTTTTCCTACTGAGTCCAGTCTGTGCTGCACTGCTCTTAGGTGTTAGACCTGCCCTAGACTGTGGTTGTCTTACTAGGGGGCACAGCCTTTAAAAACCTAATCTCTCTTTCTCTCTCCCTCTCTCTCCCTCTCTCTCCCTCTCTTTTCCTCTCCCTCTCTCAATCAATCAAGCTTCAAATGTCAATAGACACCAGCTGCTAGAAATGGGGCTTTGTTCTTAATTTCCTTCCTGCATGGTAGGCTTTTGCCTGGCTTGGGTTTGTATGGGTTTGGGCATGCTGTCAGGCCTGCTGTGAGGTTATATGCATAACTTCCCTATTGTGCTGTAGCCATCTTCCACCTCTGCTCTTACAATATTTTCACTCTTCCTTCACTAAGATGTCTGGGCCTTACGGAGAGGAGAGTGCATCCTAGTTAGGACTAATAATACCTAGTATCTAATAGTCAGCATATTGACTAGTTAAATGTCTATGTGTTTATTGCCATGTACTGTACAAATGTTCTCTGCCTAGAGTCTTGAGAGATGCACTGACTTATAGGTACGACAATGAGTCTAGGAGTAATTTAAATCCTATGTCCAATTGACCGAATAATAATAGTAAATTCTTCTCTAGGACTTACAACCAATCTAGTTACATGTTCTGGGCCCGGTTATCCATACCAGTGCAGGTTCCATCTCAGAAGCAGGCCTTAAATCCAGTCATAAAGTAGTCCAATATTTCCATAACATTTATGCCACTATGGAAACAGTGGGTGAATCACATCAGGTCAGTCATTATTGTAGCTCACAAGGTTCACTACTGGATGAGGTTGATGGCTAACTTTGTCCTCCAGAATTGTGCGTAGCATTTTAATGCTAGCCTTCAGGGATGAAGCTTGGAGGGGAGAGCCATTTTAATTTGAAATGTTATTAGGCCTAAGGTTGCAACACCAGGAGCAACAAGCACAGAAGGGTTCTTGAAGCTGAGACCCTTATACCTAGCCAGAGGAGGGATGCTAGGTCACAGCACACTTCACATTCACAGAGGGTAGTAGCCATGCTAATCATAGCATTACTTCTACTTTGCCATCAAATGATATGGAATGGTTGCTATATCATCTAGACGTCATCCCAGGCTTATAATAGGCAAAGGTCCAGCACAAGATGCTTGAACGTTCTGGCTGAGAACATGAATCCAGTGGGGGCAATCAGTTGAGAACATTATCAAGTTCGTATTGGGTCATCTGTATTCATTGCTTTTCTGCACTATGATAACACATTATGATTAAAAAAAACAGCTTAAGGAAGAAATGATTTAGTTTGACTTATTGCTCCCAAGAGAGAGTCAGTCATGACTGGAAAGGCATGGCAGCATGATGACTGAATCAAGAAGCTGGTTGATTCCATTTCCATCTGCACACAGGAACCAGAGAGGGTGGACCAGAAGTGAGCAATGTTAGGAACTCTCAGCACATACTTCTAGCCACTGCTTCCTCCAGCAAGGTTCCATATTCTTCCCAAATAGTACCATGAACTGGGGACCAAGTGTTTTATACATGAGTCAATGAGGGACATTTCTAATTCCAATCACCATAACAGCCATAGAGTGTTTATAACGACTAGTGTTGGCGCAGAGACAGTTTAGGTGGCTGTTTGATTGGCAGGCCATTTGTTCAAGGCAGCCAGGGTGGCAAGCTGCTAATAGGAAGATAATTCCTCATCCAACCTACAATAGATTTGTGTACATACAGGAAATGCTGTATCAGAATGAATGCTTATAATCACATAAAGAAGTGATTATTAACAGTAATACTGATCAATCAGTTTTTAAGAATGCTTAACAGTATCCATAGGCAAGTAGGCCCTCCAGTTCGCTGGAGAACTAGGTCCAATTCTAGTTCTCAGCATGGTAACATTGAACTTCCAGAACTCTGTAAACAACAAACCACTTTTCTTTGTAAAGCTGGCCTCCCTCAGATATTTAGTAATATAGTAATACAGTAATCCAAAAACAGTGCAGAAAACAAAGTGTTACTGCTAGAGTGCTAGTTCCTTGTACAATTGAACACGTTAGTTCCCATTTAGAAACATTGCATTTGTTTTCATAGCTTTATATGAAACTAATACATGTATATACATTTTTCAGAGTGCGGAGTTTAGAATTGGGATTTATAAAAGTTTTTATTTACTTTTATGAATTTCATATCATTCTCCCCAATCCCACTCAGTACCCTACACCTCCCTGTCAATCTTCCTTCTGCCCTTCCATCCCCTCTCTTAAAGAAAACAAAGTAAGCCGAGCATTGTGGCGCACGCCTTTAATCCCAGCACTTGGGAGGCAGAGAGAGGCGGATTTCTGAGTTTGAGGCCAGCCTGGTCTACAAAGTGAGTTCCAGGACAGCTTGGGCTATACAGAGAAACACTGTCTCAAAAAACCAGAAAACCAAAACCAAACCAAACCAAAAAAAAAAAAAAAAAAAAAAAAAAAAAAAAAAAAAAAAAAAAAGAAAAAAAAGGAAAAGAAAAAAGAAAACAAAGTATAACAAAGAAACAAACAAAGAAAACCCAAAAAATCTCACTATGGAAGCCACAGCTTATCATGCAGTATATCCCTTTGCCCAAATAGCTTTACTTGCAAATGTTCATAGCAATGAATCATTGATTAATTGGTACATTAATTAAGGCATAGTTTCTAGATCTTACAAATCGAGTTTCTTGAATATTTTGTGAACATGACTTCAAACACCTACATGTGTTACTTTTGCCAGTCAGATCATGCTAACACCCACCACAACTTCTCCACATTCTCCTCTCCACTCTCCAAGGGTTGGCCCCAGAGGAGCAGGCTTGTCTTGGTGAAGATATTTAATCTCAATATGGGGTTTCTACTCCACCTTTGACCATTTGTTTTCTGGATAAAAGACACATACAACCTTTATATTTATGATAAGTCTTAATCAACACAAGAGTTGGGCAGATATCTATTCTCTATGTTATTACGTCTATTTCCCACCCAACAATCCCATTATATAATTTGTCATGTTTCATCTGGGCTGCTCTTAACTCCAATTAGCCAAACCCTACGGCCGTTATTTAAGATTCTAACCCCATGGCAGCTTCCCTTCTCTCTTCCTTGCCCCATATTGTGGTCTCCTTGAACCCCAAGCCTGAGAGCCCAAGCCCCACCTATCTCAATTCTGTTCAGCTATAGGCTGTAGGTGTCTTTATTCACCAATCAGAAATAAATTCGGGAGCAACTTCATATAGAGTCACTTGGGTCTACATGCAGACACTTTTATATCTGGGGAACCAGGTCTTGGGCACCCACAGTCAGCTTTACAATATACAGCAAAAGAGCACACCTCAACAGACTTGTACTCAAATACATGTTCTTTAATTAATTTTATATTTTTTGAAATTAGGATACAATTCCACTATTTCCCTTTCCTCTCTCAACCCTTCCTGTGTATCACCTTGCCCTCATTCAAATTAATGGCTTCTATTTCTTTATTTGTTTTTGAATCCCCAAACTGGTTATCCAATACCAAGTGGCAAGCCCTGAAATCATGTATATAAAAGTAACTTTATATAGCCTGAGCAGGTTGATTGTGTATATTTATTAATAGACACATGCACATTCTTAAGAAAAGACATGAGCATTATTCTAGAAATTGTTAGAAATTTATATCCCCACATGACTCCTAAACTCCTTTTGGTTTTCAAAGTTTGGGAAAATTACTTGAGGTCATGAGGCAATCATGCAGCTTCTGATGAGGAGTTGCAAAGGAGTAGCTGTGGAAAGTTTCTAGAACATACATTTGGATACTGAGACTTGCCATGAAATGTAAAGACCACACATCACTTGTACAATAATATTATGCTTTATTCAGAGAAGGAACACTCCCTTCTCTGCTCTGGAGGCTCTCCAAAGACTATAAAGGATTTTTTTAGGTCACTTAACCTAAAGTTATTCTGAGACTCAAAAAAATATCCATGAAGTAATAGAATGGAAACTGTTAGTATTCTAATCAGACACACATAGAAACTGTGATCTTGGGGGAAACGTTACTGTCTGAAGTAAGACGAAACTGATGGTTACAAGAAGAGAATCCATGCTCCAACTCTGTGCATCCTGTGAGCAGCCTGAGGATTGGTACTATTAACATCCTCCACACATAAACCACAGCCTGCTTCTGCAGGAGGGTGAGATCATTATAGCAAGGCCACTCTCTCCACAGGAAATATGACAGTGAAGGCTAATGAGTTAATTCATAACGTAGATGAGGATTATATCGCCAAGCGACATCGACCACTACTTCTTCCTAGTTTTTAATTCGGAGACAATCTTCCTAAGTTGCTTTGTGTGGGGGAGTGGGAGCTGGAACTCATTCCATATCCCAGGCGAGTTTTAAACTAGTAATCCTCTTTCCTCAGCTTTCTAAATAGCTGGGATTTATAAGTTAATATCGACAGGCCTAGCTAAAAGTAAAGGTGTGTGTGTGTGTGTGTGTGTGTGTGTGTGTGTGTGTGTGTGTGTTGGCATATGTATATACCTTTATTTCTGTCTGCACTAAGGACAGAGGGCAGCATTGTATGTCATTTCACAGGAAACCTCTACCTTTTTCTCTTGACCCTCTCACCTATTGAGACACAGCAAACAGAACCACCTCTTCAAAGACTGGCCAAAGCTAGTCAGAAGGCACAGTTCCTAGGGCACACACTGGCTCAGGAGAGAAGCAGAGGTAACTGACATTATCTTTACAAGGGAGGAATTTACTGCTACATTATTGGCACTCAGCCTGAGTCGGCCTCTGCAGCTCTTCCTTACAATAGACAAACAAACGAACAAACAAACAGAAGAATGGAGAGTCAGCTGAGGACTAAGGATAGTAAAGTAGGATATGGGTGGAGTGGGCATCACACAGTGAGATGGGAGATTTCATCTACAGAGTCACAAGAAACCGCAAGTCTGCCTTTTAATTTTTTCTTTAATCTTTTCTTTTCTTTCCTCTCTTTCCCTCATTGTTTTTCATTCTTTCTTCCTACTTTTCTTTCCACCTTCTTTCTTTCTTTCTTTCTTTCTTTCTTTCTTTCTTTCTTTCTTTCTTTCTTTCTTTCCTCCCTCCCTCCCTTCCTCCCTCCCTCCCTTCCTCCCTTCCTCCTTCCCTCTCTCCCTTCCTTCCTCCCTCCCTTCCTTTTGTTCTCTATTGGACAATGAAACACACTAGCAGGCCATATGTTCCCCAAGAATGCAGGCAGGAACTTTCACCTTCTCCAGCTTATGTCTGTCACCATGCTAGTGTCTGTGAGGCTGGAGCAGAGCTTTAGTTTCAAGGGTAAGAGATAGTCACATCGTGACATTATAGGAAATAGCAAGTCCTAAATCTACTCTTGAGGCTTTCTCTGAACCACTTCCACAAGGCACAGTCGTATGTCTGCTCTGGTACATTAAATTCCCATGGACCTTTAATGCTCTCTTTCAGCTCCTCATGTGACAGTATCATAAAGGAAACTGGAAGGTTTGACTTGACAGAAGCCACCATCTTGTCAGGTCAGGAACTACTGTACTTCAGTCATTGTTTGGTTAGCTGTACATTGTAATTGTCAAGTTTTTAAATATATGATACTCTTTGGTTGAAGCAACTTAAGAAGGAAGAATTTATTTTGTTCACACTTGAACTGGTAATAAGGACACGTGCTCTACTATGTTTGTAGCAGCCTTATTTATAATAGCCAGAAGCTGGAAACAACCCAGATGTCCCTCAATAGAGGAATGGATACAGAAACTGTGGTACATTTACACAATGGAGTACTACTCAGCTATTAAAGACAATGAATTTATGAAATTCTTGGGCAAATGGATGTATCTGGAGGATATCATCCTTAGTGAGGTAACCCAATCACAAAAGAAGTCACTAGATATGCACTCACTGATAAGCGGATATTAGTCCAGAAACTTAGAATACCCAAGATACAATTTGCAAAACACAAGAAAACCAAGAAGAAGCAAGACCAAAGTGTGAATACTTCATTCCTCCTTAGAATAGGGAACAAAATACCCACAAAAGGAGTTACAGAGACAAAGGTTGAAGCTAAGACAAAAGGATGGACTATCCAGAGACTACCCCACCTGGGGATCCATCCCATCATCAGCCACCAAATCCAGTCACTATTGTACATATCAGCAGGATTTTGCTGAAGGGACCCTGATATAGCGGCCTCTTGTGAGGTTATACCAGTGCCTGGCAAACACAGAAGTGGATGCTCACAGCCAGCTATTGGATGGAACACAGGGTCCCCAATGGAGGAGCTAGAGAAAGTACCCAAGGAGCTAAAAGGGTCTGCAACCCTGTAGGTGGAACAACAATATGAACTAACCAGTACCTCCCAGAGCTTGGGTCTCTAGCTGCATATGTAGCAGAAGATGGCCTAGTTGGCCATCATTGGGAAGAGAGGTCCCTTGGTCTTGCAAACTTTATATGCCCCATAGAGGGGAACGCCAGGACCAAGAAGTGGGAGTGGGTGGGTAGGGGAGCAGGGCGGGGGGAGGTATAGGGAACTTTCGGGATAGCATTTGAAATGTAAATCAAGAAAATATCTAGTAAACAAACAAACAAACAAATCACCATCACCGTGGGAAGTTGAAGTGGGGTTTACGGCAGCAGGATCTTGAAGCCGGGATTCTTCCCAACTCTATGAATCAAGATGCAGAAAGCCGGGCGTGGTGGCGCACACCTTTAATCCCAGCACTTGGGAGGCAGAGGCAGGCAGATTTCTGAGTTCAAGGCCAGCCCGGTCTACAGAGTGTGTTCCAGGACAGCCAGGGCTACACAGAGAAACCCTGTCTCAAAAAACAACCCCCCCCCCAAAAAAAAGAGGCAGAGCAGTGGGTGTTTACCATCATTTAGCTTTCTCCTTTTCCTTTTAAAAAACACAGTCTGCATCCCAGCCCATGAAATAGTCTATACAGCCCAGGAGTGGATTTTGCCTGCTCAGATTATCTGATAATCATCTCTAGAAACACCTTTGCAGACACAAACAGAAGTGTGCCTCCCAGGTTATGGGAAATTCAGATAAAAAAATTTATATAATTCCCCGTATTAAAATATAAGTACAAACTTTGAATTTTAACATAAAATTCAAAATCCAAATACTCTAAAATCTGAACTCTTTTAACCACCAGAGTGTATGTGCAAAGTTATGAATATTTCTGTTTCCAAATGCTTTGAATAAGAATATCCATTCTATAAGATAATGTGCTTTCCCCATCAGGAGACTGTTTGATTTGAAATTGTTTGTTTGATTTCATATTGACTAGCATACATATACACCTAAGCGTTTTGTGCCCAGCCGGGCGTGGTGGCATGCACCTTTAATCCCAGCACTTGGGAGGCAGAGGCAGGCGAATTTCTGAGTTCAAGGCCAGGCTGGTCTACAAAGTGAGTTCCAGGACAGCCAGGGCTACACAGAGAAACCCTGTCACGAAAAACCTAAAAAAAAAAAAAAAAAGATGTATATTTTTACAAGAGTTTTACTAGCCTTAATTAGTGGATTAAGAATAATTCTTAGTTATTTACTTATATGTTTTGTCCGTGTGTGCACACTGGCCCACAAGACTGCACCATGGTGGACTTGAGGAATTCACAGTCAAGTTGCTAGTGTCTCTTCTCCCCTTCTGTATGGTGGTACCGGGGATTGAACATGGATTGTCAGCCTTGGGGGCAACTCACCAGGGCTGAATCATATCATTAGCTAGTCCTTCTTCCCTCTGTCACTCCCTTCCTTCCTTCCTTCCTTCCTTCCTTCCTTATTTCCTTCCTTCCTTCCTTCCTTCCTTCCTTCCTCTTTCATTCTTTCCTTCCTTCCTCTTTCATTCTTTCCTTCCTTCTTTCATCCCCCTCCCCCTCTTCCTTTTCCTTTCCTTGTATTTCCATCCTCCTCTTAACTCCTTCTCCTCAGTAGGTAGCTCTGACCCCACCCAAACTTAGGCCAATCCTTCTGTCTCAGCCTCAGAAATACTGGCATTATAGGCACAAATCTGAGCTATATCTCCTGCCTTACATTTCTGGGTTTTGAAGATGAAAGCAAATAGACTTTGAGCTGAAAAGTTTTCCATTGCTGAATCTCTAGATTGCTGGAATACTCTGCTGATAGTTCAAATTGGCACTAGCAGATCAGTGTGCAGGAAGTTGGATTACATTTTGCCTTCTTTCTCCTGCAATTTAGTAAAATTTCAAAGTTAGGTTTGAAATGCAAAATTACATTAAATTGCAGAAATTGCCTCTGTCATGAAGCCTGTACAATTTTAATTCTATAAACTCTTCTAAATTTCATATATGTATATATATATATATATATATATATATATATATATATATATATATGTAATGTATAATGAAGGAATGTGTTGGAATGAATAATTTAAATTACAATAAAGCCTTGATAACCCCCTTACACACACACATCATTGTACCTGAGAATAAAAAGATTCACACTGAGAAAATGGGACTTAGGACTATTTGATAAATTACTACAGACTATTTGAATATTCCATTAGCAAAATAATACCTCGTTATGAATCTCAGAAGAATGTACCATAATTACAATGGTACTATCCTCCCTCGGGGGTTGGGCAGAATGCAAATGTTAAAAAAATGATAGCTATTTAAGCACTGTTAGAGAAAAATGCCTCAAAACAAACTGAGAGGTTATGATTTCTAGATTCCAGTAAGATTATTTTGCAGTTTCCAACAGCTTTAATTAGCTTGATGTGTTTATACAAAGTGAGGGCTGGTCACATTCTTGGTCTCAAATGAGCACATACTTCCTATTGAGTATGAGGGAATTAAAATGTGTTCAGTTTCTCTATGAATTGGGATATATGGGAGAATACGGAGGAAGAGAAGGGAGTGGGAAATGATGGAATTAGATTACCTCAAAGACATTTTTAAAAAGCAGAAAAAAATTGTTTATCCAGATAACAAATTTGCCAGACACAGAACGGGAATTATCTATGAGGCAAGCATACATATAAGTACCCAAAGTGAGAATCTTCTGAGAAACTGTATGTATGATCTAAGGTATATTAAATGAGGGATGTACCGAAAGGGAGAAAGAGAAAGGAACCCAACAGAGGAGGCAAAACAGACTGATGAAACAAGGCGGGGTTTACCAGTACAAACCTTTGACCCTTTGCTCAATCCTGCAAACTACACCCCACCCTTGGTGTCTTACAACAGTTGAATTGGCTTGTGTTTAGAGCCAGCCTAGGCTTCATAGAGAATTCCAGGATAAAGAGCTAGATAGAATGAGAAGCCTAGAACATTAGTTAGTTTTCTTTCTGTTTTTCTTTTTCTTTTTTTAAAATTATTTTATTTATTACATTCCAGGTGTTGCCTCCCCTCCTGGTACTCCCCTCCCCCTTCCACAGTTCCTCATCCCATTCCTCCTCCCCCTTAGTCTTAAAGGGTTATTCACCTACCCCCTCTCCCTTAACCAGGCTTCCCCCTTCCCTGGAGCCTAAGTCTCTCAAGCATTAGGCACATCTTCTCTCACTGAGGCCAGACCAGACAGTCCTTTGCTTTATATGTGCCAGGGGCCTAGGACCAGCCTGTGTTTTGCTGCCTGGTTGGCGGCTCAGTCTCTGGAAGTTCACGAAGGTCTGGGTAAGTTGAGACTGCTGGTCTTCCTATGGGTCAGCTTTTTCAATCTTTCCACTAATTCAACCATAGTGGTGCCGGACTTTAATCCAATGGTTGAGTTTAAGTATCTGCGCCTGTCTCAGTCACCTGCTTGTAGAAACTCCCAGAGGACAGCCATGCTAGGCTCCTGTCTGTAGGCACGTCATAGCATCAGTAATAGTGTCAGGCCCCCACCCCCAAAGAGATGGATAGTTTGGCCAGTCATTGGAGAGTTTTTCCTTCAGTCTCTTCTCCATTTTTGTCCCTGTAGTTTTTTTTTAGACAGAGATAATTCTGGGTCAGAAATTTTGACTGTGGGTTGGTAACCCCATCCTTCTACTTGAAGTCCCGTCTGTCTACTGGAGGTAGACTGTTGTATCTGTAAGAAAACATCTGCTAGGAATCAACCTATGAAAGGATGGGTTTGTGGTCTGTCTTTCTCCTTCTCAGTCTAAGCCCTCATCCATAGGATGGTGCCACCCACAGGGTGGGTCTTCCGACGCCAGTTAAAATTTTCTGGTAATACTTTTACAAATACATTCAGAAATATAGTTCCATGATGGTTCTAAATCCAGCTCAGTTGAAGGAAGAATAATGAGTATTAACTATTTACTGACTCACATGTATGAGCCTTCACAGAGCTGGAGTATACTGCATCCAAGTACATGCCCTGGTAACTGCCTGGTAAAAGCTACTTTTGATATTAGACCACAATGGATAAACAAAAATGGATAAACAAAATGAATTTCTCTTGAAAAAAACTGAGCTTCATTTTTCAGAGATGATGTTAATTGTTGTGTTCAATAAACCACCTGGGAAAAAACAAACTATGTGCTAATCCAGTGATTTACTTCCTTAAAGTTAAAATGTTGCCTTTGAAGATAAAAAGCATAATTACTAACTGCAAGCAGGAGGGTCAGAAATCAGCTTAAAAAAAAAAAAAGGCTGCATTGAATGTGGGGCTTTCAGCCTTTTTGTAGATCTGGCATCTTTGCTCATACTTAAGAAATTTACAGAATGTTTCTAAGCAAAATATTCACAGCGAGTATCATGCTCAATTAGCTGAAGTTTTCATATTTAATTCACATGGCTATGTTAAAATCACTTAGTTGATGTTTCAGTTAGGAATTCTATTACTGTGACAAATTTCCATGACCAAAACCAACTTGGAGAAGAAAGGATTTATTTCAACTTATATTATATTAATCGATTGTCCCTGGGAGTCAGAAAAGGAACCTGGATGTAGGAACTGGGGCAGTGGTCAAGGATGAACACTGCTTACTTGCTTGCTCTCCATGGTTTGCTCAGTCTGCTCTCTTATGCAATCCAGGACCACTCATCCAGAGCTATCCCATGGACTGTGGGATGGTTCAACCCATATCAGTCACTAATCAATAAAGTGCACTACTGACAGGACAGTTTTATGGAGAGTATTTCCTTTATTGAGGTTTCCTCTTCCAAAATGACTTTAGCTTAGGTCAAGTTAATGTAAAAACTAGCTAGCATGAAAACCTAAAAACTGGAACACAAAGTTGGCCCTGATCTTCCCCTTGGTAAATTTAGATTTGCAATAACAAGATACTAAAGGAAAATAGCAATACAGAACTATTGTGCTTTCTAGGATGCTCAGATTATTCAAATGTCCAAGTACAGTAGACAAAAAACTTTACAAAAATTATGGGCTTCCATATGATCAAAGCTACAACCTAAAAATTAGACAACAAATCTTTACTAAATTAATAGATGAAATAAGCTATCACAGTAAGATCATATATTTGTAGCATCACCCTCTTCCCATCATTTACCATTCATTGATATCTATCCAAAATCATGACTAATTTGGAAAATGTACACATTTTAAGACACATTCTTTGACTTTCTTTCCTTTCCCTTTTTTTAAAATTTTTTTTTTTATGTATTAGTATTTGATATATTCCAGGTTGGCCTCTGTCTCTCTGTAGAGTATGTAGACTATGATGATTCCTTATGACCTAAAAATTCAGGTCCCTCTCCTTCCACCTTCAGAATGGAAGGACTACTGGTATCACACACATTACCATGACTGCTTCACATGCATCTGAAAATGGAATGCAAAAGTTGAGGATGCCAGGCAAAGACTCAACCCACCAAGCTGCACCTAGTTCCAAATTCATTGAGTTTCTAAATATTGCCAATGATGATTATCTTGGACACAGTTAAAATGTCTTCCAGAGACTACCCCATCCGGGAATTCATCCCATCATCAGCCACCAAACCCAGATACTAATGCACATGCCAGCAAGATTCTGCTGAAGGGACCCTGATATAGCGGCCTCTTGTGAGGCTATGTCAGTGCCTGGCAAACACAGAAGTGGATGCTCACAGTCAGCTATTGGATGGAACACAGGGCCCCCAATGGAGGAGCTAGAGAAAGTACCCAAGGAGTTGTAGGGAGCTGCAACCCAGTAGGTGCAACAACAATATGAACTAACCAATACCCCCTGAGCTCTTGTCTCTAGCTGCAAATGTAGCAGAAGATGGCCTAATCGGCCATCAGTGGGAAGAGAGGCCCCTTGGTCTTGCAAATTTTATATGACCCAGCACAGGGGAAGGCCAGGGCCAAGTAGTGGGAGTGGGTGGGTAGGGGAGCAGGGGCAGGGGGAGGGTATAGGGAACTTTCGGGATAGCATTTGAAATGTAAATAAAGAAAATAATAATAATTTAAAAAAAGAGTTAAAAAAATAACAAAAAAGAAAAAAAATAAAATAAAATTTCTTCCCGATTTTCATTGCACATAGACAAAGTGAGGGGTAAGAGTAAGTTGTAATGTAAGTAAACAAGAGACATTTGAATGACATTTAACACAAAACGATGTCTTCTTCGGTTATTTATGGTCATGTTTAAAAATTCAAAATGTAACTTTTAGTGTTTTGTGATTCCTTCTCACAACATATTTATTTGTCTTATCTGTGATGCTTGAAAGTTATGCTCAAAAACCCAGGACCCAGTATTAGGTAATATGGAATAAGCACTCATTTCTCCTTCATTAAAAGACAGTACATAATGTGTGCAGAACAGATATTATCAAAGCTCCAACAAGCTTTTCCTTTGTGCTATTTCGTAGATCTTGTCTTAAACCCGACAGGGCTGGAAATCTGAAGCTGAATACTGCAAGAGATGGCTAAGAGAAACCTGGATTGAAACATTTTTGAAATGAGAAGACCAGACTTTTGGCTGTACTAAGCTTAGGTTATCACATGGTGACCACAGCAGACATAGCTATGGTAACCAGAGAAGCTTAAACTAAATGAAAGTATCTTTTCTCTGTATTCCAAGAAGTGGTAATTTTAACAAGGTAGGATAACCACCCTGTGGCTTATTTTCTGTACTTTTATTTGGCTGCTTGACCCAGGATGTACACACAATCTTCTGCAGAGAATTCTTTAGCAAATTTGATAAGTTTAAATAAAGTTGATTTCATAAATATATTTGGTGCCACCCATTTTCCTGGCAGTCTGATAATACATGTGGTAGCCCTCTTGGTATCACTCCCTGGTCAGTTCCTGATGGTGATTATTATATGAAACGAATAGAATTTATTCTAGACTTTTCAACATTCTAACTCTTCTTTCTGCCCCAATCATTTTGCTATTAGACCTAATATTATACTAAGAGATGTATTATTTCAGTATTTTTCCATTTACTCCTATCTTCTTTTGCTACCATTCCAATCCCCACAAACACATTTCTATCATTTTGCTTTACTAGAGAAGGTTTATAACTAAAATTAATGTCGATTAATTCCAAACTCTATGTCATCTCCGCAGCAGCCATGGAACATTCTGTGTTCCCTTTTAAATTAAAAAAAATATCAAGGTCTATAGAAGTAGAATGACTTATGCTCACATGTAAGTATCTTGACTATTACATTCAGTTTCTAAGTGCTCTAAAATTCTATAAAAATTGTTATTTTTGCTGTAGTGATAATTGGCATAATTGGTTCGGGTCAAATATGTCCATCTTAGTCCTGCGGTTAAGTTGGCTTTTAAACACTTTGCATTTGGTTCCAGTCTATCCTCCATGAGCCATGTGCATCTATGGGATAGGATATTATAATTAAAATAACTCGCCCAAAATGATTTTGTTTCAATAACCTGTGAACATTAGGAGTTTCCCATCTCCATTATTGAGGCCATGAGATAAAAGAAGTATAAAGCAACTTTTTTTCTTTTTCAGATACAAACTACATTGCAGCCTAGAACACTGAAAAAGAGTTTCATTCACTCTTGCCAGAGCATGCAATAATTTGGTTTGGAGACCCTGTGTCCTTTGCTTAAAATACAGCTAACATGTGTTTTATATGTTCACATTTTGTGTATTCACATGGCAGCTGTTAACTCTTTTGAAACAAAACCATGTTGTAACCAGTCCTGACCTGTGGTCTGTTTGTTTTTGTTGTTTGTTTTGTTTTGTTTTGTTTTCCCCCTTCTCCTGTAAGAATTTCCCTGCACAGCTGCTGTGAGCTGTGGACAAAATCAAAGCTGAGAAACACTTTGAAGTTTCTGAAAACTTCAAGAAAACAAACAAAATTTCTTTGGAATGTGTGAGCTACTGCCAAGCAGGAACAGATCTTGCACGCCCCACCTCTTCTCTCATCATCCAGGAACACAGGTGTCTGAAGACAGACACCTACTCCTCAGTCACATTTATCCTGTAATCAAGAAGACAGAAACAAAAACAAAACCAAAACATCCATTTAGAAGAGAAAAAGAAAAAAAACACACACACAAATAACAAAACAAAACAAGGCATCTGTATTGGTTGGGGTAAGTAATCTAGAGATTTGGGTGAAAAGGATACAGCAGCCAATTCTGTTACAGAAGAGAAGCGTACTGTGACCAGTGGCCATCTTATCTTTCTTTGGCTCTAATAAATGTATCTTTATTCTACCGCAGTCACCGCTCTGTTTTATAAAGCTATAAGCAAATATTATGTGTAGTCACAGACCCCTGTGGGAGTTCCAGGTTTTTCTTCTCAAGATAATCTTATAAGACAAATTGTCCTTGTGGTAACTGACTTTTGGGGAGGGTTTGTGTAAGGAATGCAGACAGACAGGGTATGAGCTCACCCTGGCCAGTTGGTGTTGCAGACTGGGAGTTTTCATGTGGAGCCAGTCATTGTTGTGAAAAGCTATTCTTTTTCTCCTTGGGAGAAATATAAACAAGATCTACCTCTCCCCGTGAGGTCTCAAGGACAAAGTAAAACACTACTCCATCAAAGCATTGTCTGAGGAGGCAGTGAGCTCACTATGTGTATTTACAGAGTGTGGGTGAGATGTTAAGGGCAGGATTATGAGTGACATTGCAGCAGCGATACTGGGAACTCAGCACCCAGGGAGGACAATGATCTCCTCACTGACCCAAATATGAAGCCTCATTCAGTTACCACTCCCCAGGTTATGGATTCTAACCTGTAGCTAGATTGTATGCATGCTGCCTGGGGAAGAATGGCTGGACACTCTGGCAAATGCCTCAGGGCACATTTCAATTCCTTTTGCTGTAAGAGAAAGCCCATACTGTACAACCTGATCATGACAGATTCCTGCATATAGGCATCACTGAGCCCATAAAAATGGGGGAATTTTTCACATTGTTCATGTCACTAATCAAATAACCAGGAAGAGAAACTGATAATGTGTACCTAGATCTGAAGGTAAGGGCCCAGTTCCCAGGAGTGGTGGTTGGTGTTTCTGTGGCAGAAATGCCCTCCCAGCTGGACTTTTTATTCTAATCCAATTGTCTGGTCTTGTTTCTATGAAGTTCTTATTCCCAAAGTCTAATTCTCCATCTTCCTGTAGAGGCTATACGCCTAATTGCTTTTTGAGTAAATATATTTCTCTTAAAATTAGCCAGAGGGACTTCCAGTTGCCCACAGCAAGTGATCCTACTTCATATATATGAGTGGAGACTGTTATGATCATTATACTAGAAGGGAATCATTTTCATTCCAAACTAAGAAACACTCTTGGGGACATTTCTTCGGCTTTGCCTTTAGTGAAATTACAACAATCCTGGCAGTAAACACAAAACTGGAGATAAAGTTCCAAAAAATTCAACTGTGAAGCACTGCAAACAAGGATTAGGAAGGTTGTGAGTTTTGAGAATAAACATGCTTCTTGGACTTTCTAAAAATTAAGCAAATGTTCATTGTTGTAAAATAATGTCGATGCAATCCTACTTTCACAGCAGGTTGTCATAATCTACCCTCTTGTATAATGTATGCTAGAGGCTGTCAGCTGGGAGAGTCAGTGGGAGGAATGCTGACATTTCTTTATTAATAATAATAATTATTATTATTATTATTAGCTTGATATTCCTACCTTCCCATGAGTTGAATCTGGGTCAGACAACTGTCCTGTTGAGGAGAAGGAGCAGTAGCCACTCTATCTTTGGAATGTTTCTGCCCCTTTATCAATCACTTAGGTGACCCAGTTACAAAGGATTCCTTTCTGGGACAGCTCTACATTGAGGAACCCCAAAGGAAAGAAAATAAAAGCAACCTTTATGCTGTGTGCTGTAGGGGAGTCTTAGGCGGTTTTCTGGTTAGACAGAGCTGGTTAAACAAGGAGAGCCCCTGGGAATCTAACCGTTCTCTGTATAGTTTTCTTTGTAAAGGATGAGGATGGGGTTGAGTGATCCCAGAAGCTTTTCCTGTCAGGAGGGAATTAGAACAAAGCTCTCCTTTAGAAACAGTGTGCTTGGTACTGTCTGGTGACAGATCTCAAAAGGCTCAGTTCTGATAAAGCCCCAATGTGTAACTTTGGGCTGGAAGCCTTGAGTAACTTCTCTGAACGTCTCCCTCCTTGGCCCTTGGTTGCCTTGACTCCCAATTTCCCATTTGCTCTATTCTCTCATTCAAACCACATCTGGCCTTTTCATTGGAAGAACTGTCATGCAAACAAAATCCAGTAGCTGCTTTCTGAAGAGAAATAATTTTGTGTGAGGGTAGCATCCACTTTTTCACCACAATACCAGTGGCGCCAAATTGAAATAACCAAAGTGTCAAAGCTGTCAATTCTCATGTAGTTTCTGACTGTTCATAGCCTTCCAAATTTACTCTTCTAAGATAGTGACATTTAGTCCATTAAAAGAATTTCTTGTGGAAAGCTTTCTGGGGCACCACTTGGTAGGAGTCAGACACTGGCCAAGGACAAAGAAATGGGCTTCAGACAGGAGTCTGACTTTGGCCACGACAACGAAGTAAGCTCAGGCAGGAATCTGACATTAGGGCCATAATAAGGAAGTAACAAGTTTCAGCAAGAATCTAACTTTAGGCTGAAAAAGGGAAGTAGGGTAAGGAAGGAATTTTAGTCTTAGGGTGGAACAGAAGAATAGGCTTCAGGCAAGATTTTGGGCTTGGACAAGGAAGTGGGCTCAAGTATTTCAGTCATTATGACAAGCCCTTTTTAACAACTGTCAGGGGAACAATCAAGGGACTTCATTTGCTGCTTTGTTTGTTCCTTATTGTATTATTGGTCCAAAATACTTGAATATAATTTAAATGGTATAAAAAGTGGATTGGAAAATAAAATTTGCCTCCAGTCTCAGAATTGACTAGGGTCACGCTACAATGTTGTCTAACTGTCGTTTTTCTTTTTAATCCTCACTCTTGCGCTGGAGAACCTGTTGACTGACTGAGCAGGCTTGGTCAATTTCTGAACGTACTGTTTGATGTTTATGTAAAAGGGTTATTAGGTCATTAAAAATGTCCACTGTTCCAAAAAATGGATAAGAGGATGAACATCTCTACACGTGGAGAGACGTCTCTTCTATCCCTACATGATGTCTGCTTCTCTGTAACTGGCTGCATGGGCCCCCTCTGACAGTGCCATTGCTTTGTTCACCTCTGCACACTGAGGAAATATGGTGGCTTCTCATTGTACTGGATAGCTTTGTGTCAACTTGACACAGCTGGAGTTATCACAGAGAAAGGAGCTTTAATTGAGGAAATGCCTACATGAGATCCAGCTGTAAAGTATTTTCTCAATTAGTGATCAAGGGGGAAAGGCCCCTTGTGGGTGGTGCCATCTCTGGGCTGGTAGTCTTGGGTTCTATAAGAGAGCAAGCTGAGCAAACCAGGGCAAGCAAGCCAGTAAAGAACATCCCTCCATGGCTTCTGCATCAGCTCCTGCTTTCTGACCTGCTTGAGTTCCAGTCCTGCATCCTTTAGTGGTCAACAGCAGTATGGAAATGTAAGCCGAATAAACCCTTTCCTCCCCAACTTGCTTCTTGGTCATGATGTTTGTGCAGGAATAGAAACCCTGACTAAGACATTAGATATGAAACTTTATTCCTTGAGACTAAATTGTTATTAACACCTCTGTTCTTCTGACACCGTAATCTAGAGTGTATTATGTTCACCTGCTACTTTGAATAAAATGTCTATTGCAAAAAAAGGATCTGTGAATTAAAAACAAAAATGCGAACTAAGGTGGACCTATTTGGTAAGCCCAGAGGAACTGTGCAGTCCTCCTTTTGATTCTCACTGGTTCTATTCGGTTCTTTCCATTTCTCCTTTTAAAAGTGTCTCCCGAGTATGTAGGAAAGTGAGCTTTGAAAACCCTTTTCCTAGCACCTGTCCCAAAGACAGTTGTGTTGTTCGCTCAACAAAATCAAGGAGACTTCTCAGTGTAGTCATGCCTCTCCCAGTGTATTTGCCAGAATTGCTCCTTCTACTGAACTAAGGCATTGCATCTGGAATGCCCCCTCCTTGGCTCCTCTCTCCATTTTCCTCAGCCTCAGAGGACTCTTATTACCATTCTCAATTTTTATGAGGTACACTCTTTCTGGTTTTATCTGTGAGTGAGATCAGGTGGAGTTCGTCTTTTCATACTTGACTTATTTCACTTAACATTATGTCCCACAGATCCTCTTGTGTCACCACAAATGAGATTTCATTTCCAACACTGAAGAACAATAAATAGAAAGCTAATATATTCCAGATAAAAAATGTTTTTAGACAGATATGAAGGGGACTCCAGAAATAATATGCAGAATTTAAGAAGCTTCTTGGATATTAGAGGTACTATAGCATTGAAAGTACTGTTCCCTCCTTTGGAGATATCAAAATGCTACATTCCATGTGGGAAAATGAGGAGACTAACTGTTTGGGCTGGCCAGACTTTAGCCAGTGTTCAGTGCCAGCAGTTCATATTAGGAGGTTTGTAGTTTTCATTTCTGCTATCTCTCTACTCCTCAATTGCTTCAGATTTGGTAGAAGTTAACTATTTAAGGCTGAGAGAAACTGGTGATTTGTCCTTCAGCATTTACTGTCATTCCATTTCGACATAGGCACTATCTCATCAGCTTTACACTTTGGATCAATATTGCATACATTGATATCATTAGGACATCAACAACTATTAGGTATTTCTTCATTAAGGGATGAGTAATATTTAAGGACATATTATTGAGGGATCTGTCAAGAAAGCAAACCCCATGGCCCATAGACCACTAGTCATTCCATTTTCCTGAATACGTCTAGTTATGAATGGGCCTTAGAAATTTAGAGGGGGAAAGCTGTTTCATGTATTGAGCAACAATAAATAGCCTTGTAGTAACATCCTTTGTGGGAAACTTCCTAAGTTAAGAGAAATGTGATTTCATAACGCTATCTACAAGTCCAGAAGGTGACAAGCTTGATTCTTTCCATCATTTCCTTTTTTTCAGGCTGAGAGATGGCTCTTTTGTATTTTTTCTACACAGTGATGACAAGTGATCACTAAACACATTTATAAACACATTGACTTGTTGTCTGTTCAATTCTGGAATCCCATCTCAAGCTGTGAATTACATGATGATCAAAGTTTGGCCAGTTGTCACTTTTGAATCATAAGATGGCAGATTGAAAGAGTCAGGTGGCTGCTGGCAGATAGGAAATATATATATATGTCCAACTCCCACAGCAGTATGAGTCCTTAATGAATATTAAGCGTTCAGAAAAGAATGAGACTAATAAATTGTTTGTCTTTCTACTTTTCCCAATTGTTTTCATGATTTCTACAATCATGGCTCAGGAACTGAAAAGGGTCTACGAGAATGAAAGAATTATAGAAAAGTACTCAAAATGAAATGCGAGATAATATTTCTGAGAAGAAACCAAAGAAAATGCAAGAATTTGCTCAGTAGTCATGTGAAGGTTTGTGTCTGGAGAGCAAGGTGCTTATGTTGTCCAGTTTGTTCTATGACTAGCGCTGATGAGGCACTGACAGATTGTGTGATTTGGCAGAACTTCATACACTTCTCCCAAATCATACACAACTATGTGTATGTTACAAGTAGGTTCCCAAATCTATTAAGAGAAGAAGAAATATTTCACTTATTTTCATTTAATAACATGGTACATGTAGGGAAAGGGAAACGACCCACCGAGAGTGTGCCTTGCTTATGTGTCTATGTCTCCTTCACCTGCCTGAAAGACAAGCTAATTGGATCGATTTTTAATGTATCTTGGTCTTTGTTTCCTCTCTTTTATAAAGTCATAGTATCCTTACACAAATGGCTGTTGAATGAAACATGGAGAATATACTACTGACTTACATCTGAGGGACTGTCTCTCCTGCAGAGCCATCCATTATTCTTCTCTCACTGGGCCCATCAAGAAATAAGTACATCAGATTCCTAACCTCAATCCATGAATATTATGTCACAAGGGGATAAATATGTCTCCAAGGTTTACAGATGAATGTAGCTGCGTCATTGTTGTGCTTCCTCTCGCAGTAGCATGCCTTACTTGTCTACTTTCTTTTCTCTCAGTTCTTACACTTCAGAACAAATGGAGCTGAGTCTTCTCTTTAGAAGAGATGAACATTCTTACTGTACTCAAGTGCTTTCACACACTGGATTCAGCATGGTGTAGACTCAACAGATCATCTAAAGTGAAGTGGGTACTTCAATCTAAGGCCATCCAAGGACAGCTTCTTCTCTTTAAGCTTTGAGTCACTCACAGGTGTTGAAGGTTTTTTTTTTTCTTTTTTTCTGAGTTATTAGCGGTTGGGCAGCTGTGACAATGTGGTAAACATTAGAATTTTAAGTCTCTTGTGTGCATAACTCCCTCTGGAACATAAATGTAACCATTGTATTTTAAGATCATTCTCCTCAAGGCCATGAGTTTAACAAAGAACCCCCAACCTTGATTCTCAAGTTCTTGATCATTTCCTATTTTTCAATGGAATTAACTTAGTTATATCGTTCACATCTCTGCAAGGATGAAGTAAATGTAGAATTATTTCTCATGGCAGGCTCTATAGACAACAAAAGGAATTGTGTTAATTAATGCTATTTTAATTTGGGGGTTATGAGTATCCAGCTGTACTAGAAACCCCTTAAAGAGAAAAATGCCTTACTTTAATTGTCATACCCTAACACAGTGAATTGTGTATAGTTAGAGCTATAGATAGGTTTCCAAATGTAATGGAAGACCGTGATATAATAAGTAGGGGATCCTTTTCTACTATAACATTTTAATTTTTTCAGAGGATCTTGAAAATAATATAAAAGTTATTTATAGATCTCATCTTGTTCTTTCTATATGAATTAAAAATAAGTAAATATATTTGGCATACTTAGTTTAGAAATCATGGTTACAGTACCACTGATATAAAGGTTGGAAATAGAAAACAGTGCTCTTACATTTAACTTCATTATAAATGCCAATCATCTAGTCTTATTTGTTAATAATATCAATTATATTATCGAATAATTAAGACACATACAACTAAAATTTTAAATTAAGGAGCTATTTACAATTTTATTTTTTCTAAACTTTTAAAGAAGCCTATTTTCCTCGAGAATAAAGGTGGGAAATCATGCCAATGTTTTGCTTAAAAGACATAATGGAGAGAGCTACCATTATCTTTCTCATTGTAGAATATTTTCTATTCATAATTTCCCTTATTATTCACTACTATTAGATAGTATGAGACAAATTCCTTTGTTTTAAGGAAAAATAACCAATACAACTTATTAACAAATCTTACTTACTGCCAGTGTTAAAACGTTTTGAAGACTTAGCCTCTGTGAAACTCTATATGAAAGAGGGCTGTGGGAGTGACACAGTCCTTTGCCAGGTTGAGCATGATTCCCCTAGGTAGATTAGTACAGAACAAGGGCGAAACCTAACTGAGTAACAACGGGTTTGGCAATTTAGATATTTAATTTTTTCTTTTACTAAAAAAGAAAAATGACTAAATAATTATAAAGTGCAATAAAAGCTGTGTCCTTTGGCATTGCAAATTACCTCAACTGGTGACATCCATTCAAGTGCTCCTGGCCTATTCTAATGTCATGAGCACTCACAAGCGCATACCCAAACACAGACCTACAGACATACACTTAATTTAAAAACATAAAATGAAATGCGTCTTAAAAATAGCTCATCACCCCAAGCCTTTTACCTCCATCTGTACACCATTCCATCTTTATCATGATTTGTTTTGAAAGATTCACTTTCAAGCATCAATTTTTCTAAGGATTATTTGAGCTGATTCTTTTTTCTTCTTCATGAAGGCATGACAGATAGTACTGGGTCATTTGCTGGTAATCTTATCTGAAAACAATGCAATGCCAGTAGTCATGAGCTTCAGTCTCAGGCACTACAAAGCAAGAAGGTTTTCACCTTCATATAGACAAAAAGACTGGCAGTCTAGGAATAAGACAGCCAGTGCAAACCCAGGGGACACACAATAAGAGAGAACACTGCTCTTAAATTCACATAGAATCACACATTTTTATGGATTCCCATGTCACCATCTCAAGACTTATGAATTTCCGGACTCATGCAGTTCTTGAGATGTGATTTATTTACTAAAGCATTACTGTATTCTCAAAGATAAGGGATGAATAACCCTTTACAAGTAAATAAAAATGCCAAGCTGATGCTCAAGTGGCACTCCTCTCTACAAACTCCTTTCCACAAGGAACATGTCTCTTTTAGTTTAGATGGAGTACGGAGGTGTTATATTTATGCACACTTCTCTGGCTTGGTGCATGTTTTAGTTATTCTTATTTTCCATTCATGTCTGACTTAATAAAAAGTAATACAGACAGAGTTGAATATTAAGTAGTTGTGATAAAAAAGTTGACACGGACAACTCCAGCCAAAAAGATATTTAGAAATATTATTTTTCTTTGTCTTCTTCATTTATTCAAAATAGAAATAGTCTTAAAAGAAAGAGCAGAAAGAAAGCTTGACCTTTTGCATAGAAAGACATATATGACTTTTCTCATTCTAGAGGAATTTCATAGTCATATTTAGGATTAAGCAGTTGTTCAAAGCATGTTGTGAAATCAAAGCATGGTGTTGATGGATACAGCAGTGTTTGACCTCCTACTCAGATGTAGAGTTCAGACAGATGTGCTATAGGAGAAGTCTGGATTTGAGACATGGAGGACATGGGCATGAGTCTCGTCAAGATGCTTTATTTATCACTGAACAAGCTTCTGACTGAGCTCTTGCTAGAATGAGAGCTGATGTGTTCAATGTGTCATTTAAAATCTCAATTATGGCAAAGTGTAATAGTTACACTATATCTATGGCTGTCATCACTGATGAGCTTCAAAAGTGCAAAGCAAGTCTGTGATAATGAAGTTTACTTGCATTTTAAGATTCAATTTGCTTCCATATGCTTACTTTGCAACATTGAGAATAAGGAATTTCTGCCTCAACTAGGAATATGCCCTAGGTTTTAATATGTACTCACATATTAAAACTCCTTTTATTCATGTACATGCACATTATTTTTTTATAGTTTTCTTTTACAAGTTAGTTTTCTATGTTGTTATATTTTATCTTATTCTATTATTATCCCTTAGAAATCTGTTTGTTTTCTAGGGAGAGGTAGACATGGAATTCATCTGGATGCAAGCAGAGGTGGGAAGAAACTGAAGACAGAAGGGAAACCACTATCAGGATATATTATATGAGAAAACTCCTCTATTTCCAAATAAAGGGAAAAATACACAATATTAAAGACTACATGCTGTTATATATGAAGAAGAAGTAAAAGGAATCTAGAAAAGTCTATGAAGTGCTTTCATGTACACTTTATATTTGATTGAAAAATAATCTTTAAATTCAACTTAGGATACAACCCTGTTGTTTCTGTAGCAGGATCTGTTAATCATATTAGGTTTCAGTGACAAATATTCTAAGAAAAATCAACTTATCATGAGGAACTATTTTGCTCACATATTCAGATCTTTCAGTCTATAGTCACTAGCTCCAAGTAAATTGGGACTGTGGTTCTATGGTATATCAATGAAGAAACCTGTACTGGAGTTACCCAAAGAAAAGAGGAGGGAGAAAGGGAGGAAGGAAGGGAGAAAAGGAAGGAAAATGGAATAGGGAGAGGAAAGGGAGTGGGAGAAATAGACAGAGAGAGAGTCACTCTTCAACTAAACTCCCTGCTTATCTCCATGGATCATTTCTTAATTGGGATGTGTTGGTTTATTTACTCTTCTTTCTTGTTTTTGTTTTTGAGTTCTATATACACTATGGAAATTCTCCTTTAGTAAACATATAATTTGTCAAGATTCTCTACCATTCTATGAGCTTCCTTTTCATGTGTTTAATTATGTCCTTTGCTGGACAAAAACCTTGTAGTTTTGAGTTCTCACTTGTCAATTGTTGGCCCTAATTCTTGAGATAATAGAATCTTATCCAGAAAGTTCAAAAAAATGTATGTCTTATAGGGCACTACTTTTCATTTTTCCTCCTGGCAGCTTTAGTGTTTAAGGTTTCACATAAAGATCTTTGATCCATTTGGAGTGGATTTTGTACAGGGTTGTAGATAATGGCATAACATTATCTTGCCACAATTTTTCCAGGACCGTTTGTTGAAGATGATGGTTTATTCCACTGAATACTTTTTGAGCATTCTGTTGGATACAACATGGCTGCAGACATATGAACTCGTGTTTGGATCTTCTATTTCATTCGACTGATCTACATGTCTGTTTTTGTACCACGCACATGCTAGTTTTGCTCCTTAGAGCTTGAAATCTGGTATTATAATCCCATACAGCACTGTGCTTTTCCATAGTATTTCTTTGTCTATCCAGGGTCTTTTCTGGTCCCATATGAAATTTAGGACATAGTTTTCTATTCCTGTGAAGACTGTCATGAGGATTCTTCAAGCTTGCATTGAGTATGTAAACTTGTTTGGTAGGATGGTCATTTATTGAGTGAGATAACCCAGAAGGAGAAATATAAGTACCAAATGTCACATCTTATTTATATAACCTAGTTATTAATCTTTAGCTGTGAGTATATAACCTATAGTAACTCCAGAAACCTTGAAAATAAAAAGGATCAAGGTAGAGAGGAAAAGCCCTCAAAGATAATATGAAGAAAAAAAAACATAAAATCATGGGGACATGAGGGGGAGAGAGGTTATAGAGATGGAGAGGGAAGGAAGTGGAATAATAAATACTAAGGTTGATTCAAAAAGCCATAAGGAAACATTATTTTATATTATTGAAAAAACATACTGTGCATACATGTGTGTGTGTGTGTGTGTGTGTGTGTGTGTGTGTGTGTGTGTGGAGTTGAAAGAAGTTAAGCTACTTGGTGTGGTAAAGCTCTTTAATATAGACGAGCAGAAAATCCAGTGTTAACCATGGAAAACTTCCCTTTGAATTTTTGGTCAAGGTAGTCTAACAGACTACCCAAATAATAAAGGTTAATGTTGTTGCCCTTCCCTTAGTTACTTTCCAGAACTTGAAGATAAAATCCTATTGTTATGTCAATACAGGATTCAGACATAAAACTTGGAAGAATCAAGGTGACTTTAAAGCCTTCTTCCTGAGGACTAGCTCTCATACTATGTGGAAGTGTTATGCATACTGTCAAAAAAAAAAAAAAAAGACAACTAATGGTCCAACTAAGCTGTAAAATCTAGGAAGCACAAAGATGCCCTTGTCAAGATATAAAAGTGATGTTAATAGTGATACTTATTTCGTGGGGTAGCCAAAAATCATTTAATTGGACACATGACCAATAGGAGAAAAATTGCTTCCTGTTACTGTAAACCTATCCAACTCCTATGGCTGGAAAGACAATGGACCCTCATAGAGTACTGATTACTGCTACTTTTCTAAACCAGCACAATTTGTAACTGCATTCTCAAAACTTGTTCACATACTCACAGAGAAGTGTAGCTCCTACTCCTCATCAAAGAAGTTATTTGATGTTTTCCAGAAGTCAATGAAGATCATCACGAACACTCACAACAGGTCAAATGTAGAGGAAAGCTAGCTGTAGGGATCTCAGTCACAACTGATGCAGTTGCAGCACACCACTTTCACCTAAGGATTTTAGAACATCAAGGGAAGAAGTAGAAAGAGTAGAAGAGGCAAAGGACTAGTAGGTCTGCTGTGGGATATGACTCCTCCACCTGACAGTGAAAGTGTACTCATGAAATCTCCAAAATATGATCATCTAACAAGACCTGCACAGTGACAACTCCAAATGATATGTCAACAGGTAAGGGGAATCTTACAACTGCACCCTTCAACCAAGAACTATAGGACATTAATGACTGCCTAGAGAGACAATTAGTCTTCTCTTGAAGATGAGCTCTCTGATATGTTGTCTAACCAAATGGTCAACTTTAATCAGAAATACACCTACTTATATAAAAGCAATACCAGGGGTCCATGTTAGTTGCCAGGGAAGGGTAAATACTCAGGTAGGGGGATGGAGAGGAGCATGCTTTCAAAGGCGAAGGGGAGGGATAATGGGGAAAGAACTCTGTGTGAAGGTCCATGACAGGTGCAAAATTTTGGGATGTAAATAAACAAAATGATTAAGTGAAGAGTGTGTGTGTGTGTGTGTGTGTGTGTGTGTGTGTGTGTTATGAATACTTAAAGGAAAGTTCATGAATTTGAGAGGAAGTTTGGGGCAGAGTGAGAGAAGTTGAAGGGAAGTGGATAAAACTATATAAATATTCATGTATGAATTTCTCAGAAAATTTAAGAAAACAATAGTGTCCCTGCTATGATTGCCTTGACTGTAGTCACAAATCCCCTAAGACTGCCTTGAGAGTAGTCACAACTCCCTCACTTTGGAACCATTATAAATATTGTAACAAAATACTTGTGATGTCAGCTATGAATTTGTGAAACATTTATAGGAGTTTAAAATAACTTATAGTTATTTAGAAACTTTATGTTGCTTCCTCAGAACAATAACAGGAATTATCAAACTTTTGGTTCTGAGTGGAGCAGGAGTGGAGACTTGGGTTTGGGGAACACTCTCTCCCCATTGTATTCATTGTTCTTTTGTTCTGTGCTGAGCAGTTGAAGGGCTAAGCACTTGGGAAAGATTTCTTGAGTCAAGGGTGTTTTCTGCTACTCATGAGTAAAATGTGCTGTAATTAGACCTGGAGGGTAGTTACAGTGTGAATTAATCATGACACCAAATGTCATTTCAAATGAACCCAGGAACCTCTGACACAATTCAGAGAATGTAGACTGTTGACTTTAAGGAGCATCTTCTGTAGACATAACTGACTCTAGAAACATTTGCCTCTGAAGCCTTGTTTCTTTATAGTGGAATCCCAGGGCAGAGGGGCAAATCCTTTAACGGGACAATTTCACTCTAACATTAAACTGAAGTAATAGAACATTATTCATCCTTTTCAAAATGTTCTTGGCTCAATTGTGTCTGGACTGCTAGACTTAAGCGCTTTAATTTGTCATTCAATACCATGTTTTTGTTTACATTCTTTCATAGTTAAATGCCTTTTCCTTTAATTTTCTTGTTGTTGGTTGCTTAGACAGCTCCTCACAAATTCAGAGCTTTCTATCGTTCTTGTTCATTTTTTTAATCATGGCTCTTTTCTACTCTGTTGGCAGAAGAAAAGAAAATGTAGAAAATATGCAGGTATACTTTTGTCTGACTTTAAGGATAAGGGTAATACCAGAAACTATGGGTTGAGCTACTTCTCCATTCACTGCCCTTCTGCTACCCCACAAATGATTATGGCCTATATTACCATATATATCACAGTTTAGCATGACTTAAACTCAAACTAAGGGGTACTCTGGTCTATTATGATTTGAGTGTGAAATGACTATAGATTCAAGTCTTTAAATATTAAGTGATAGCACTCTTTATGAAGGCTGTGGAATCCTCAGAAGGTAAGGAATGAGATCACTTCCTGCCCAGTCTCTTCTTTCTGGTCCTTAAAGATGTGAGGCAGTAGCCATCATAGTTGTAGCCATCTCTGCCACCACCATGCTTTGTCACTGGTTACATTTTGTCTCCTCAGACACTGATCCAGATTAAAACCATGTTCTTGTAAGTTGCTTCTTGTTGGATATTCGGTCACAGCAATGACAAACGTATCTAATACAAGCCCCTTCCTCAGGAGATAAGTGAGAAGTATGTGCTGTTTACTACAATAAGAGAATTTATTTACTTGGAGCCCACTTGCTTTAAATGCATAGGGAAAGGATACATGATGGGGTTAGGAAGTCATTTCAAGGAACTCAAAAGATGGTCATGGTGTATCTCACAAGGATCTCTAACACTAGTTCCACAGATCTGGTGAAGTCTTGTATTCACTGAGGGCATTTTTAGTCACATGCACAAGCCCACACAAGGGTATGCATGAGGTACATGCACATAATTAAAAAATAAATTAAAAATTTTATAACAGAATTACTTTAAAGTGTTTTGGATTCTGCATCAAAGATCTTCACTTTTTCAAAAAGTATGTACTTCAAAGTTTGAATTTCTCTTTCCCTCAGTGGTTAACTTGCACTATTCTACAGAACTACTAGGTAAACATGACTTTTTTTTCTTATCAAGTACTTCAAATGAACAATCATTGAGCTACAATGGCCACTCTTGCTTGAGCCTTCTGTGACATGAGGTTCAACTTTCCTTTCACTATAGACAGAGGCTTCTCAATGTGTTTCTCAAGAAAATCTTCCAGCCTTAGCTCTCCCATCCCATTAGAGAGAATGTCACTGTTTCTGGTTATTTAAATTATGCCCACCCATTTTATTATTTTTTCTGCTTATATTTTGCTGATCTCATTTACCATGTATTAAATATAAACAGATGAATAATCAGGGCTCAGTTTTTCTGATAATATGCTTGATTTAATCTAATTGTTGGAATTCAAGTAAGTTTCAATAAAAATTACAAAGCAAAATCAATTGGAAGATATGTGGGTCTGCTTGTCCTAAATTGGCTAAGGTCTGGCATACCTGGTACATTTGACAAAACCAGCTTGTCCTTCCTGTATTCTGTCCTCCTTTGGGAATTTAGTGCCTGGCAAGTAGAATGGGAACTTTATCTCATTGAAAGATAGGTTGGAAAAACTACCCCATGTGAAATTTCAGAAAAGGATGGGAAAAAGTTCTTCCTTAACTTTTGGCTAAATAACCTTGCACAATACTGTGTTTATTTTTTGAAGTCTGTGTTTACACTTTGTAGGGGTTAGAAGAAAATAAGGAAAATGACAATATTAGTAATAATTTTTAAAATTATGTTTGCATTTGTGTGATGTAAAAAATAAACTCAAGTTAGTTGTGGGTCTTGGTCCAACTTCCTGCCTTTGACAATTTTAGCCATTGTTTTTATATGGGGTGATGAACATGTTCAAGTTTCTCTGTGGTATTCTCAAACTTTGGTGTCTTCATACTGAGGTGGATTTTACTGCCTGTTTCTTACATTTGTGTCTAAATTTTTAGTCTGATAAGTTTGGGAATGAGTACAGAATTAAAATTCAGGTTTCCAGATATAGCTACTACACACATGTGCACTGTAGCACAGTTCTGGCAAACATTCCCTCAAACTTGAATCACACCTATCATTGGCCTTGTTTGAAAGAGGAGTCAATAAACACATTATTTTATATGAAGGTTTTATATAGCATCTATGATAAGGTCATCTAAATTATCACATTTGGGCAGAGATAGCATGATGGCTTAATAAATGTAGTATTTGTCACACAAACATTAGGTTATGAATTCAGATCCCATCTTTACATAAAAATCTGGAATAGAGATACACAGATGCAATTCCAGCACTGATAAGGTAAAGATAGGGACATATCTAGAACTCAAAAGTAGCTGGCCAAACTGAGTTTGTGATCTCCAAGTTTAGTGGGTCACCTTGCTTTGAGAGAGTGACAGAGACCGAGACAGAGAGAGAGACAGAGTCAGCGACAGAGAAAGAATGACAAAAAGTAAAGGGTGGCAGAGCAAGACACCTGTGAATGACTCCTGGTCTCCACTTGCACCTGTGCATACATACATGCACACTAGAATTCACGTGTGTACCCACACATACACACAATCATATACTCAACATTTTCACAAGTATTAACCTAGCTAATGTGCACGACAACAAGATTGAAGATGCTAATTTCATGCCTAGTTTTGAACTAAGCACATCTTAACTCAGAGAAGTTAAAGAACTTGAAGATACACTCACACAGAAACAAATCACAGAACCAAGGATTCTTTTCTTGTTGGTGTGGTTCTGATTGCTTTATTGATTCTGGCCAATAATTAAACAAACTCTAGTGAGGAAATACTCTTGATTCAAATTGAGTCATCAAAACATTTTAGAATGTAGAATACATACCATTTTGGTAAGAGTTGTATCTTTGGTAAAGATGATCATACAAGAATGAAGTAACTAAAAGAGTAATTAAAAATACTATGCATAACATTTTTATGTATATTTTGTTAAGGACAAATTAAAAAATACAAATGTTGGCAGTTGATGTGGTGGCACAAACCTGTAATTCCAGCACTTGAGCTTTGATAACAGGAACATTTGGAGTTCAAGGTCATCCTGGGCTATGAACAGAAAAGCCATCTGGAATTACAGTACAAGCTGTTTCAAATGAAATAAAGTAAAATTGAAAAAGAAAAGAGGATAATCAAAAAGAAACACCGACCTAATTTGCTCAAGTACTGAGAGTAATTCAGGGACAGTTCTAACAACTGCTGCTCTAACTTTCATTTGAACAGCTTTAGAAATCAAGGCTTCAAAAATGAACTTAGCTTTCAGTGCTCTGATACATTACTATCAAATATTTGGGTCTCATAGATGCCTAATGTACTAAATTTTAAAGGTTTGGAAACCACCCTAAACTTGTATTGACATCAATTCTGTCTCTAAATACTTATATTAGAAATACAACAGGGACATTTATAATATTTATCTGCTAGTCCACTTAAACACAACAATCCTATGTCCCTGTGGGGGCACATGTATTTAATTACAACATTTAGGTGGCAGAGGCTGGTGTACCTCTTCAAGAGTGAGACCAGCATGATCAATATACCAACTTTCTGGTCTGACAGGAATATATATAGTCAGTTCCTGTCTAAAAATAAAACTAGCAAAATAACATCCTCTGTCCAGAATGATGATTAATTGGGTTAAAACATTTTCTGCTAAGCTTGAGGACCTGAGTTTGATCAATTCTGGCATCAATATGAGAGAAAGAGAGAACCAACTCCCAGAAATTGTCCTCTGATACCCTGATCTGACCCCCCCCCACAGAGACACACACTAAATGTAATACAAATGTCATAAATAAATTATATATTGACATAAATTGGATATTTTTAGGAAGACTATTTTTTGAAAAGAAAATCAAATGTCATTGTTATACCATTTTACCAATTTCCTAATTATTTATTATAATACAAGATAGCTAGATTGTTTTATTTTCTTCTTTATTCAATCTGTTAGGATCTCACACAGCATAAATCTGTGGAACTGTACTGGAAATTTATAAAGAAAGTCAACATCTTCCTTCATCATGAGGATTCATTTGATCACATTGACCCTTTTACAAATCTAAAGAACTCTGAAGTTCTCTGACCAGGTTTTCAGAACCAATGTTGCAGAATTAATCTAGGGCCAATTTGATATTTTGTTATGAAATGTGAATTCACCTGTTTTCATTTAACATTATCTGAATTTGAACTTTAGCAATTAATCTTTCTGCCACCTCTGACATGAGGTTGCCTGGGCTTTGATTCAGGACCATTCTGTAGATGTATCCATTGGGACTGGGCACTACAACTCTGCATTTTGCTTGATTGAGGTTTACTGTAACGGTCTCTGTTGTGAAGAGACGCTTTACTGACAAAGGGTGAGGACTACACTTATCTGTGGGTAAAAGGACAAATTCAATAGTTTGTTGTTAGAGATTATGTTGGTTTAACAAACTAGTCATTGTAGATTATCTTCCAACAACCATGACTTTGCAAGCACTGAGTAGTTACTACATTTCCATTACTAGTCACACTCTTAGTTTGAGATACCTAGCAATTTATAAGCCGAGGTATTTTTGTTTGTTTTACAATGACCCATAGGTTCAAGTTCATGCAAATAACCTACCTTTTAGTCAATCACTAAAACGTGGCATTATATGATTCAGGCAAATGATGCCTTATATACTGTTGATACCAGAGAATGCTGCATGGCCTCCATCCTCTCATTCCAGCCAGCCATTCACAATTAGTATTGAGAACCAGACCACCTTCAAAGTAAACCACATTAGCCAGACAGTGGTGGCGCATGCCTTTAATCCCAGCGCTTGGGAGGCAGGGGCAGGCAGATTTCTGAGTTCAAGGCCAGCCTGGTCTACAAAGTGAGTTCCAGGACAGCCAGGGCTACACAGAGAAACCCCGTCTCGAAAAACAAAAAACAAAAAACAAAGTAAACCACATTAGGATACGTCAGGCTAGGATGGTCAGACAATACAAGGACAGAGCTTACAAGCTTAATTACAGACACACCCAAACACATAGAATTTAATACAGGTAGTACTTTGAAAAATGTTTTATGACTGGAAATGTGAGTTAGACTTTTATCTAGCATTTCATCTGTAGGAGGTATCTCTGAAAGTTAATAGACTAAATAGGTTCTCTCTGAGACCCAGAACTAATAAAACCTAGGAAAGTAATATTTCATTGTGTTATGTCTCAGATATGCACAGATAATACACTGTTTAAAAGTATTTAAAGCAAATATTATGGCGAACAGTTTTCACTGAAGCAAAACTAAGCCATTTAGTGTTCAGAACAAGTGACCGACCAACAGAAGAGGTGTCCATCCAAAAATGTTAATTTCTTTTATATCTGGTTGCTTCACTATATACTTCTACTTGTTACTATTGTCGATTCATTGCTGTCAGCTAAGATGTCAAGAATTCACTTTTAAGCATATCTGGTCCTTCAGATCAAATGATTATAGGACAGAGAGTATGAATCCTTACCCCCATACTTTAGATTCATTTTCTTCCCAGTGAGAGGTATGAAGTTCCATGAAAGAGCCAGTTTATCAAAAACAGGGACCAGCTCAAAGTATAGCAACTTTTGGATGTGGTTCAAAAGGACACTGGCTTTAGGAACTGGAGAAACTCAAGGACTTGTGAACAATACTGGGAGGAATGAATATTCAGATGTCAGATCTGTAAAGGATGCATTGTTTGCCCAGATGCAGAGGTGTAGCACTGTTATCCATGATCAGGCGATGACAAATGCAAAAAGGCTTTGTGTTTTCACACATATGTGAATAGATGGTTAGAATTCCAAAAGTATCCAGTAAACCCTTATGCACTGAAGTGTTCATCTTCTTGAATGGATAATGTTTACAGATGTACAGAGGACTTCTCTAAAACATTCCATGCAATGGTCCCTTTTTGAGAGGGAAAGGGAACTTGTCTATCCACTTTGAATACACCCTTTGTCTTACTAACTGTAAGGCCATGAATAGCTTGAACAATTGATTCTTTCTTCAAAAAAAAAAAAAATGCCATTTGCTTTGGTTGGTGCTATTTTTTGAAAGAATTAAAAACCCATTTCTCTGCTTCTTAGCATCCTAACATTCTTGATGTTTTGCGTAATGTAGTGAAATAATTTTGCTGAAGCCCTCCAGGGTGGCCTTATTCTGTCCCTTGCTTGCGCTCCTACATAGCAAATGAGATGACTTGATTCCTTGATAAACACATTACATTAAATGTCATTTCAGTTTTTGGACTCTGTACATTGGAGGCCTAATCCTGAAGAAGAGGCTTGGGGATGAATGCCAATGGAGGTGTTTGTTTTAACCCAGTAGTATTTTAGTTTCTGAACTTGAGTGTTATAGGTATAGAATATGACAGTAGCTTTGTTCATGGCTTTTTCAACACAAACTTCGAATGGCTGTTAACCCCTAAGAAATAACCTCAAATTGAAGGAACACCATTTTGAGCTAAGTGCACAGGGGTATTTGCTGGAGTGGTTCATTTGACTGAAAGCCAGCAGTTTGGTAAATGTGGGTCCTGGGATTAGGGAGACTTGAGCTCAAAACTTCCTGTTCTACTTAACAACTGCTGAGGTTAGCTTTGTATATTCTTTGAGTCCTAGACACTTAACGCTAACATTTAGCATGATAATGTCTACTTCATAGAATTGCTATGAATACTAATTGAGATAAAATTTGTAAAGTACATGACACAAAGTGTTCAATAAATATTAATATATGTAATTAGACAAAGAGCCCTGCTAGGTCTCCAGACCTACTGTTTATTCATTTTCCTCCTCTGATTGTGTCTGTTTTACAATTATGCATATTTCCTTTTGTTTAACATTTTATTAATATGTATTAATTTTTTCTTGAATGGAGAAGTTTTTTTCTTTTTTCTCCAAACATTTTTATTACTTCATAGAACATATTTTGATCATTTTAACACCCTAAGTCTGCCTCAGCTCCCTTCAGATATACCTTCTATCTACATACTGGATATTTCCTACTATCTGGACAACTTTGTGTCCTAGTGTCCTGATATGCATTCATTCATTCATTCATTGATACATACATACATGTCCATCTCTCTCATTGTACTGATTATATATTCCTGGATGTAGGGTCAGTCACGGAAGCATGATGGATCTACTAATGGTCACACCCTTACCAAAACTTTCTTTCTTTCACCAGAAACTGTCCACTATATGCAATTCCTCAGTTAAGGATGGTGGAAAGGAACTCTAAGACTCTGGTCTATAGGACAAATAGCACACACACACACACACACACACACACACNCACACGCACACGCAGACGCACACGCACACGCACACATACTCACACACTACTAGTTTGCATTAATCTGTGTTCCTCATTTTGTAATTTACTTTGAGCAAGATAAATCACAGACTTACACAACAGAGAAATTCCCAACAGACATTTAACTGAGAAGATCATTGCCTTTTGCTTCTTTGGAAACATACACCATGCCTAAGTGAATTTCTTAATATGAAAATAAATGTTGCAGTATGATGGCTTCTAAAGAGGAACAGAAATGTGCAACTCATTAAAACAGTGCACATAGGTACTTATAAACAGACAACAAAAAGCTTTTGGCACATTTCATGGTGCAGACATTAAAAGAAAAAGTCATAAATTATCCTTGTAGCACAACAAATTCATTTTAATGGTAAAGCTTGTATCTATTAGTCACTTCAAAATTTGAAAAAAAAACATTACTAGCCCTTTAATAAGATATGTAAGAGAATCACTAAAGAATAGATATGAAATAATAAAGTATGGATATGCTTCATGTTTCCCATTTTCTAAGCTACAGAGAGGAGAATGATCCCTTGATCACTTAAAATGTTCAACCTGTTTTTGATGATATTTATGATCTGTTGGACACACTAAAAGCTTTGTTAACAACCTACCAAAAGTAAGTGACGTCAGTTATTTAGTTCTTTGGTCTAAAACCTGACCAACATTATGTCTTTACTTATCCTTTTGGATACTTAGAAATTATCACGTTAAAAGCACTGACAAAGATGATTTGTCACTTGAAATATGTGAGTTGAATGGGAATTTTCTGGGCTTTGTGATCGTGAACCTCACATACAGAGAAGCTAGTGAGTCCTGCCAAAATGTCAATGGAGTAGGGTACAGTGCCAACACCAAGGGCAGAGAGCCCATTTGGGTGCACTAGGAGTATATTACATGTATGGCTTTATCTTTTCTTGGAAACCAGACAGCCCTAGTAGTGTTCTCTTCTGCATAAAACAGTAAATTAGTCACCCAGTGCTACTGAGGTGCTTCATTAATTCTAAGTGTCAGCCTCTCTTTATTTTTCACATGGCTGAGAATCAAGTAGTTGCACATCAAATTGTGACTTTTTTTTCCTGCTTCTCATTTGGCACAGACCCTTTATCTGTCATTATTTATGTCCTCAAAGGCCTCAGCAAAGCTGCCATCCTTGAGTAACAAAAGATGCTGCTCAGAGTGGCTCAGACTGGGGCTTGTTGCAGCAGATGCTGTTTTATGTTTTGCCAGAGAATAGGTCCTTTTATGTCTGCCTTGAATGCAGCCTTTCTTTCCATTCCTAAAGGTTTTCAAGCATTAAACCTAATCCTTATCTATCCACTGTGGAAGATAGCCCATGCCTTTGCCATCAGAACCCATACAACATTCACTGTGTGGACAGAAATATGCAAAGAAGTGAAACTCTGGGCTCTTTAGTTCACTGCCTCTGCTCATCCCACTTCTTGAAATGAGAACAAGAACTGAAGTCTTTGCCTGTAGGAATAACTGATCAGAAGTGGAAAATGCCCGAGAAAAGCATTAAAATAAACAAATCAAACTGAGAACAGTTCATCACCAGGTTTGCTATTGAAACATAACCAGAGAAGAAAGGCAGAGACAGAATTAATGGTTTCTAACAAGAATCGCTTTCTTTCAAGGTAATGAAATTGTCTGTTCGAAGATCAGAGGAATGTCCTAAAGTCAGAATATGCCAGGGCAAAGGTGACACCTAGGACCTTATGAACCTGTGTGGTTGTGCCTCAAAGAAAAGTTCTTATAACAAAACAGAATTGTCCATAGAAATTGCTTTGATGCTATTTGCGATGGTTCTTCTTATCACTACTTGAACTATTTGAAAGTATCGTCCTACTGATCTGATTTTCTTCAATATTACTGGTAATTCCTTACATTGGAAATAGGCAAAGGGCTAAGCAAGAAATGTGAGCTAGGTCAGCAAGATGGGTGTGCAGGTAAATGCATTTGCCAAACAAGCATAACAACTTGAATATGATCCCTAGAACATACAAAAAGCTTGATGTGATGATGTATAATTCTAGTACTTCTAGGGAAAGGTGGGGATTGGGAACACAAAATGCTTGGAGTCCTATAGACAATCTTGCCTAGAGCATGTAGCATAGCAGAAACAAGATGCTCTCTGCAACAATGTGGAGGGAGAGGCTTGGCTCCTGAAAGTTGTCTTCTAACTTCCAAAAGCTCACTACCACACATATTTCACACACACCATACACACATTTCACCAACAATAAGAAATTTAAATTTACAAATATATTGCAACAGCTCCTACTGTGTTCCCTCATATGACATGAAGTTTGTTGGTTTATTGGTCTATTGTTCCATGAAAACTACTATTCACCTCATCTCCACTTCAGTTTTTTGTTCTGTTTTTTGTTATTTTGTTGTTGTTGTTGTTGTAGTTGTTTTTGTTTTTGTTTTTGTTTTTGTGGTACAAAGCCATTTTGTTGACCATCTGTAGGTTTTGGCAAGAGTTAAAGATACTTAAGAAAGGTCACAGATGGCATGACTACTTTATCTCAGTAGTAACATGAAGGAAGCAAGGATTAGGTATCATGTCTGAGGGGCAAGTATTTTAGTGATTGCCAGTATTGTAAACTTACTTCTGTAGTCTCTGTGCCTTATTAAGAGTCATCGTCTTTGTTACATTCTGCACAGAGAAGGAGAATCTGGAGAAATCGCAGAGCCATAGTCTATATGGAACAAAATGATTTCAACCCATGCTGTATTACTATTTTTGACCCATGAGTAGAAATCACCATCTGGAGATCAACATTAACATGTACTGCTGGCCAAGTCCACAACAGCTTCTCAGTACTATTTAATTTGGGTGACAACATAGAAGTAGGCTCTGACAGGCAGTAGTTATGGGACATTCATCCACTATACCCATGTCAGTGGTAATAACACTGCAATTTTACCCCAAATATGGTCCTTTGCCATGTTTTGACAGGTATGTTGTTACTCCAAGAGTCTGTGTATTATTGAAAATACTCAAACTAGACATGGACATACATATATACATGGCCTTGGGCTCTAATAGCTATATGCATTAGTAGAAGAATTTAACAGAGTTAGTCATACATATTTGTTGAGTATATACTAGAAAAAGCAGTGGTGTTAAAAACTATGAAAAAGTTTAAAGAACACTCTAGGAGAGATTCTTATGTTTCAACAGCATGGTTTTATGTTTATTTTGAATGACTATAGGGACCTGTAAAATTCTAATATAAATTCTAGGTCCTTAATATAGCATTCCAGTATTCTCAACAAATAAGTATACTGTTACTGACTGACATATGGAATGAATTAGGATTTACAAACAAAGCTTTGGAGTAAAGTTTACTTTGAATATAACTGTAGCTTCTGATATTTAAATATTCTGCAACCTAGAAGGAGTTGTTAAATTACTTTGGTTTCCATTATTCTGAACAGCAAAATTGAAATAATTATTTATTTTATAGGGATACTGTATGGTTAAATATGGTAAAATATATATACATTCTAAAATGTTGATGGCTGATTATAGTAGTAGTAAATACTGAGAAAAATAAATGTTAATAAAACCCAACTCCTTTGTATCTATTGTTTAGTTTGAAATTGGCAGCTGGAAAGAGTTTCCCCCTGAGAAATTCTATGTCCTGAGAAAAGTAATGATATATATTCCTTTGTCCAGTTAAACAGTGTATGTGTGTGTGTGCACACGTGTGTGTGTGTATGTGTGCACACGTGTGTGTGTGTGTGTGTGTGTGTGTGTGTGTGTTCGCACGCACGTGTGCACCCTGAGCATGTAGGTTCCTATGGAGGCCATAAAGGGAGACTGAAGTTAGAGGTAGTTGTCAATGTCTGTGTAGGAACTAGGAAATAAATGCTGGTCCTCCACAACAGTAGCAAGCACTTTGTAAGTACTGATCAATATCCCTAATTCTTGAATGTCTATGGGTCTTCATTAATTTTACAAATGAATATAGGACTTTGATGAAGTAAACACATGAGTTTTTAATTACTTTTTAGTGGAGATCTGTGTGTGTGTGTGTGTGTGTGTGAGAGAGAGAGAGAGAGAGAGAGAGAGAGAGAGAGAGAGAG
>NC_034605.1:30420131-30435232 GCF_900095145.1 Mus pahari | reverse complement strand
AGAGAGAGAGAGAGAGAGAGAGAGAGAGAGAGAGAGAGAGAGAGAGAATGAGAGTTTGTAGGAAATCTGAAGGGGCAGAACCAGTTAAGCCTTTGGCATTTGAAATTAAAGTCCCAGACACCAGACAGGGAGTTACAAGATTTGGTGTTTATTTTGTGGAGCTTTAGTATTACTTTGATCCAGTTTTTCTGCACTATGCTCCCATTCCTTTTGTTGGAACGGAAGGGTATACTCATTACCATTTTAAATTGTTTAAGTATGAAATGGTCAGTTGTGTACTGATTTTACAGTGCACTGGGGTTAAGAGACTGCCTTGACTCCCAGAATAGCCATTGGACTTAAAAATTCTATGAGAGTAAAAGACTATGAGAACTTTTAAGGTTTAAGTAAATACATTTTTTTTACATTATGGTTTAGCCATATACCATATAAGGGCCATGGAATAGGATGTGATCGTATAAATGGGAATTGTTCCTATAGCCTCAAGTATTACAACATTTAATCCCTAATTGGTGGTATTAGTTGAGATGTTTGTATGGCTTTGATGAAAGAAGTATATCATTAGAGATAGTATTAGAGCATTCATAGACTTGTCCCATTTCTAGTTTGCTGTCTCTATTTAACATTTGCAGAAGCTGTATGCTGTCTCTGTTTAATATTTGCAAAAGCTGTAATCTCTCAGCTTCCTTCTTCTAATACCATGCCCTCCATATTCTGCATTATACTCCTACCATTATAGGCATTTTTTTCATGTACCATAAGCCATAATGAACTATTTCTTCAGTATGTTGCCTTTATTTTGGCATTTTTTTTTACAGCAACAGAAAAGTAACTAATAAAAAATTGAAGATGAAATCCATACTGCAATTTATCCTTTGCCCTCTATACATGCATGATGTCATATACATGACCATACATACACGCACCCACACATTCCATAAAAGCAACATTAAAAATAAATGCTTCCCTAACTCTTAGACAGCTTATGATAAACTAACACAAACATTATTTCAGTATTTAAAAAATTATATCACACTCTGTCTATCTATCTATCTATCTATCTATCTATCTATCTATCTATCTATCTATCTATCTATCTATCTGCATGCTTGTAGGAATTAGAGCATATGCCATGGTGTTTGTGGTGAGATTTGAGAAAATCTTGTAGAAGCTGGAACTATGTGGATTCTGATGATCAAACTTATATCTTCAAACTTACACAGGAAGCCATTTTATCCACTGATCCATCTCCTTGATACATTTTGTTTTTTCCTAGTTCAGTGTTTCCCAAATTAGAATGAGAAATCTCAAGAGTACTAACAATATCAACTCAGTCTGCAATCTCATGACCCCTTAGCTAAAAGTTTTTAGAAGCAGACGTTCCATTTCCCTACCAATCCTATAGACATTCACTGGAAACTGTGTATCAAGCACTATACTTGATGATGGAAATTCATGACTCGATTTTCCAAAACCATAAAGCACACATTGTTTGCATTGTTTTAAATGCTAGAAAAATCGCATTGCTGCTGAGGACTGGCATATTTATATGCTAGTTTCCTTAGAAATATGTTTGTAAAGAGAAATCTCGATGTGTTTAGAGAATAGGAATTTTACCATTCCTGTGGAAGTGAACAGAGATCGTGGGACAAGAGGCTAGCTAGACTCCATTGTCAGATGGTTCGTGGTAAAACAACCTCCATCACTGAGTTGTAGCCAACATTGTAAAAAAATTTCTAAATATTTTTGCCTTAGTTTCTTTGTATGTATAAAGAGAAATATGACATTATAGAGATATTCTTTTAGAGCCTACTTCATTAATGCTAGTTACTTCTCTTTTTATTAATTAGGTGAGTAGTGAGCCAAAACAGAGAGGATGTATTATAGAGATGGAGTATGACCTGATCATAAAGGATGTTTATCTATGTATATTAGCATGTAAGTGTTTCTTGTCCTTTCCTAGTAGCAATTGAGGCTAAAAAGGTGGCATTCACAGCACTATGATAGGCAGGGCAGAAAATAAAGGCAAAGTGTGATGTATCCTTTTTATGACAGTAACAATAGGAAATAATGCCTCAGTGCTCTGCTTTGGGGACTGGTAAATTGTGACCTTGCCACCATAGGCAACATCTAAGGAAGTTGTGTGAGTCACTGAACGTATGATGCATTCAAGTTGGCTAAGTTTACCTTTTCCAATCAGCTCAAGATCTTCTCTGAATCCTTAGAGTAGTATCTAGAAACAAGTCTGGAATAGTGTTGTCTGATAGATACCGTTGCTAGCCTCAAAGGCAAATCACTATATCTAGACAGTATGAGTGGCATTAATATTGCTTAGTCACCTTTATTCCTTCAGTCCTAAGCATTTTTATAATAAAAAGTATGAATGTCAAAGCAAGGAATAGAATAGAATAGAATAGAAGAGAAGAGAAGAGAATAGAATAGAACAGAATAGAATAGAATAGAATGGAGCCCTTCCCATGTAAATATAATATAACAGGCTTAAAAGTGCTTTAATGGAGCAAGTTAACAAAAAGGGACATGCTTTTTCATTTTTTTCTTATTTATTTATTTATTTATTTATTTATTTATTTATTTTCATTCCAGATTTTATTCCCCCCCCCCCCCCCCTGTCCACCCTCTGACTGTTCTACATGCCATACCTCTTCTCCCTGCCTCTCCATTTCCATGAGGATATCCCCACCCCCACCCAACCAGACCTTTAAACTCCCTGGGGCCTCCAGTCTCTTGAGGGTTAGGTGCATCATCCCTGAATGAATACAGACCCAGAAGTCTTTTAATGTGTGTGTGTATTGGGTGCCTCATATCAGCGGGTGCATGCTGTCTGTTTGGTAGTCCAGTGTTTAAGAAATCTCTGGGGTCTAGATTAATTGAGACTGCTGGTTCTCTTACAGGGTCACCCTTCTCCTCAGCTTCTTCCAGCCTTTTTCTAATTCAACCACAGGGGTCAGCAGCTTCTGTCCAGTGGTTGGGTGCAAATATCTGCATCTGACTCTTTCAACTGCTTGTTGGGTCTTCCAGACTGTGTTCACGCTAGTCGCTTTTTGTGAACATGCCTTAGTAATGGTGTCAGGCCTTGGGACTTCCCCTTGAGCTTGATCCCACTTTGGGCCTGTTGCTGGACCTTCTTTTCCTCAGGCTTCTTTCCATTTCCATCCCTGTATTTCTCTCAGACAGGAACAATTATAGGTGGGAGTTGAAACTGTAGGATGGCAACCTCATTTGATGCCCTGTCTTCCTGCTGGAGGTGAGCTCTATAAGTTTTCTCTCCCTACTATCAGGCCTTACATCTAAGGTCCCTCTCTCTGAGTCCTGAGAGTCTCTCACCGCCTGGTCTCTGGTGCATTCTGGAGGGTCACCCCCCCCCCCAACTTCCTACCTCCTGAGGTTTCCTGTTTCCATTCTTTCTGCTGGCCCTTGGGGCTTCAATCCTTTTCCCTCACACAATACCAGATCAGGTTCTCCTCTCTCCCCAATCCCCTGTCCGCTTTCCCTCCCAGGTCCCTCTCTCCCTCCCCACTTGTCCTTGCTTTCTTCTCCCTCCCAAGTGGGACTGAGGCATCCTCACTTGGGCACTTCAGCCCTGTTCTGTACATTTTTTTTTTTAAAGCTAATATCCACTTATTAGTGAGTACAAACTATGCATAGCATTTTGGGTCTGAATTACCTTACTCAGGATAATATTTTCTAGTTCCATCTATTTGCCTGTAAAACTCAGATGTTTTTCCAAGGTCAGAAAAATCTCTGAAGTTGTTACTAGGCTGAGAACTGAAAAGGGAATGAAAACCCATAGGCAGTCAGAATATATTTGAGACAGAGTAGAATTTCACTGAGAATAGAACATCACTGATGTCAGCCACAGTTACAGACATAGATATATTTATATCAAGATGTGAAGGAGGGGCAGTAGGCAAGGTTGGGGGGTGGGAGGATCCTCTGCAGCATGGGTTTAAGGGGAAGGAGGAAAGAGAGCTCTGTGTATGAAAATAATATCAGTTGTTGATGCTGAGAGGTCTAGAAGGAGTAGTCAGAAAATAAGCAATGTACAAAATTGAATAAAATCATATAAAACAACTGATGAAATAGAAATTTTATTTTGAAAAGGGGCCAAGGATTCGTCAAATACAGCAGGAAGTCACCAGGAAAGGAATGCCTGAAAAGGCTGAAAAGCAGATTTGGCATCTGTTAATGAAGACAGCATGAGGAGCTGGATGAGCTCAGTGGTGAGCCAGTTGTGGTAGAAGAACAAATGGAGCATGGAGAAATGAGAGTATTACAGGAAGCTGACTGCTGGGAAGTGCAAGCAATATCCACACAGGAAGAAACCCATTGCCTTGTGGAAGCTGTTTGCTTTTGCTTTTGTTGTTTTGCTTTGTTTTTAATCATGCAAAGCTGGCCATGTCTACATTCTATTACTTTATCTCAAGTGTTTTACACCAAGGTGAGGTAATCCGAAGAAAATAAATAGATTCAGTCCTTCTAAAATGTGCACACAGATAGCATATTGCTCAGTGGTATCATGAATGTGTAGCTTGTGCAAGACCCTGGGTTTAAAGCCTACTAATACATTTTTTTAAAAAAAAAAAAAAAAAGCAGGTGACACTGGTGGTTTGAGTGAGAATGACTCCTATAGGGTCATATATTTGAACAGAGAGGGTCCCTATTTAAAGGGAACTGTCTGGCCTAATTAGAGAAGTGTGTCAGGAGATGGTATAAGGTTCCAAAACACCTATTTGAAGCCCAGCATCTATTCCTGCTGCCTACAGATTGGATGCAGCATTCTCAGCTCTATGATACCACATTCTCCACCATAATGACAGGTTACTAAATTTCTGAAACTGTAAGCAACCCCCCTCCATTAAATGCTTCTCTTTATGAGTTGTTGTGGTCATGGTATCTTTACACAGTAATATAACACTAAGACAGAATTTAGTACTAGGGAGAAGATGATTGCTGCAACAGACCTTGTCCGAGGAATGTGGGCACCGGGACTTTAATTAGGAAATAATTTCAGTGTTTTAAGCAGGGTCTATTCTAGTTGGAACATAGGAGATAGTGGTACTGAAGGTGATAGCAAATGTGCAAGCTCAACTGGAAAGATTCTAGAGTATTAGAATATTAGCAACTAGCCTGGAGACCTTGCTTTTGACATTGTGGAAAAAGAATGTAGCTGCTTTTTACCCCCTTCCCAGAAATCTGCCTGAGTCTAAATCTTACACTTTTGTTATTAATGGTATTGGCAGAGGAAATTTCAAGACAGCTCAGTATTGACTCTGTCATGTGGTTTTCTTGGTTATTCTTATAAGAACCTACAGTGAAATGGAGAAATATGACCAAGGAAAAAAATTACAATGCACAGTTTAAAGAGACAAGGAGTACCAGGACATGGAATATAGCTGAGTCTATTACTCAAGAATCATATATATATATATATATATATATATATATATATATATATATATATATACCTGTTGCAAAAGAGAATAAAGTGATATCCCACCTAGCTAAACTTCTAACTTGTGAAAAAATAAAATGAATGAAAAGCTTAAATAGTGAAGAAAATCATAAAACATATAAATCTGATGCAGGTATAATTGAATGAGGTGACCATGTTCCAGCCATATCAGGTGTCAAAACTTGGCATCTTCTAGCACATGGTTCAGACTTTACAGTCAGTAATACAAAAAGGAAGTTGTGAAATCTCCCTCAGTAGCTAAGAAAAGCCACTGAGACCAGGCATGTTTCAGAAGTGTCTCTGGGTAAATGTCTAGAGTGGCCATTGAGTTGAAATTATGAAGGAGAAAGCTGAATTGTTTGGAGACCCAAGGATGCTGGAGAGGTCAGGTCTGAGGATACCTGAAAGAAAAGCTTAAGATAAGGTGTGAAAACAGTCCAATAGAGAGAGGTGTGCTATGGTCAATAAAGCTGAATGGAATTGGAGATATGGAGAATTCTTTGCTATCAAATATGGAGATGCAGTTTAGAGGTTGTTAAGTTGGTTTTCCATCTTGCCTCATTCCACCATTTCCTTACTATACACCCATTCCTCCTTTTCAAAATGACAATGTATAGTCTGTGCCACTGTATGTTACAAGTATGCGATTTACTTTTTGATTTTGCAGGGATTACTAAATACAGCTAAAATACTGGCATAGGTCTCAGTAGAGACTTTGAACTTGGACTTTTAAACAGTATTGAGACTGGGATAGAAAATAACAACATCTGAATTGACTAAATGCATTTTGTGTTATATGCTGCAAGTCTATGGGTGCTAGGGAGTGGACTGTGATGACTTGAATTAGAGTGGCCTCCGTATGTGTATAGATTTGAATACTTAGTTACTAATGAGTGGTATGTAGGCTTAGAATTTTTTAAAACCTACTTTTAATAAGGGTTCTCAAATGATTCTACCCTCCTTGCAGTCCACTATATAAGTATAGGAGAGCAAAATTGGTAAATAGCACAAGAGATTGTGAACCTGTTTAGAAATAATTCTTTGGGGAAATTCCAATATCTGTCAGGATCCCAGCAGTCCAGTTCAGTAGTGTCAGGATAGCAGCCACCAATCAGCAGCAGTGGCATGATCCAGCAGAAACTGCTAGGCCTCCGCCAAATTGACATGAGTCAGTGGGAGCAACCAGGAGCAGCCATGATGCCAGGATAAGTTCTCTGCAGTGCCTCTCTCAATGATGCAAAGACCATTGAAGAGAGAAATTTGGAAGTCAGGACAACTATATTCTGATCAAGCCTCAAAGTTTAATGTAGGAACTCAGTTTATATAGTGTGGGAAAAAAACCCCAGTCCCCAACCCCCAGTCTTTGAAGGCACAGGTGAATGTCTGTGGGTGGGTCCAAGGATCAGGGCACAGGTGGAGTTGTTTTCTGGGACAAAGGGTCTTCTCAGCAGGCGGTGGAGATGCTGTGACAGAAGAGCAGCTCTGGTGGATCTGAAGGTTACTGCCAGTGGATCTTAGAGCCTGCAGGGGGCTGGGTTTTGAAGGACAGTGATTAGTGTAAACAGTAAGGTAGGCTAGGCGGATAACTGCAGGTGGTCCAGTGGTGACACAGAGCTGGGAGACCCCAACACTGGGTCTTGGTCATTGAGATGGCTTCTGCTACTCTGGATTGGATGTCTGTCTGGCTCACATAGGAACATGGAAGGCCATACTTGTCAGAGTCTGAGGAGCCCATGGCACGCATACCACCTATGATTTTAGTTTAGTATCTGCACCAGTCTTCCATACAAACACAATTAATCCACAGAGGACATAATAAGCAGCAAGGAAGCAGAAATGAACAGTGAGGATGTGAGGACAAAGGGAAAACAAGAGGGATTTAAATCCATTGTGGTATCTATGAAAATGTATTTCAATCATATCAGCCACAGTGGAATATTTTAGAAAACCTGATAACAATGACTGTAATGACCCTTACCTGCTTATTCTGACTTTTGCTATTTTTTTTTCTCTCCATTCTCACATCTGCCCCTCCGACACCCTTCAGGAGTCAGCTTCACATCTAGTTGATGGACTGGAACCGTGGCAAGGAAAGGACCCTTCATGCTATTCTGAGTCCCTTAAATGTAAAGCACATTTATAGAAACCAAAGCACTGTTTCTGCTTTGCTACTCGTCATCTGTCAGCCTGCTTACAAATTTCACTATCAGCACCTTCCCTATCCCTTCCTTTCAGTTTTCTTTCTTACAGGTCTCCTCATTTCACATAGCAGTTATGGCTGCTCGTTCTTGGACCACTAGGGGCTCATTTGCTGTGGAGGCAGCTGCAGGAATAACCACAATACAATCCATATAAATAACATTTCTGGGTAAGAAACATTTCCACATTCTCTGCTGACTAACTGAAGTGGATTCTCACAAAGGCAGGCAAGACAAATAGACATAGATGGGAAACTGAAGAGAGAGAGAGAGAGAGAGAGAGAGAGAGAGAGAGAGAGAAAAAAGAGGAAATTGAAGAGTCATATGATAGAATCCAAAGCAAGATGAAAATTGATATTTATGGAAATCTCTTTCAAATAAAAATCCTGTCACTTCTTAAACTTTTCTTCATACTTAGGGAGACACCATCTTAATAAACTATGAGGTAAGAGTGACATTTAACACAATCACTTCTGTAATTTCTAGGTATGATATAAAAGTGAGACTGTTCATTACTTCCTTAGAAACTGAGAGAGAAAGGACAAACTAGCGAAATGAAGACTGGAGGGCCTCAGGACCAGTACACAGGCACTTTGTCCCATGTGAAGAGGGCATTTTTATGATTCTAATTAGTCAAAACCTTGCTACAATGATCATGAGCCTGACCCTTGGATGATAACCTGGATAGAGGAGAAATTTCTTCAGGGACCAGAGGCTGAAGTGTCATATTTGCTCTAAGAAAATGAGAAATGAGCCTGCACATTTTACCTTGAAAGCTGCATTGAATAAAAAGCCCTGACAATACACTAAGAGTCATAAATAGAGCAAGAAATGATTTCCAGGCCTGTCTTTCCAAAGAGAATGCATGAAAGGGACTGGAAAATCATCCATTGTAGAGCTAAACAAAGATGCTCCATCCCTCATTCCTTCCTATTAAGTGAGAAAATAGAGTGCACCAACCAAAGAAATCAACAATCACCCTCCTCAGCAAGCTTAAGGAACATTTTCTGCAGCTCAGGTCACTGATATCAAACAAGAGGAAATTTCAAAAATTCCACCCAAGCTTATAGTGTTGTCCACAGCAAGTGCCAGCACAGACACCATGCAATTGAGAGAAGGCAGACTTAGAATAAGCTTGTCAATGCCAATTGAAAACCACTCCATAACACTGCCACCAAACACCTCATTATGAAAAGGGACTCTGCTTTATCTTCATGGATTAATGCCTACTTGATATTTTGTTCAATATTTCAAAGATAGGATTTTGTTCAAAATGTAGAAATGTAAAGACCAAGAAATATATGAACTTGTACAGTACAAATGCATGGAATATAAATTTAAAATAATAAGCACTAACATATAATGTATTTTTTGTGCCTGAATTATACAATTTAGATATTTACATATATTAAAGTTACTGTCTGTCTCCCACATCATGTTTGTGCTATATATAAATCTGGGACAAGAGGGACCCAGAGCATTAATAATATTATTTATACATTTATTTGCAAGATTTATCCAGTACAGAGTCTCCAGATAGCTAACTGCCTTGTATCTGGTATATCACCATTGCAATATTTTACATTAAGCCCCTGGAAATAAGCAAGTCAGTGAGGAATCGTGTTTGCTCCTCCTTGAACCCAGTATTTGACTGTGTAGAAAAACAAAGGGCATATTCTAGTTAATTTTAATTAAGAAATAAAAGATTAAAGGATAAAGTCATACAGATATTTCTCATTTATATTCGGAATGGTGATAATTCCTATTTGTTAAATGACTAATGTGATGTTACTATTTGATATAACAGCCTGCTAGGGCACTGTCCTCTGCTGGATCTTATACTAATTGCATTTCAAGGCAAGTGTATGGTCTGTGTCTAACGTTTCAGCATATGTCTCTAAGTTTACTCACAGTATTAGAGTCCCAATACTGTATGGCTGAAGAGTGTTATGGAGTCTCAGGGAAATACTGGAGGGTGGCCAGTATCACATAATCACCCAGTGAGTACCTTTCAGAGAAGCTACCCTGGCAAAAGGTCCTTATGGTCAGTAGGCTTTGAAAATATTTGGCCTGAACTTCTGCCCTGTACATTCCATAGGGATGTGCCAAGGTAAGCAGAGTCCTCTTTCATTCCTGTTCCATTTTAAGGCAACACATGGAATCTTGACTAGTACCAGAATTGCCTATATATCCACCTGTTCACTGGAAATTAGTCTCTCAACTAGTTTACCCAATTTTGAAGTTTATTTATTTATTTATTTTTGGTTAAATGTACTCAGATGAAATAGTCTCTCTGCACATTCATGAGATGAAGAGTTACATCTAAGGAATTAATTGTAAAGGATGATTGTGGAGAAACACTTCCTCCATGCTGTTACCTTCCTCTATGCTGTACAATGCCTGTCTGAACCCATGTTACCAGAAAAGTCACTAGATGGCAAATTTCTCTTATGGTTATAATGTAGTTAGTTACTGTCTCATTGCTGTGTAAACAGGAAACAACAGCTTAAGAAACAGGGGTTATTTTGGCTAGCACTTTGAGCATCCAGTCCATCATGATGGGAATCCTATGGGCCAGGACTGTCAGGCAGTTACGCACACTGCATCCGGATCTAGATGGCAGAGTGAGACAAGGTCTGTGCTCCACTGGCTTCTTCTCGTGCATTCAGTTAGGGACATCAAGTGACAGTGTCAACCCATATTTAGGGTGACTCTTCCCTCCTTATTTAGTCCTCTCTAAATACATGCATGTAAGTATACCCAGAATTTGGTTCCCTAGATGAGACATAATTCCACCAAGTTGATAATCGAGATTGACTATAACCAATTCAAGCTTCTGCCTCTGTAATCAACTCTTTTTTTTTTTTTTTTTTTTTTTATTTAGGCGGCATTTAAGATCTTCTTGAACTTCATTGTCCTTAAGTGANGATCAGTAAGATATCNTCTATATNNGGGTGTAATAAAGCTAAGGAAGTTTGGTAACATTTTAAATGTAGAATAGTACAGAAACAACAAGAGAGAATTTGAAAAGTGTATCAGAAAGGATACAATCATTTTTACTTGAAATGCACATCTTCAAATGGTTATCATTATAAACATAAAACCTGTTCAGGTTGAAATCTCTGAGTGCTCATATACTTTTAGATCATATATTATCTCTATTATGTTTGTTGCTAAGATCCCCCATATATCTTAGCTATATTGATGATAAAAACTAATATGTTGAAATTAAGAAATGTCAGCCTTAAAGTAAACCAATTATTATTAGTAGGTTTTCTAGAGGATATATATCAATTGGTTCTCTTGTTATATATGAAGGTGTGTAACTATTATTAAAAATTTCTAGTCCCCACTTCCATATTATTTGATGTTACTAGTAGTATTAAATTAATGAAGATTCATTAAGTGCTTCATAGAGTATGACTTCATACTGCAGATGTAAAACCATAGTTCTCATCTTAAAGGGAATGAGAGAGTAACAATGGCTCCAGAATGCATATTTAGGTTACTCCAAATTTATGTCACACCAAATGTTCCAATACAGAAATGATTTCATGAAGCTTTATAGTTTTACAGAAAAAAATAAAGTCATTAGTCATGGTAAATTTAAAATTCATTGATAGGTATGTAGAGAGGTGGTTATAGCCAGATGGGGGAAGCTATTTTAGATCAAATATACTATCAGATCACATTCTTAGCTTTTGAGTGGAAGTTAATGGTCTACTAAGTTAGTAGTTTACAAAAGGTTTTTATCTATGTTAGTTCTGACACAAAGTTAGACAAAGAATAGCTGACCCAGAAGACTAGAGCTAGCCTAAGATAAGATAATCAACCACTGGACTTGCAACATCCCAAATCTCCACAGTACTGAAGCTCTAATACATCAATCTAGGCAGACACAGTTTCTTTACAGGAATTCTATCTCACTAGTACGTACTGGGTTTTATTTCTTCTTCTTTCCCTTACTGACCCATCTTCTTCATTTGCTATTCAAGTACTACAAGTAATCGTGTATGTTTTTTTTTTTTTTTATTTTTCTTTTCCATTTCCAATGTAATCTTTGGCACCAATTTTGTCAAGACTTCAAAAATCATTTCAAAGTGGATTCTGGCTTCTTTTGGTTATAGTTTCAGCCTGTGGGAAATAATTTCCTGGCCTCTCCTGACTCTTAGTAACCAATAGACTTCATTGAGCCCACATCGATGCAATTACTGATTACTGGTTACTTGTGATCTTTATCAATTATTTGAAAATAATTAAACATATTTGACTTTTATTTACACAAGAGTAGCAATCTCAGTTCATTCACTTTCTGGCATTTTCATTCTCCAGATCAAATGAACAGTTTCTTTTCCTTATTATCCCGGAGACCAGCAGAGACAGTGGTCTAAGCTTTTCTCCCCTGTACCACGTGGAAGTGCACAATGATCACTTTTTGGTAGCTGTATACACAGAGTTAGAAAGTTCAGTCAAGCAATTAGTAGTTACCTTAAAGCCAAGACTTTTACTTTTTAATAACAAGCACTTTTAGCACACACTTTCTTGATGAAAGCAAGCTCAGTTCTCTGCAATTTATGTTTTAGCCTCTATAATGTTAGCAAGATATGAATATATGCATGAAGAGTTTCAGTGAATGTAATTATAGTGGCAGAGTGATAAACACATAGCTATTTTGTCTGATAATATTATGTATTTAACAGGTTTATTTGTTCAACAGTTTGAACTTTAATTATATTTTGCCATTTGGGAGTTTTAGACATGTAACAATCATAGCTCTTCTCTGGTTATTAGTTTAAGAAGATTGCATTCATTATAAAAATAATCCAGATTTATTTATTAAAAATTTTCTTCTTAATGCCTTACCAGTGAACTAAGATTTGATCACTTCCTTTGCTGCTGGTGTTATGTGACTCATTTGTATGCTGAACAAATCATTTCCCAATCTACATGCCACAGTGAAGGATGCTAAAGATGGCTTGGGCCTGAGGCAGCAGTAGAGATAAGCACCATGTGCCAGGCGCTGTCACAGAAACACAGAGCTCTTCTCCAAACTTTTCTGACATATTCCTCTGTGGACCTCAAGTACATTGAGTAACTAACAAATCAAGTAAAATTAAAAATAGAGGCCATGAACCTGAAAAACAAAACAACAACAACAACAACAAAAAAAAAGCAAAAGAAGGAAGAAGGGAAGGAAATACAGAAGGACCTATATATCAAAGCTAATAAAAAGATGCAGGAACAGTCTGTCTTTTTTTTTTTTTAAATCAACAAAGCCCCATTCTCTTCCTGTCTCTTCCTGTCTAACCTGCTCTCCCAGAGGTACTGAATTCTATTCCCAGTAACCGCATGGTAACTCAGAACTATCTCTAATGTGAGCTGATACCCTCCTCTGTAGTACAGAAGTATAGGAAGGCAGAGCATTCATATACATATATAAATAAACCTAAAAAAACAAAAAACAAAAAACAAGAAACCTGTCTCCACATGATACGTTTGGTTTGTTAAATTATGTCTACAGAATATTTTCTGATAAAAGCATATATTTCCAAGATATGGCTTAAGTATGTGTTTTCTTTGGCTCACAACATATTCTTGTTGGAATTGTAATTCACATTGAATCACATGCTCAGATCTTAAATGTGCATGAGCATGAATTATATGTGTATGCACTCATGTAATGACTTACCGATCTCAAGAAGGCAGCCTCTCATCTCCCTCCAGTACTGCCCCCTTGCACTTGTGTAGAATAAGTTTGCATTTTCCCAAAACATACTTGAAGATAAAAGGATGGTGATGACTTTGTGATATAATATGGTTATCAGTTTTAGTATTTGGACATCAAAATGTTTAAATACATCTGTTTACTCCTGATAAATAGAACTACAAAGTATGTTTTAATGGGAGAGACAAACTCATTCATTCATTAGACATACATTCCCTATAATACATGAAAAAAAATTGATAGTAGAAATAGATTAATACAAAAGTAGGTACTACCAATCCTGCTCTGACAGTGCTTAGAATTCATGTTTGTTCGGACTGGTATCTGAACCTATTATTTTGAATTGATGCATATGAGGTGCATGAAGAGCCAGCCAGCTTTTATTTATCTAATTATTTTTTCCCCTGACATGAAACATTAACTATGATCAGCTGATATTTAGACCACATTGCATGAATTTGATTTTTGGCTTCAGTATTACCCAGTCTAACCTGAGGCGAGGTTAAAAAAATACTCAGGTAAGCCATAGGTCAGCATGCTTGTCTGGACCTGATGCATACACTGCTGTTTGTTTCTTTCCTGCACTAGTGTGACTTGATTGTGTGCTCAGTCTGGCCATTTCTACACATGCTGCCTTTGGGACTAATTGCTTAGTTCTTGATTACACCCTTTCCTTGTATGCACTGTCTCTCTTGTCTCCTGGCCCAGGCTCAGAATCCCATGGACACTTTCTCACTTTCTGGCTTTGGTACTCTGCTCTGGGTTATATATTCTTCTTTTCTTGGACAACGCCTTACTTTGTAACACCATCTGCCCTAGAGATCATGATTTAACCACTGTTGGCTTCAAAGGCACATCAATGCCACCTTGGCCTCCCTAGGGTTGGATATGTGAATCAGCATGCGCAGATCAGGCCACATTCTTTCTGTCACTTAGACAAGAAGAATTCTAATGGCAGGATTTTAGTATAAATATTTTCACTTAAAAACAATTTCCCAACTCTTTTAGTTCTAAAGGGAAAATAATATCTTCCACTATTGGAAAATTTCTTACATTTAAATTTTATTTGGAATTCTCTTGAGGTATTCTTCTTGCCTTAGTGGACTGATAAGATAACCTTGTTGTTCCTCCTATTTAGAATTCATTAATATGTACAAGGGAGCTTTTTGTTTGTAAGTGCAAATATTTATACCAAAAGCCTGCCATTAGAATTCTTCTTGTTTAAGTGACAGGCATGGTCATGTAGATCTGTAATCCTACCTCTTTCCACATGTGCGAACTTTGGTTACTGAAAAACATGAGCTTTGTTCAGTGCAGAAATAAAATAGGATAATTCACAATATCTCTGTCCTTTCTTGTCCAAGTCTCCCAACTTGTTCAGGTTTGTGTTCAGAACTTTGAAATGAAGCACCAATCTTATTTTATACTTTGGCATATAGAATTCTATCTCAGTCCTTATTTTTCTTGTTCTGCAATGAGTATACACTAACTCACTAAACTACACACCTCTGATGGTTTTCTTAGATACAGTTTCTTCCTCATGGAAAATAAAACTTACATTCACTGTGAGTTCTTCTTTTCAACTAGGTATGTTGAAAATAAGCCATATGCGGTTCCTCAGAAAATTAGACATAGTACTACCGGAGGATCCTGCTATACCTCTTCTGGGCATATACCCAGAAGATCTTCCAACTGGTAATAAGGA
>NC_034605.1:30369762-30419286 GCF_900095145.1 Mus pahari | reverse complement strand
AAAAAAAAAAAAAGAAAATAAGCCATATGCAAGTGCAAAACATGTCAAACTATTATGAACACATACACATCAGAGTATGTATGCTTTATCCCTTTAATTTCAATGTGAATTGTTAGAATTTAATCAAAGTGTGCTGCTGTATTAAAAATTACAATGTTTTAAGTGTTTAAACATTATAACTTTAATTGTAAAGCTTTAGTGATTAGAAAAATGAACATTTATACAATGGGTACTATGCAGCTATTAAAAAACAATGAATTTATGAAATTCTTAGACAAATGGATGGATCTGGAGGATATCATCCTGAGTGAGGTAACCCAATCACAAAAGAACACACATGGTATACACTCACTAATAAGTGGATATTAGCCCAGAAGCTCAGAATACCCAAGATACAATTCGCAAAACACATGAAACTCAAGAAGAAGGAAAACCAAAAGTGTGGATACTTCGATCCTTCTTCAAAATTCCCACTGAAGGGGTTACAGAGGCAAAGTGTGAAGCAGCGACAGAAGAAATAACCATCCAGAGACTGCCCCACCTGGGATCCATCCCATAAACAACCACCAAAGCCAGACACTATTGTGGATGCCAAAGAGAGCTTGCTGACAAGAGCCTGACATAACTGTCTTTTCAGAGGGTTTGCCATGCTTGACAAATACAGAAGTGGATGATCACAGCCATCTATTGGACAGAGCACAAGGTCCCTAGTGAAGGAGATAGAGAAAGTACCCAAGGAGTTGAAGGGTTTGCAACCCCATAGGAGGAACAACAATATGAACTAACCAGTACCCCCAGAGCTCCCTGGGACTAAACCTCCAACCAAAGAAAACACATGGTGGGCCTCATGGCTCTAGCTGCATATGTAGCAGAGGATGGCCTAGTCGGTCATCAATGGGAAGAGAGGCCCTTGGTCCTGTGAAGGTTCTATGCCCCATTATAGGAGACTGCCAGGGCCTGGAAGCAGGAGTGGGTGGGTTGGTGAGCAAGGGGAGGAGGTAAGGGATAGGGAGTTTTCAGAGGGGAAACCAGGAAAGCGAATAACATTTGAAAGGTAAATAAAGAAAATATCTAATAAAAATTAAATAAAAAAAGAAAATCTAAACTAAACAAAACAGAAAAAGAAGGTGCTTCATCACATCCACTGGGTACAGAATTCTTATGTAGGACACCAAGCATAGGGCACAGAAATGCAAGTAGATGCTGAGTTTGCATCAAGCCAAAACTCCATAGCAAAAGAAACAGCCAATAGCATGAAGAGACAAAGCAGATATTGGGAGATATTTTGGAAAACCTTGTAATAGAGCCAGCCATATAGTGAACATGTGAGAAGCTCAACCAATTCAAGAGCAAGCTCCCATAATACAATAGAAAGTCCTGCTAACCTACATTATCCAAACAAGTAGCCAGAGGGCCATAAGTAGCCACTTCTCAGGACAAAGGCCCACAAATAGCCAGTAGATACCATGAACATGTGTTGTCATGAAAATTAACATTAAAATTACCATGACATATCACCTCATACCTAGGAAAATGAACATTTTTCAATACACAGAAGGCACATGATGAAAAAGATGTAGAGACACCTCAGAGCACTGTGGGTGTGAATGTAACTTAATACAGATACTTGAAAAAGTAATCATAGATCTTACCTTATGATCTAACAATCCCTTCATCTTTACACCCAAAGTAAATGTACCAGCTTTTCAGTGAGATCACAGTGCAATGTTTATTGATGAACGATTCACAACAGCTAAGTTATGCAATCAAACCAATTGATTATCAAACAACAATGGATAAAGAAAATGCTTTACCCATAGCTAGTAGAATACTATTTTTTCTGTATAAAATGATACATTTCTATTGGAAAACCCTCAATAAATGAGCACACAAACAAGGGGAGCCTTGTATAGCTGTAATCTTTAGACATGGAGGTTTGAAGTAGGAAGGTGACCAGTCCAAGGCTGACCTGCACAACAAAGAGATTTGGTTCAAAATGAAAATAAATATAACAACAAATGAAAGAAAAAGTACTGTCATAATTTTTCAAATTAAGGCTGTTTTGAGACCAACTATTCTTTGAGAGACAGCATACAGTTTCAAAGAGTAGAATAATTCAAAACGGATCTTGCAAAGAAAAAATAATTAGTATAAAGAAAGAAAAACCTCATTCCTGCTCAAATATTTAGTTTCTGATACTCTCCCCATACTAGGACATTTATTTACCAGACAGTAACACAATAGTAAATATTGTCTTCATATGCCCTCATAGTCTTTTAGATGCTGAATGTCTCTCTAAATATATTTTGAATTTAATTATTACAAACTGCTGCCGGGTCCACAATAATAACTTGTTTTGTTTGTTTTTTCTTCCTTTTGACAGTAGTTTTTAATGTAATTTCCTTGTTTCAGCTGTTATTTCTCATTTATTTTCCAAATGTGGGGCTTCTTCATACTTTTCATTTTTCTAGGCTTTTAGTATGTCAAGCTTTATTATCTGAGAACAAGTTGATGTTTTCCCATAGCATTTGTCACAGCAAAGTAAGTGAGTTTATTCTGACTCTCCTAAGTCTTTGCATGTGCTTAGGTTCTTTATTATGTTATAGTAGTCCCCAAAATGTGTAACCAGAATTTTATTGTGAGCATCCTTGACACACTAAAATATGAGAATAAGATTATTTCAAACTTTCTTTTAATTCATTTAAAATGATAAGTCTTGATGTCCAATTAGTGTTTTTCTTCAAAAGTAAAATTTAAGGAATATGCATGAATAAAAACAGAATAAAATGAGCAAAACTACAATAACACCTTAAATTATCCCTATACCCCCCCTCTCTCTCTGTGTGTGTGTGTGTGTGTGTGTGTGTGTGTGTGTAGATTATGCCTTTGATTCAGGCACACATGCATTAAGATCAAAGGACAACTTATTGAAGTCAGTTTTCTCTTTCATATGGGTCCAGAAGGCAACCCCAATCATCATTCTTGGGAAAGATACTTTTACCTAAAGAGACATTTCATTGACTCATTGTTTTAGAAATTTAAAGAAACTTATATTTTTATTTATATTTATATATGTGTCTGACTGTGTTTATGTATACACACACACACACACACACACACACACACGTACACACGCCTATACATAGACAGGTACCTATAGAGTCAAGAAGAGAGTGTCAGATCCCCTGGAGCTGGAGTTACAGGCAGGTATGAGTCTTCTAATATGGGTGTTGGGATCCAAAGACAGGGCCTCCCCAAGAACAGCCGACATTCTTAACTGTTAGTCTTTGATTCTGTCGTAATTTGTCTTAAGCATGTGATAGTGTATAATGCATCATCAGAGTTAGTGTCTGTTTAGTTTTAGAGGCATAGGTCTGTATAATTTCATCATTACTGTCCAGAGTATGGAAGAGAAGTTAGGCTGGACGAGGCTATAAGCAAACTAGTAACTTCTAGTGTTTTCCGAGTGTGCTCTATTTAATGGGAGGATACTCACCCATCATATGCAAGTTTGTAAATGGTGAAACGTAAAACTGTGAAAAGACCTATTTTACAAACCACCAGGCATCATTATTTTTTCTGTTTTGCTCAGGGTAACATTTATAATAAAAATAATTCTGAGAAAAAAGCGTGAAAAGAGACTACAATACACATTCCTTAAAAGGTTTCAGAGCATGTAAAAATCCATGCCTAATATAATCAAAGAAAAGCCTTTAGTTTTGTCTCCAGATAATTTTTAGCATTTTAACTCAGTGCAGCTTTGCCTACAGTAAATGATTTTTGATTGGCTAAAACCAGAAATAGAATAAAAGTGAGGTGACAAGTTCCCCTTGTTAGTATGAAAATAACTTGTTTTCACTGAAAGCCTCATGGTAGCCGATGCACAAAACAAATTACATTCTCAAATACAATGAAGGAAAATGGCTTCTTTGGTCTAAGCAGGAAGAAGTGCCTTTCACCAGAACAAAGCATGCAAGTTATGATATGCTCCCACTGGCTCATTGCTGTGTAGATCTTACACAAACTAAAGATGAGAAACAAACGATATTAGTAATGTAGTCATTAGGCAGTTGGTAAATGTTTTGTATGTATTTATGTATAGTATCTGGAATTCCATTCACTGTCTTAGGTGGTACATATGTGAAGATGCATTCCACCTGTGATGTCCATCTAGCTACCAGTGTCAGGAATATATAGTGTATGTAAGGACAAGTAGGAGGTTAGATGGTTAGAGTGTGTGTGTAAAACAGGATGGTGAAGCACTGTCTTTGAAACCCTGATTTTGCCAGGCAGTGGTGGTGCACGCCTTTAATCCCAGCACTTGGGAGGCAGAGGCAGGAGGATTTCTTAGTTTGAGGCCAGCCTGGTCTACAGAGTGAGTTCCAGGACAGCCAGGCCTACACAGTGAAACCCTGTCTCGAAAAACCAAAAAAGAAAAAAGAAAGAAAGAAAGAAAGAAAGAAAGAAAGAAAGAAAGAAAGAAAGAAAGAAAGAAAGAAAGAAAGAAAGAAACCAAACCCTGATTTTGCACAATCCTGGTTATAGCCATGACCCTAACACGAGCAAATTGACAGGGGTTCTGAATATGGGTATCAAAGCTTGAATCCTATATCCTCATGCCATCTTTTCCTAAGTACTGAAATGTTGAACACATTATTTGGCTATTTTGTTATTCCAAATCTTATTAAATAAAATAGGAATAGGAATAGCCTTAACTGTCTTAGAATTATTATAAGAATCAGATTATAAGTGCTTATGTCCAAACCTTTTATAGACTAATGATAGCTGTCACATTCCAGACATCTAATATGTTTTTGTACATAGATTATGCAATATCTCCCTCTCTCTCTCTCTCTCTCTCTNNNNTATATATATATATATATATATATATATGCATATATATATGCATACATATATATGCATATATATGCATATATATATATATATATATATATATATATATATATATATATATATATACTTATGAAGAGGGTTTTTTCCCCAAGATTTATCTTGGCTTGAATTTTGAGATTATGTAATGGCAGATTATTTATTACAGAAGGGCAAACTACAAACATTATTTATTTAAACTCCAGGAAAAGTCACACAATTCTGAACTACAGGGATATACATAAAAAAGTGCTAAGCATTAAATGCATGACATCATTGATGAAAGTGGTTGGAATGAAGGGATGCTAGTTTTGAACTTTCAGTTGGACTTTGGTTCTATAAATAGTAGAGGGCTACCCAGCAGGGATAAAAAGAGTTTTTGTGATTTTCTCACCAGCAACATGTAAAAGAAACAGTATTAAATATTTTACAGCAGGTGAAAAACAAATTACTTAAGATGCCAAAATATCTTTTTTTATTTTTATTTTTTTTATTTTTTCAATTTATTAGATATTTTCTTCATTTACATTTCAAATGCTATCCCGAATGTCCCCTATACCCTTCCCCAGTCCTGCTCCCCTATCCACCTACTCCCACTTCTTGGCCCTGGCATTCCCCTGTATGGGGCATATAAAGTTTGCAAGACCAAGGGGCCTCTCTTCCCAATGATGGCCGACCAGAGCATCTTCTCCTACATATGCAGCAAGAGACACAAGCTTTGGGGGTACTGGTTAGTTCATATTATTGTTCCATCTATAGGGTTGCAGACCCCTTCAGCTCCTTGGGTACTTTCTCTAGCTCCTCCATTGAAGGCCCTGTGCTCCATCCAATAGATAACTATGAGCATCCACTTCTGTATTTGCCAGGCACTGTCACAGCCTCACATGAGACAGCTGTATCAGGGTCCTTTCAGCAAAATCTTGCTGGCATGTCCAACAGTGTCTGCATTTGGTGGCTGATTATGGGATGGATTCCCGGATGCCAAACTATCTTAAAGACAGGATTGCTTGAGTTTCCTGTGCTTCACTTAAAGGCAGTTAATGGCACCAGATCCAGACTGAAAGCAACTGCTATGTCTACAAATTTATACATTTCAAATAGCTCCTTAATTACACATACTATCTAAATATTTACATCTAAATCATATCACTAACTGTATTTTCATATCACCACCTATATACCGTGTTCTGCTTCTATTGGGCACTGAACTACCATCTACTGTTCCTCTGCTCCATGTAGACTCCAAGAATACTCATTATCAATATTATTAATCTTATGAATGGATATTCTATAATATACTGTTCATTTTTCTGCAAAAACACCTATCCATCCATAATTCAAAGTCAGATTGAGATCAGAGTCAAAGGGTTTACAGATCTAGAAGATATTAGAGAGTGATTCCTCCTGGATTAGGAAAAATAGATGCGGTGATTTTATGAATTGTAACACTTTATCCTCTGCAAGGAATTAAAGATAGTTTGAGTTATCACCGAGAAAAATTTTGAATCCAAGTACCTGACTCTTTCTATTTAGGGACAAAGTTATGTCCAGTCACCACCTTGAGATGGAAAGAATACAAGTATACCTTACTATAGCAGCCATCATAACATAAAGACTAAACCATCTTACTATTTTTCCTTAGGTGCTGGGAACCAAATAGAAGGTCCTGTTTATTCTAAGTGAACACTAAATTACTCTCCCAGCCCTTTGACAGACATATTTCTATAAAAAATACTTTCTGGATGATAATATAGCATAGTTGATGTAATGCTTGCTATGTCATCAGTAGGATCTAAATTTAGATCACCAGCGTCAATATGAAAGCTAGATATAGTAGCAGTCATCTATAACTGTATCAGTAGGGGATCATGACAAGAAGGCTATTAGATCTCAGGGGCCCTATAGCCTAGTCAAATCAATGAGCTGAAGGTTGAGTGAGAAACCCCATCTCAAAATAAAATAAATACAATAATAAAAATAAAATATAGCCTTTTTCTGCCTGAAGCTTTCACACCTACTTCAAGCAATATGAACCACTACAAACAGGCTTGTTTATGCTTCTTCTGTCATATTCCTCAAGGAGGGGGTTTAAAGCTCAATTCCAGGTGGATTACTCTACATCTTCTGTTCACATGTGAGAACTTACTCCCATTGTTCCTGAAGGAGTTATGCAAGTTTTCAAAAGAGAAAAGTAAAGAGGAGTGATGCCCAGCTTGTAAACAAGATTTGAAAAACGACAACATCAATTGACAGATCAACATGGATGGAAGAAATCTCGCAAGGCTAAACTCCTAGATGGAGAGCTGCAAGCCATTAAGGATTGCTGAGAAGGGGAGAATCAGTATTCTCGATAGTCAAGTCTCTTTATAGGTTATACAGTCCCAAGTAATCATCCAGAAATGTACATTCACCTCAGCAAAACTAAATGAACTCAGCAAGTTATATTTACAAATATTTGCTTATTTGTGCATTTGTGAAACAATAATAATTAAAGAATAAGAGGCCATAAATTTGAGAAGGAGCCGAGGGAGCACAGAGGTATTAAAGGAAGGCAGGGATATAGGGAACTGATGTAAATATATCCATATATGAACTTCTTGAAAACAAATAGCAAAAGGTAGAGAAATAATTGAAGGATATATCTGCTGCCAAATTAAGACATCTACACATGCCACTATGAACTGTAACTAGCACACATAGTACATTGTATACACTATATGATTATTTAAACTTCCTTGAAATATTGTATATCTTTCTTTTCTTTCTTTTTTTTTTTTTTTGTCTGCTTTTTATAAAGTATCCTGTCATTAGAGAAATGTAAGGCAAACCCGTAGTGAGACATCAGTGTGGCCGGAATATATGAAAGTGCTGAAAATAGAAAGTATTGGAATTGGATGTGGAAGCAGTGGGATTCTTATGCTTTTCTGACTTCAATGTAAAATGGATAATAGCTCCGAAAATGAGTATGACAATTCTTACAAAACCATATCTGCAACTACTATGAGACACACAATTGCACCTTTGGGCAATTTCACCCTCATTGGTGAAATATTTGTTCACAAAATACTTCATCTATGACTGCTAATACTGACTTTTTTTTTCACAATAGCCGCAAAATGGAAACAATAAACTTGTTCCACAATGGATGAATGGCTAAATGAAAGACACTACATTCTTGCTTTGGAATATTATTTAGAATAAACATTACATATCATTGAACACAATAATATATATGGAACACAAGGTAGTTAAATTATACTGAGTGGAAAAAAAATACCAGGATAATCACATGCAGTAATCAATAACAGTCACAAATGAGAAAATCATGTGGCTGAGTAAAATGGTGGTTAGTGGGACAGGTGTAATAGTTAGTAAGCTGAATAGCCTTGTGTGTTGTTCAAGGATCTTAGCGATAGCTTTTCATCTTTGCTGAGGTGCCACTTCCTTGGTTCTATAATAGAGCTGCACAGAGGATAGGGCAGCTATGCTTGAAGTAAGTTCATGAAAACTGGTAATTTCTGATGGTAGCCTTTTAAACATTGATTTATTTATTAGTGACAAATGTAAGAGCTTCCATGCAGAAGTTGAAACAACATGTAGGAATTGATTTTCTCCTTTCCCCAATCTGGGTTCTTGGATTTGAACTTAGATCTCTAGGTTTGGCAGGAGGGATCTTCACCTACTGAGTCATCTTCAGGCTCTGGTTTTAGTCCTTCAGATAAATCGATGTAAATTTTCTGGTTGGCCACATAATGTCCTAGACCACAAAGTATCACTGTTGAGGAGATGGAGCATGGTCTGACTTCAAACTACTTTGTAGATTCTATTTAATCTAAAGTTGCTACAAAACAAGTAAGCATGGTTTTAAATAAACCAAATTAAAAGTATATAGAATCACAGCCATAAAAAAAAAGATGTCCAAGTTTACCCTCAGAGAAACCAGGCAAGACTTAAAAAAGTAATGGGGCAATATATCATTATAAAGTGATGAAGGCTCCATGTCATCATGAAAGTGGAAATTCTCCCATATCTCAGGCTTAAATTCTACCATTTCTATTAGGATTCTAGTTTGCACTCTGACAGAACATTTAAGGAAAACTACATCAAGAGTTGCTAAAAAAAACTGCCCTAGTTACAATTACCACGGACAGAAAGATGCTAGTAAGATAAAAGGACAGTTAAAAACAAAACAAAACAAAACACCTGGACTTTCCAGTGTGATTGTTTACTCCTAGAAACAAGTAGCTAATTCTACAAGTGGAGAGGGGTTGATTAAGTTTCTCATGTGGGAAAAGATCAGATTACACTTCATCCTTTAAAACAGCAAACAGGTAGATCTGAAATATAAGAATAAAGAGAAAAATGATAAAACTTGCTACAAAGTCCATTTTTAAAACCAGCAAAATCAGTCTGCCATATTGTCCATGACTGTAACATCAGCATATGAACACTGGAGAGAAGAGGAAAGGTTGCAGTTTAGGACCTATATGGACTACACAGAGAGATTCTGTTTCAAAGAAAACAATGGAGTGTTGGAAAAGCCATTGAAAGAATCCTCAACAAAACCCAACATTGTTCTTACATTCAAAGAGAGAAATCCTTTCCTGAGGAAAAAAAAAATGGACAAACTTCTAAAATAAAGTTTGATATGCTTGATCACAGTAAAACTGTAATTTTCTGTCTTGCAAATATATATATATATATATATATATATATATATATATATATATATATATATATGAAAGTACAAATTAAAGTAAGCATTTCAATGCATTAAGAGAAATTACTCAAAAATTTTACCTTGACAGAGTAAAGGGATTTTACAATAAAGAAAGAAGAAAATCCAAAGTAAAATGTGGCATTTCATGTAGAATATATATTATATTATATTATATTATATTATATTATATTATATTATATTATAAACAAATGAAGACAGCCACACTTACTGCTTAAGGAATACAAACAAGAGGAAGGGATGAGTGCTTTCTAACACTGGCTGAGGACATTAGATGGTCATTGTACTCATGAACTTGCAGCAGCTGTGGGTACCTGTAATATTCTTGAACACAGGTGCACCCATGGGCATTTCATCAGAGATGGGGGGTGTGTGTCCTGAAACATTCCATCCTCCCTAAAGGATTATTGTACATTAATGGTTGCCTGAAGGTGGGGAAGGATAATTTTCTTCAGTGGTGTAGACACTGTTGCAATGTCCATACTCCCATGAGTACTCCCCAAATTTAAATGAGACTTGTTTGAAGAAAAGTTTCAGCAGAAGAAGGAGGGTGATAGAAAAAGGTAAGATAGAGGCAAGAACAATGTAAATGCTTTGTATACATGTATAACATTTTCAGGGCATAAAAAGACAAGGCATTTTGTTAACAATTGGCCAAACATGGTAGTTAAGGTATGAAAGATTTTACATCACCTAGGCAGGTAATTACTAATCACATGCAAAAACAGTGCCAGCTACAAATATATATCCCATCAACCTTGTCTACCCTTCCCTTGCAATGTAGCAAGCCAAACCCTGGTACCATTTTGGCTATCTATATGTAGAAAGTATACATGTCATCTTTTCTAACACTAAGTAACCCCACAGAGCATATTCTAACAAGTTCATGAAGATTCTGTATGGCATTTATTTAAATAAAAACACATTAAACTAAAAACAAAAAAACAAACAAACGAAAACAACAACAACAAAAAAGAGAGAATGACCTCAATTTACAAGTATAAATATAAAAACTGTAAAACTGAATGATCAAGTTAATTACAAAATGGTACTTTAAAAAAAAAAAATGTGTCTATGTGTGTGAGACCAAACACTCAGGTTCATGTATCCAGATGAATTGTTGATGGATTAACGGATGGATGAATGGACAGATGAATTGACTGATAGTCTGAGCACAGATAGCCACATTATTTGAAATAACCATTCCTTTAGCAAATATAAGGAGCAAGTGTTGGAAGTAAGGTTTTAGCTGATGCTTTGTCATTTGTTCTTTTGTTTGTTGGTGTTTTGTTTGTTTTTTATATGTGCTGGGAGTGGGGTTCTGCCCAGCTCCTTTGTGCTCTTTGGTTGGTTGTTCAGTCTACGGGAGCTACCAGGGGTACTGGTTAGTTGACACTGTTTGTCTTTCTATGGGGTTGCCATCCCCTTCAATTCCTTCAATCCCTCCCCTAACTCTTCCATAGGGGTCCCTGATTTCTTCCCAATATCTGACTGTGTCTGTGTCTGTCTCAGTCAGCTGCAGGGTAGAACCTCTCAAGGGACAACCATACTAGTCTTCTGTCTGCAAGCACAACATAGCATCACTAATTGTGTCTGGGATTGAGGTCTTCCCATGGACGGGTCTCAAATTGGGTTGTTTACTGATCAGCCATTCCTTCAGTCTCTGCACTCATAAGTGAATATTAGTCAAAAAGTATAGTATACCTGTGATACACCCTATAGACCCAGAGAAGTTAAACAAGAAGGAAGGCCCAAGTACCCAAGTACGTACGGATGCTTGAATCCCATTTAGAAGGGGGAACAATACAGTCAATGGAGGCAGAGAGAGAGAGGGAGGGACCTAGGTGGGAGAGGGAAGGGGAGGGGAAAAGGGGGCAGGATCACGGGTATAGAAAGAGCTAGGAGGAGAAAGACTCAGATGAATGGAATATGAATGGAAACATTCAGCTGCCAAGGGTGAGGGGTGCTGGGAATCTTAGGTAGTCCCAAAGATCTTGTATAAGGGATGTTCCCAGGAGTCAATGAGGATGACTCATATCCCCAACAGTGGGGATATGGGACCTGAAAAGACCACCTACAGTAGCCAGACAGAACTCCCCAGTGAGGGGTGGGGACATCAACCCATCAACAAAATATTTAACCCTAAATATGTGCTATATAAAAGAAAAAGAAATTCAGGGGCTTCGGTGTTTTACAGCTTTGAAATGATCTAAGCCAAAGGGGACACACCAAGTTAACATCTGCTAAGTCTCAATAATAGTGTTCACCTTATCTGATCCCATAACTTCTATGTATTGAAAATGTTTAATAATTTGAGGCAGATTTTCTAAGCCATCAGGAAAGATAGAGGTAATGGACAGATAGCAGCTTGACTAGTCATAAACCTGTGGGTCTCTTGCAGCAGTTTTATTTTATCCTTCCAACTCCTAAAGCAGTATAACCTGGAGAATGAGATGTTCTTCTGGGAGGATTTAATGCTGGGGGGCGGGGGTACAAGTGTTCCCGGGGCAGTTTGAAGTGGGCGTGACATTCTGCAATCACTCTTCCTCATTGTGTGTGTACCCCAGGGTCAGGATAGCGGGAGGATGGCAGGATTTTGAGTAGAAGTGCACTTGGCATTGTGGAGGACAGATCCCTTGGGTAGGGAAGCACATTTAGCAACACTGACAAGTGCCTGCTCAGGGTTTTTTACCTATGGGTGTCTGAAGGTCAGCAGGACCCATAATGCAGCCCACCTCCACACATCTGGCAGTTTGGGAAAACATGAGGAGTCTGGCTGTCTTCAACATTTTCTCTAGAGCACAGCGGTCCTGAGAAGAGTTTTTCTTCTCTTTAGTGATTAGTTTTGAGAAAACATATAAAAAAAATAATTAAGCGCCTCAATAATTTCCAGACTTTTATGAGTTTGCGTTCTGGTGATCTTTTATATTTATATTTTATTTTCAAACAGATCTTATTCTATCGTCCACTCCAATTTGGTTCCCAATCATTAAGAGAAACCATTGTCTGGATCAAAAAAAGATCTGTTTTTAATACAAGAAGGAGGATTTTAAAGTCTGCATCTACTTCTCTTAGATTATAAACTCTTCATTGTCCCACACCTAGAATATATTAAAACCCATCTACAAGTGGGTTAGAAGTACAGGTGTTGTCCATGGGGATGCAACAATATCAGCTCTTACTACACATAAGTTTGAGTTTTCTGTCAGATGTTATGATAAACACTCTTCCTAACGAAATTAGGGGAAGAAAGTGTTTAGTTAAGGTACAATTCCAGGTCATGACCCAGTGTTCAGAGAAGGTATTTTTTTAATTTTTGAATTTATTTTTTAATTGGATATTGTCTTTATTTACATTGCAAATATTATCCCCTTTTCTAGTTTTACCTGCTAAAACTCCCTATCTCCTTTCTCTTCCCCCTGCTCACCAACCCACCCACTCCTGCTTCCTGGCCCTGGCATTCTCCCACACTGGGGCACACAGCCTTCATAAGACAAAGGGCCTCTCCTCCCATTGATGTATGACTAGGCCCTCCTCTGCTGCATATGCAGCTGGAGCCATGAGTCCCACCATGTGTCTTCTTTGGTTGGTGGTTTAGTCCCTGGGAGCTCTGGGGGTTCTGGCTAGTTCATATTGTTGTTCCTCCTATGGAGCTGCAAACCCCTTCAGCTCCTTGGGTCCTTTCTCTGGCTCCTTCATTGGGTATTCTATGCTCAGTCCAATGGATGGCTGTGAGAATACACCTCTGTGTATCTCCTGTATCAGGCTCCTGTCAGCAAGCACTTGTTGGCATCCACAACATTGTCTGGGTTTGGTGACTGTTTGGATCCCCAGGTGAGTCAGTCTCTGATGGTCTAGAGAAGTTATGGTAGAAACTCTAACAGGAACTTGAAGTTGAAAAAAAAAACAAGAAAAAATAAAACAAGAAAAACAAACAAACAAAAGCACACGGAAGACCACTCCTTGCTGGCTTGCCCACAGGCTAGTCATTAGCTTCTTTTTGCTCTTATAGCCACCTATCTGTGGGATAACGCCTCTCATATTTACAGTAGGTATTCCTATATTGGCTCCAGTTAAAAAAGATCCCCATACAGACATACTTATACCCTAATCTGACTCTGGCAATTTAGACTTTCCTTTGAGATGACACTAGTAAAAGAAGATCAATGAAACTCGGGCCATCGGGAAAACCAGGGATGACCCCATTAAGAAGGTCTTCTTTTTGCTTCTGGGGTTGTGTCCTCTGCCATCTGGAAAGAATGTTTCATCCTTTACACATCTCAGTAAGTAAAAGTTACAAATTTTTAATTGCTGGCTATTGGGACCAATCAGGGGAAGGAGAGAAAATCTGGAAGTGGAATACTCAGGAGCCTATACAAAGGCTGTCAAGGAGTGCCTATGTGAACTCTCTCCTCTGCCACCCCTCCCATCCCCTTGATGGGGGTTGTTTGTTCTAATAAAACTTGCCATTTTTTTCCTCTTTATTTTCTCTGCGGCTTGTGTTTCTCTGTTCCCAGCTCCTACCATGTGTACCTCTTACTTCCATTCTTGGAGAGATCCTTTGAGTTACCTGAATCAGAACCCACATGACTGACACTTAGCTCTCCCATGGGACCATCTCTCTCTTCAGTTGTCAATAGGCTTTTCAGATACCTTTGCTTCCTCTTTATGTGTTCTTTGTCCAGGTTGTGCAATTCTTTGTCCATCCTGTGGAATGAAATAAACAATACCACTAGATGACCACCCTGTACCCAAAATCTCAGAGACACTAGGTGGTGTTTCGTTGAGAACAAAAAAAAAATCACTGGGGCAATGTGAAATTGGTGTAATTTTTGGTTAGTTATTCTGAGAAGCAATTAAAAATTTCTTTCCCAGGATTATCATAGCCTTAAAAGTAAATAGCACATAAACCATAAGACTAAGCATATTAGAGTCTGAGAAACTGTGGTAAGAAAATAAAATTTCCCTTTGATATAAGTTTCAGACCTTAAATCACTGAAAAGTGAGAATCAGTGATATCATGGTTGAGGCCTGCCTAGTCCTGGAACCAGACCAAAGGGTAAGAGTATAGGCTCAGTTGATCTTCTTATCCCATGCTGCAGTTGCTAAAGAATTTCTCATAAGGTATATGTGAACAAATATATAATGTTATCACCACATTGCCTGGTACACATGTGGTGCCATGGGCTTTCTGATGTACTGTCATAGCAAAGTCACAGTGTCCAGCCATTCAACTAAACATCAAATCTGAGATCTGGTGTGGAGATTCTTTGAAAACTTAACTGTCCTTAATCTGTGGCTTTTTGTTTGTTTGTTTGTTTTTGTTTTATTTTGTTTGGTTTGGTTTGGTTTGGTTTGGTTATTTGAGACAGGGTTTCTCTGTATAGCCCTTGCTGTCCTGAAACTCACTCTGTAGACCAGGCTGGCCTTGAACTCAGAAATCCTTCCTGCCTCTGCCTCCCAAGTGGTGGGACTAAAGGCATGTGCCACCACTGCCTGGCCTGTGGGTTGTTAATAGTAGAGATCATTCTAGATTTTTCTCCTCATTTTGATAAGTGAACAGGCTTCCATAAAAAAGAGGGTATTTGTATACAAGAGCCAAGGGCTGGAGATGGATGGAAGATGGGTTGGTATGGGCACAGGGGACAAAGTTTAAGTCAGACAGAGGAATAGTAACTGGCAGTTTAGAATGGGACTCTAATGAATCATAATGTTTCACGTGATTAAAAACTGCTGAAAAAGTAGATTCTAAATGTTCTACTGGACAATAAAAAAATGGTAAAGCTGAGCACTGGTTGCTCATTCAGTGGACCCAGGATTGATTCCTAGAATACACATGATGGCTCACAGCCCTCTCTAACCCCAGTTCTAAGGGATTAGATGCTCTTTTCAGGCTTCCAAAACATTATGTACACAAATTATGCACAGGGAAACATATAGGCAAAACAAACCACATATACAAAAAAGTTAAAGAAAACCAGAAATGAACATAATAATTGTGATTTAATAAATCACAGTAGACATTAAAGAAATTCAGAATAGTATAAGAAAATACTATAAAATCTATACTCCATTACATCGAAAAACTAAAAGAAATTAGCAAATTTTTAGGTTCATTCAAACCACTAAAATTAAACCGAGAAAGGATTAATTACCTGAACATACCTATAAAAATGAGAAAATTGAAATGGTAATAAAAAGGCTTCCAAGTAAAACTAATTTCAGGCCCAGATAGATGCATAGCATAATTCCACCAGACTTCAAAGAAGCTCTACAGCTAACTGTTTTTAAATTGAAAAACAAAACAGAACAAAACAAAACAAAACCAAAGAAACAATGACAACAAAACAAAACGAAACACACAAAAAATAACATAAACAAAGGGAGGAATAGAAAAGAAACAAAATAAGCACACCCAAAATCCTTCCAAGAAACCAGTGCAACCCCAGTGTCCAAACCAGGCTAAGATACAACAAAATGAAGACTATTGTTCATTATCCCTTATGAGCATAGACTTTAAAATCCCCAATAAAATACTTACAAACCAAACACAGATATACATTAAAATATTATTCTCTATGACCAAGTTAATAGTCTATGACAACATCAGCTTTATTGGCTTTGTTGCAAAGATCAATGGATGGCTCAACATATACAAATCAATAAATATTATAAATCATATAATGGATCATTAGGGAAAAGTAACACAATCACATCAATACATGCAAGAAACCCAACATCTATTCATAATAAACCCCAATAATTAAAATGGTTAGAGGGAAGATAGTTCAATATAGTAAAAGTTATATAAAAAAATTACAACCAGCATTGTTCTAAAAAAACAATGCTTTTCCTTTTTTTTCCAGGAAAAGTTGGAAGCAATCTCCTTGAAATTGGAAATGGTGTAGGCTGTCCACTAACACCCTCCTCATTACTGTACTTGAAGCACTAGCTGAAGCAATAAGGAAAGAGAAGTAAAGAGGAACAAAAAAAAGGAAAAGAAGGCAAATTATCCAAATGTCTAGATCATATCTCATATGATATATGACAAGCCAAAAATTATACCACAGAAACTCTAGAAACAATCAACATTTTCAACAAAAAGGCAGTACACAACATCAGCTTACAAAAGCCAATAGCTATTCTATACACCAAATATAAACACAAAGGGAAAGTGATCATGGACAGGTCTGAATTCACAACAGTGTCAAAGAAAATAAAGTATCTAGGAATAAAATGAACTCCTGAGATCAAAAGAGTAAAAGACCTCTCTATAAAAATTTAAATCTCTAATGAAAAGATAAATATTAGAAAATATAGACATGGTCCAGGATTTGTACATTTAATACTGTAAAAATGAAAATTTTACCAAAGGTCATTTATAAATTCAATTCACACCCAGAAAGCCAAAGTAACCCTGAACAATAATAACAAAGAACAAAAGCAATGCTGGATCAGTGACCATGGCAGACGTCAGACATATATAGTCCTAGTAGAGGAACCAACCGAAAAGCACATAGACCAATGGAAGTAAATACAAGAACCAAACATTAGTACATGTAAAAAAAAAAAAATCATGTACTTAACAAAGATGCGAGACAAAATCATCTTCATCAAATGGTACAAGGACAACTGGGAATCCACATGTACAAGAATAAAACTTAGATCTGTTTATCACCTTGCACAAAAAGTAACTCCAGTGGAACAAAGACTTAAATGTGAAATCTGAATTACCGAAACTTCCAGATGAAAACATAGGTAGTACCCTTCATGATAGAGGCATAGAATCGGGCTTCCTCTAAAGGCCTCCATTTGACAAAAAATTAAGGTTAACTATTGATTAACGTTCAACTCATGACGGAAAACTTTCTGTAACACCAAAGAAAGAAGAAATTGAATGAGATGGAAGTCAACAGAATGGGAGGGCCTCTTTGCCATGTATGCATCTGTCAAAATATAACTATCTAGAATTAATGGTATATGCAAACAGAATACATTTTAAAATAAAATGTTCAAAAACTGGGCTGTGGAACTGAACAGAGAGTTCTCAAAAGATAAAATAAAAATTGCTAAGAAATACCTCCAAAGTGTACAACATCACCAGCAATTCTTAGATTTCATCTTAACCCAGTCAGAATGGTGAAGATCATCAAAGTAACCAACAACAAATGCGATAGAGGAGGCGGGAAAAGGGAAAATGTCATTTCACTCTTGGTGCTACTGAAAACTGCTACATGTAGAAATCAGTGTGGGAACCCTGAAGAGACCAAACACAAGTCTACCACACAATCAACCTTGTATGCTACTCTTTAGCATATGCCCAAAGTACTGGACAACTGACTCCATAGATACTTGCTCAGCAATGTTCATTACTTTTCATAATATATAGGAAATGGAAAAATCATAAATGGCCTTTAACTAACAAATGGAAATGTAGTAAATATACACCATGAGTATTCAGCTGAAAGAAAATAGAAATATCTGGCCAAATGGATGCAACTAGAAAGTATCACATTGACTGAACTAACCAGGAAGACAAATGTCGTATGTTCTTTATCTTCTGTGGCTCCTAATCTTCAGATGTAAGTATATAACCTGGATTAAGCAGCCAAAACGGGAAATTAAAAATGGGATCAAAGTGGGATGGGCAACAGAAGGTAGAATAGGATTGTAAACGTAATTTGAAGAGGGTAAAAGGGGAAGTTGGGCCGGTAACTGAGAGTGGGAAGGGAGGGTCAATATAGAAGGAGGAGGGTGGAAAGTGAGAACAGTTTTTAAAAAAGTCATCAGGAATATAGTTTCCTAAAGTCATGAGCAGTACAAACATATCTATATGTACACATACACATAAACAGTTAAACAAAATCTTCCTTCCTGGCCTAGCAATGTTTCCCCGAAGGCCATAGAGTATCAGATACAGAAAAAAACAAAATAAAATTTCAGGAATGTAAATATCTCTTACGAGTTGTTGTTTCAAAGATGCTAAGAGATTTCTGAAACATCATAAGCTATTCATGTTGCCCTTGGTTGTCTCTGAGAAGTTGAAAGTAAATCCCTATTGCTGAAGACACCATGTAGTGTCCATACAAGTTCCAGTGAATCCTAGTTGGATCTCACCTGGAAGCCTGTGGTCTAAGAGCTCACGTTTATGCTATCAGATGGTGCTATGAAAGTTTACAAGGGAGAGAAGCAACCAAGAGTCCTTCCAAGCTATGATACCTATGGATAATAACAACAGCTATCATAGCACATCAACCATAAAAGTACCCTGGTGCTATTCATATCTTAGATGAACCAAAACTTCCCTAATTGGACATAAGGCCTGCTTGACAAGAAGGAAATCATGCTTGATACTGGAAACCTAGCTAACTATCCAGGCCTCATGCAGTCATAGATCTTAGACAAGAACCTACAACAGACACTTTAATAAATCATCATACTTTCAACTTCATTCTCAACATTTTTTCTTATACTCACAGGTCAGTATAGCTTTCAGCTCTCAGAAAGCTCTCTTTGCAACAGACCGAGACCGTTAAAAAATAACAAATGATCAAAATGTGGAGAAGAGGTGATCTGATTCTGTGTTGACCAGGCCCAACTGATAAATCTGAATCATATACCTTCTGCATCTAAGGCTGGTGGCAGAACCTGTGCAAGAGCCAGAGGAACAGATGTCTGCTATGAGAATATCTCCTAGAAATGACAGGGAAGTGTCACCCTCAACAATGTGGCTACATGAACAAGTGTAATATCAATAGGTAGTCCAACGTAGAAGAGGGAATCTCACAGGGCTCCAAACCTAGGCAATTACCTCAGGCAACTCAGAAATGATGAGAGAGGAAGAAAATCTTCCCCAAGAAAGAATCCCCCCAATTAGTTGCCTAATACCAAGTGGCCAGTTCTGAAGTAATACACTTTGATAACCATGCACACTGATAAGATTGTACAGAAACTAAAGTAAAAACAGTTGGCCAGAGGTCATGATTTGAGAGAGAAGAGGGAGTCTATACCTGAAGTATGAGTGGTGAAAGAGGAAGGGAAAATGATGTATTCTATTTTCATTTCAAATAATATAAAAAATACAGGTAAAAATAGCTAGTAGTGAATTCATTAGTTAAGCTGATCTAATTATCACACATTGTAAGCATATATCAAAACATCACACTGTGCCCCTTAAATAGATGCATGAATTATTTACTAATCAAAATAAAATTAAGAAATAAAAATTTAAAAGCATAAAAGAGTTTTCTGATGGCTTGCTGTATATATTTCAGACTTGTTGAGCCAGAGTCTCATCACATAAGCTAATTACTTAGCACACATCTCTTACCATGCTGTTCCTCTTGTTGAACCCTGGCTAACAGAGGCACAACACTGTAAAACAGACAACTAGATACCACACTTGATTCAGGTAAGAGCTCTAATTGTGCAAAGGACCAGGATAAGCTTGTGTTTGCTTATCCTAGGAAGAGTCACACCAATAAGACTTGTTGCTATGCACATATATCACAGCATCTCTCAACTATAATTTGGGATATTAGAGATGCTTTTCATTTCAGTTGATGAAAACACGGAAACCTAATAAGTAGTTAATGTGAGGTAAATAGAAAAATTGTGGAGTTCTCAGCCCTAAATTGAGTATTTATATGGCACCTTTCACCCCAAGGCTCAGGAATCTTTGCAGAAGATGGAGCAGAAAGATTGCTTAGAGCCAGAGTGGTGAATAACTTCAAGGAAACTGTTTTGCAGTCACAACGTAGAAGATGCATATATAAACCCACAGTGATTGTTACAATATGGAAAAGACCTGGGAAAGTTCCAGTTAGACCATATCCCAGTATGGAGGAGGAGAGGTCAACATGTAAGCCTAAAACGAGCTGAGGAGCTATTATTATTTGACAGTTGCTAAGAGAGAGAGTCAGTTTTCTTTAAACATGTAATCCCTTGTACGCTGACGACACACACATTAGAGGAAATCCTCAAACAAAAAATTAGCTTGGCAACACACACTAGACGCAATGGGAGAAGAGGATGCGGGAAATAATTCAAAGTTGGGTGGGAAGGAATGGGAAGGTTCAAAGGATGATGGAGAGGGGGAAATTCAGGGTATTGGATAGGTTCAAAATGCATTGTATTTAATTCTCTATTAATAAACCTAACTTGGAAAAGAAATAAGAATCAAATACAAAATAGTGTGTCTACGTGCTTGCTCTATGGGGCTATGTTCAAATTTTTCCAGGGATAGAAACTTAAAAGAAAGTGAAAAATCCCCAAATTGTACTCAGGGTTTTAGAAAGGTCTCTAACTTAAAGTGCATTTGTATCTGGCTCCTCTTTTTGGGCCTGCCAGTATTCTGCCTGAAGTATAAATGATAATCCTATTATCTACTTTATTAAAATGCCATTAAATCATAAGCCTTGAATAAAATTCCAAAGAGAGAGTGATTAAAATGAAAATCAAAATGTCTCTGCCAATGCCTGTCGTGCTCCCCAGAAAGTTTATTGCTGACAGTATTTAGCCTGTGAAGCACTCCCTGCTTTAAGTCATGCTTTCCATGAGCTATTGCAAATGAATCTACATCCTCAAATCTGTGAACTTGTTGTTCTGTGAGTGTTCAGGTGGGCGCCAATGCTGTCATGGTCTCTTCCTTGCCATCAACGCAGTCCTACGAATACTGCTGCTTAAAAGGTCACTGAAAGAGTCTCAGATGATAGCCTGCTTCTTTGAAGACAACTTTTTTTTTTTTAAGATTATTCTTTCAGTCTTGTGAAGAGTAAAACAGTAAAGAAAATGGTGGGAGAAAAAGTGAGTTCATTAGTAGATAGTACACTTGATTGAAAGGGGAAAGAGGGCTAATGACACCAGTTACAAATTCAGAGGAAAAGGAGTTTCTCTTAGAAATTTACAGCTTAGCAACTAGGACCAGTACAGATAAAGAAGTACTTTTTGTATCTTTACTTTCAAACAACAACTTTCAAGTTTAATAGCAGGCAAAATTTCAGAAGGGAAAAAAATCCACTTAAATTTCAATGTCGAATAAACGACAAAAAAAATGTTGATGTTTCATGCAGCATTTTTTCCTAATTGGTACCTTAGTAGAGGGTGAATCCTTTTAAATTTCTAGCTTATGTAAGGCAGATAGATAACAATGCCCCCAGAAAGGTGCTCCATATCACATGAAATGTTATAAGGCTCAATTCCTAGGGAACAAATATGTCTGATGACCTGCCCATCACTTTGCCAGACGGAGGGTTGAACACTGAGCTAACAAGTCCTGGAAACACTCATGAGAGTTTGCTCTGAAGGACCTGATAAAACCAAGCTGCTTATTTGCAAACAGGAGTCCCTTTGCCCCCAACAACTTATCCTTTCATGGGTGAGCTATAGAGAAGTTTGCCACAGGGAAGACAAACCTGTAATTTTCTTTCGTTCAGTGAACTCTGGGAGCCAAATTCGCAAACAAAATCATGGTACATCCACCATGCTGCAGGACAGGCTTTATACCCAAGAGGATTTGGATAACACAAAGTCTCGAATGGTTTTTTAAAAAGAGAAAATTTGGGTGAATAGAAAAGAGGTATGGATCTGAGAGGAGATGGGAGAAAGGCATGAGTATGACATTCTCAAACATAATTAAATATTATTTTCTGAATTGTACATTAGTACTTGCATATTTCATATTATCATGCAGTTGCATGGATGAAAGATGAATGAGAAAATGGCACATACTCTAAAAGCTTATTATATTATAATATTGGTGCAGCACGATTGCCCTTCAATGATTGGTTCCTGATTTGGCCCCTAGAGTTCACCAAAGAGAGGAAAATTTTAGGTTTTTCTTCTCTGTGGCAAAGCCTTCTGTAGTTCATCAATATTATAACCTTATTATATGTGTTTATTGGATTCAAGAAAAATCACTAATTTTGACATTTTAATTTAAATCAAAGTTATTCAAATAACATTGGTTATTTAAATTACAAGACTTAAATTTTACTGCATTCAATTTCAGTATATTTTTAATAACATTATTTATACAAGGAAAAGTTAAAAAAAAAAATGTCGCTTTCCACATATTGATGGTTAGATCCTGTTGCTGATGACAACAACTACAGAGCTCCCTGAACACAGAGAAGTTGAGTTTGTGCCTGTCTTGAGCCTTCACCCTAGTGAAATGTTCATGGTACTGGAATTTATCCTGCATGCTACCACAGGAAAACATTAAACAGCAACTGAGCTACAAAAGTTTTGAACATGGTGACCTGCTTGAACGATACACTGGTGCAATTGTAACACAAATGTGGGACACAGACACAAGCACTAACTGATTGGAATTAAGTCCCATTCCATGAGATGGAACCCATGTATGACACTACACAGGCAGCCAATATATTGGAAAATCAAATACTCCTCTTCTCATAAAGGATTGTGGCAATAAAATGGCTCCTACTGACACTTAGCTGTGCTCATAGATCACTCTCACTCAGGCAGTATCAGAGAAGCTTCCTCCTTTGGTGAATTGAATATGTTTGTTCCCACACAGATTTATGCGTTTAAATGCTTGAGCCATAGGAAGTGGGACTGTTAGAAGGCATGACCTGTTGAAGTAGGTATGACTTGTTGGAGTAAGTATGTCACCGTGGGGGTGGACTTTGAGGTTTCCTAGATCTCAAGCTTTACTCACTGTGGAAGATTCTCCTCCTGACAGCCTTCAGATCAAGGAGTAGAACTCTCAGCTCCTCTAGAACCATGCCTGCCTGGACACTGTCATGATTTCTGTGATGATAATAAACTAAACTTCTTTAACTATAAGCGGGCTCTAATTAAATGTTTGCCTTTATAAAAGTTGCCTTGGTCATGGTGTCTCTTTACAGCAATAAAACCCTAATCAAGACAGAAAGTGAGAACCTTGGTGTATTCAGTTCTTAATGGGTGTCTACATCAACCCCTCTGTCAGAGCTTAGTCAACTTTGTGGAAAAGGAAGATAGAAGTATTTTAAGAGTCAAAAGGGATGGGTGATACTAGGGAAACAATATCTTTTGGACAAATAGAACTAATACACATATGAACTCAAAGTGACTGTGGCAACATGCATAAAATCTGCAGAGGTTCAAGCTAAATTAGGCCCCAGTGCTGAGATGGGGAAGAGAGGACATGAGTTGCCAGCCATAACTAAGAAGCTATCTTTAACTGACTTTGCTTACAAAAGTAAAACTCAGGTTTCTACAGTGAAGCCTCACTGGGTGTGTTAACCACACTTAAGGCTGGCCCCATATCAAGCAGTAGATGGCCAACACAAAACAAACTCAAGAGTGCTTGAGGTGTGTGTGTTTGTGTGTGCTGTTGCTTTCTGAGGGTAGTCTATATCTTACTGGTCTTGGACTTGTATATTATGGCTTCTGATTTTGTGTTTATATGGGATTTCTCTGTGTGTGTGTGTGTGTGTGTGTGTGTGTGTGTGTGTGATATGTCTCTGCACTTGTACATGTTTCCTGTGCTTTTTACATTGGCTCCTTTTTTATTGTTTGTTAATTTCTTTGTCCTATTCTTGTTTGTTCGTATTGTTTTCTTTTTTACATATATATATATATATATATATATATATATATATATATATTTAATAGGAGAGAGCAAAACCAGTGTGGTTAAGGGAAGTTGGGGCAGTGGGAAGGATCTTGGCAGAGTTGGAAGAAGGGGACTATGATCAGAGTATATTGTATGAAAAAAAATCAATAAAATCTAAAATTATTTAAAGTTTAAAATAAAATATTTTCTACTTCTTCTAAGTTTTTTCTAAATAAACCAAAATTGTTGTCATGTAAGAATTTCAAACCTATAAATATAACATTTTAAAATAAGAATTTCAAATATGTGAATATAACATTTAAAATAAAGAACATTGTTACCACTGTGTAAATTCTAGGAAGCCACTGGGAGAAGCACTAAATCAGGGGACCGGATGTCCTGGTGACGGTGGTTCAACTTCACCAGGTTCCTGAGAGAGCCCTGGTGAATCCAGCTGAGTCTATGTGAACTAATCCTGGTAGGGCACATGAGCAAAACAAGGTGCAGAGTCAAAAGAGAGCCTGGGGAAAAGATGGAAGTACAAATGAAATAATCAACATATAGAATCCACATTGACAGCAATGTGATTTTAGAATTCAAGGTAGCAGGATTCCCATTTACAGAGTGAAGGACATGCTCAGTACAGCAAAGGGACTCCAGGCAGGTACTGAGATTATAAGCTTTCTCCATAATATGTTTCCCTCCAGTTCTTATTTAAGGAACTACAGAGGTTTTCAGGAAATTAAGGAAAACTACAGCTTAATATGGATTAACCTTTGGACTCAAAGATTGTATTTGTCAGGTAAAGTTAATCCTCATTTTTATATTCTCTGTCACACAGCTGTGGGAATTAAATACAAATTTGTATGAGGCACTGAGTGTGGAAATAAATCTGTGTCAAATGAACTAAATAAGGTGACATAAAGAAGTATTTAGCACAGTGCCTGGAACTATCATAAATATTATTTCACTTTCTAACTGGCCATATATAGACCTGACTCAAAATTAGAATTCATTACATTCAGTGAAATCATGTGTATCTGGCTTATAAAACTTATTATCCAAGGCATAATTAATCAAGCATATCAAATTAGCTCATGAGTATTTGCTGAGCTTGTACAGCACAGGAGGCTCTGATTTCGATGTTAAATCATACTGTGTGTTTGGAACACTCAATGTGGATGATTCTAGATCAGATTCGTAGGAAGAAAGTAAACTGCTTTGGCAGTTAAAGCATAAATGTACTTGTGTGTTAGGTATTGTTTCCATTTGAGGGTAGGTAACTATTGATCATTGATATATCAGATCAAACATATCCCTAGTGTTTGTATTATACTCAGAAATATATGGATGATATGGTTTATCATTTATTTCGAATACAAGTTAACACAGGGAATCAACTTTTTATGTTGCATTCTAGTTATTTCAAAATTCTTGAATTTGTGATCTGTTATCTGTATTGTAAAAACTAATTTTCAAAAGGATGTGATCAGACAAGCTAAGTTACTGTGGGAGTTAATTTTTATTTTTTTTGAGAGTTAATATTGATTGTCAACCTGACAGGATCTAGAATTTCTCTAAAAGCCAAAACTCTGGATATGATTGTGAGTTTCAAGACTGAGTTATTTCATGTGGGAGGTCTTATTTTAGATATAGGTAGGAATACCTCAAGAGCAGGGCTCTACTAAATAAAAGGAGGAAAAGTGGGCTGTGTAGCTTTCATCTCTCTCTGCTTCCTGACTTTGTATGCAAAGTGACCAACTGCCTCACCATCAGAAATTCTGTAATGTGTAATTTTTGGTTGGTGGCTTAGTCTCTGGGAGCTCTGGCATGGTATGTGCTCAGTAATAAGTGGATATTAGTCCAGAGCTCAGAATACCCAAGATACAATTCAAAGACCACATGAAGCTCAAGAAGAAGGAAGACCAAAGTGTGGGTACATTGGTCCTTCTTAGAAGTGGGAACAAAATACACATGGGAGGAGATACAGAGATAATGTGTGGAGCAGAGACTGAAGGAAAGGCCATCCAGGGACTGCCCCACCTGGGGATCCATCCCATATACAGTTATCAAACCCAGACACTATTGTGGATACCAACAAGTACTTACTGACAGGAGCTTAATCTAGCTGTCTACTGAGAGACTCTGACAGTGCCTGACAAATATAGAGGTGGATGCTCTCAGCCAACCATTGGACAGAGCACAAGGTCCCCAGTGGAGGAGCTAGAGAAAAGTCCCTAGGAGCTGAATGGGTTTGCAGCCCCATAGGAGGAACAACAATATGGACCAGAAACCAAAGAGTACACATGGAGGGACCCATGGCTCTAGCCATGTAGGTAGCAGAGGATGGTCTTGTCGAACATCAATGGGAGGAGAGGCCCTTGGTCCTGTGAAGGCCCAATGCCCCAGTGTAGGGGAATGCCAAGACAGTGAAGCAGGAGTGGGTGGGTTGGTGATCAGGGGGCAGGGGGATGGGATAGCAGGTTTTCAGAGGGTAGCAAGGAAAGGGGATAACATTTCAAATGTAAATAAAGAAAATATCTAATAAAAAATAAATCCAAAAAAGGAAGTCCTGTAATAAAGTAAACACCCTTGAATTAAATAATTATTTTCTTCTTTAAATTGTTTTGTCAGGTATTTGATCACAAAAATTACAAAAACATAACTAATATGGATAATAAAAATGTGTTAGTTTTAAAAACATTGTTATATGAACTAGTGTTTTCATTAGATACTATACATGTTCTGTATTGATTTCCATGGGTTTCTATAGCAAAATATTTAAGAGATGGCTCCAGTAACAGATGTTTATTTCTCATAGTTCCTGAGAATGGTATTCTAGGACCAATGAGTTCACAGGTTTGATTTTTTTCATAAGGCCTCTGTCTTTGGCTTGAGGATGGTCTACTCCCACTAAATCTCCCTTTGGTCCTGTTGGTGTGTACCAGCCTACCTAAGATATTTCTCTTGATGTATCCACTTTCCTGTTTCTAAGTGCCACCTGTTAGCGCTGGTCAGTGGACTTGGGCTACAGTTCATCTTAACAACCTTGCTTGAACATCAAATGCCTATCCGAATTCTCTGACTTCAAACACATTCTGAGTTTCTGGCATCAAGACTATAAACCAAGAGTTGGCAACAGAATCAACACAAAACTCAGACAATAAAAATTTCATTACACTTACTCTTTTGCATCAGTACGATAGATAAACTCCTTTATGCCATCATTAAAAAGCTATTATACATCCCTCAATAAATCTCTAAACATTTTACACTCATCAGTTTGATTATAGTGATCACTACTTTCAGCACTATTTATGTACTGATCATTGTTTGCCTGCTGTGGCTCTAAATACTTGATCTGAATTAAGTCACTTAAGGTTGTGGCGATTCTGTCAGCTGGATCCTGCTATGGTTTCTGTTCTGAGACTAAGATTAGTCCATTGACCTGCAAAGTGACATATTTGAAGGTTTAATGGAGGAAACCAGTGTGCAGTCCAACCCTTGGTTTGCTTAACAGTCTGCTGTATCCTCAATGCAAGTGAGAATATGGTGCGATGAGTGGGAGGAAGCTTTGCTCATTTCCTGTCCTTTGAGCTCAGACATAGCCTGGTCCATGCATTCATCTTTTTTTTTTCTCAGTTCAAACAGTTGCTTTTATTCATGTGTACAAAGATTGTTTATAAAACAATGGAAAATTAATTTACACAACTTTTTTTCTATTATACAGTAAGTATTGTAGAATACAAAATAATAATAAATATAGAATCATTACCACATCATCACATACTTTCCAAGACCCTTTTCCAGCTTTTGACATTGTTTTTTTTTTTTTTCTTACCTTTAGAACAATTCCAATTATACTTTATTAAGGAAAGAAAACCCCAACTCATTTGGAAGTCCTTTTTTTAGTAGAACTAGGCAAATTTCCCTGGCCATCTGCCAAAAATACCATATACTTAATTGCAGAAAACTGCAGAAATGTAGGCTTTTGAATTTGGGGGACTTTTCCCACTGGAAGGCTCTCCAGAAGGATCTTTCCTTGTGTCGCCCTTGGCTTTTGACAAGTACCAACATTTCCTTGAGTACTGCTTGCTGACTGACAAATACAGTAGTGGTCTCTGTCTCTACCCTGGCATCTAACTATGACAGACTATAACTTATAATCTGGAATAAACCCTTTCATGCATTCATCTTGTCCCTACCATTATTATTCCATGCCAAGCAGAGATTTGGAAGGCGCTTAACAAATGGATGACTTGAAGCTTGTCCATTTTAACTGTTATTTTTATTTAAAAAAAATATGGAGCTATTAGGTAAATAACGTGTGCTGTATTTATTAAACCACATTCCAAAGTAGTTAGAGGAAACACAAAACTTACCAGTAACATGAAAGCCTGGTGCTTTACACACATGTGATTCAAACTGAATTAAGAGAGTGAACACAGTGCTCAAAGTCACCTGGTTGACTGAGGACAATTTTAAAAGCAAAAGTCCTATTTCTTGATATATATATATATATATATATATATATATATATATATATATATATCAGTTGAAATAAAATGAGCAACAGAAGTTCATCACTAGATAAATATAATATTGTGTATTGATTTCCTTGAAAAGGAAATTATGACACCCAACTTTTCTTTTGAGTCATTCAGATTTTTTATTCAATAACATTCAGATTAAGAGAAATACAGATTATTTCAGAGAGGCTACAGCAAGATTTTTAACTTGTAAATGGTACAGTTGATTGGGCAAGATGCTCATCTGCTGTCCATCTGTCCAGCTGCTCTAGCAAAGAGGATGCTATGCATGGTCCCACTAGTACTCACTTTTGCATTTTGATTGCCCTTCTGATTTAGCTCTCAATGGAAAGCCCTAGGGTCTTGGTGTGGTTCCTATTACAATCCAATCCATCCTTGTGTCCTCCCTTCAGCCCCCTGGTTGCCACTGTGCATAAATTGGAACCTCAGTACTTTATAACTCAAGACTGAAGCAATCTTGAGAATATCAAATGGTCTCCCATTTTGCTACTTAGAAATCAGATGCAGCCTGGTCAGACTTTTGCTCCTTCTTTATTATAGCTGTGTCACATGTGTTAACAGTATTTCCTTCCATCATTGTACAAATAGGTAAGAGACTTATCATTGATATTTTTAGATAATTTCTATGTGATAATAGTGAAAGATATCTTGCCCATAATTCTCAACAAGTATTTTCAAAATGCATGTCATTAGATCTATGCTTTTACTTATTATAATTTTCTATTCATCATAATGAGTCTGTTGCTCTATACATCATATGTATACATTAATATGTATTAATTTAATTATCAACAATGTAAAAATAGTAATTCTGGATTATTTGAAGGGTTGCAAAAACACATTAGTTTAGAAAGGAGTTTGAGGCTTTCTGTTGAAAGGTTTTATAAGTAATATTGTTGTTGTTTTGAACAACAGACTAACAGAAGGAAAACAAATTAAAGAGCAATTGCTTTACTCCTCATGTGTAATCCTTTTTCTGGGAATGTGCCACTGCTTCAATTTTATATGTGAGAGAATCTTCAAAAGCACGGGCTGCTCTTGTCTAAGGTCAAAATAACCAATTATGGACATCTTTTCAGCTTTGAAATTGGATAATGTGGAAACCCTGGAGAGCCATTATGTGGTGGGAGACTGGCTGATGGAATGTACATATGCTCGGTGGGTCCCCAAGGAAGGGCAAGGTTAGCAGTGAGGAGCCGGGGCCACATCACCTCCATTCTTAGTGAAGCCGCTGCTCTCCATTGTGACTTTTGCTTTACAGTCTGGAATGACTACAGTAATATGTATGTCCATCACTGTGGTAAAAGCACAAAAAGCTTTTCCCATTTTGATAAGAGAAGATCCAAAGAAACTCATCTTTCAATTTCACATTTCTCTGTTAATGAAGTCCAGAAAACCATCCATAGCTTCACTGCTACCATTTCATCCAGGCAATATCTCCTTCTGTCCAGTCTGAGAAGGTTATAGAATATGCACTATCATGGAAATCTTTGCAGAGATAATTAGGTACATAAATACTTGCCACCCTAAAGCAAGACATTGAACAGTGTCTCTTAATTATTGGAAAGTTTCTCTACAAAGAAATTGGTTACTAAGCTGCCATATCCCTTCCAGAAGAGCCCTTGAAGCAATAGTTATATCCATTCCCCATTCCTCACAAAATTAAATTGCTATTAAAGGATATTCCTGCTCAAATTTGTAGGCTGTGTAGAATAATGATCACATGATATTTATGCATAGTAAAAAGATCCTTTCTCTAGAGACTTTAAGAAGGAAATTCTTTTTTTCTTTCTTTCTTTCTTTCTTTCTTTCTTTCTTTCTTTCTTTCTTTCTTTCTTTCTTTCTTTCTTTCTTTCTTTCTTTCTTTCTTTCTTTCTTTCCTTCCTTCCTTCCTTCCTTCCTTCCTTCCTTCCTTCCTTCCTTCCTTCCTTCCTTTCCTTCTTTTGCTTAAATGTCGTTTTAAAATATTAATTTTTTTTACACTCCATATTTTATTCCTCCACAAACCGTCCACCCTCCGACTGTTCCACATCCCATATCTCCTGCCCAAGTCCTGTGTCCACATGGATGTCCCCAACCCCAACACTACCTGACCTCTAAACTCCCTGGGGCTTCCAGACTCTTGAGGGTTAGGTGCATCATCTCTGAATGAACACAGACCCAGTAGTCCTCTACTGTATGTGTGTTGGATGCCTCATATCAGCTGGTGTATGCTGCCTGTTTGGTGGTCCAGTGTCTGAGAGATCTCAGTGTCTATATTAATTGAGACTGCTGGTCCTCCTACAGGGTCACCCTTCTCTTAGTCTTCTTCCAGCCTTTCCCTAAGTCAACAACAGGGATCAGCTGCTTCTGTCCATTGATTGGGTACAAATATCTTTCAGCTGCTTATTGGGTCATCTGGAGTGTGGTCAAGCTAGGTCCCTTTTTGTGAGTGCTCCATAGCCTCAGGAATAGTGTCAGGCCTTGGGACCTCACTTTGAGCTGGATCCATTTTGAACCTGTTGCTGAACCTTCTTTTCCTCAGTCTCCTCTCCATTTCCATCCCTGTGATTCTTAGACAGGAACAATTATGGGTCAGAGTTGTGACTGTGGGATGGCAACCCCATCCCTCACTTAATGCCCTGCCTTCCTGCTGAAGGTAGACTCTTTAAGTTCCCTCTGCCTACTGTCTGGCATTTCATCTAAGGTCCCTCCCTTTAAGTCCTGAGATTCTCTCACCTCCAAGGTCTCTAGTGCATTCTGGAGGGTCCCTCCAACCTCCTATCTCCTGAGTTGCCTTTTTACATTCTTTCTTCTAGCCCTCAGGGCTTCAGTACTTTCCCCCCACTCAATACTAGATCAGGTTCTCCTCTCCCCCCCCCAACTCCCTCCGCTGTCCACTTCCCCTCCCAAGTTCCTCTGTCCCTCCCTCCCCACTTGTGATTGCTTTCTTCTCTCTCCCAAGAGGGACTGAGGCATCCTCAGTTGGGTCTTTCAGCTTGTTGAACATTTTGAGTTCTCTGGACTGTATCTTGGGTATTCTGTATGCTTTTATTTATTTTTTGGCTAATATCCACTTATTATTGAGTACATACCATGTATGTCCTTTTGAGTCTGAGTTATCTCACTCAGGATGATATTTTCTAATTCCATTCATTTGCCTACAAAACTCAGGATTCCTCATTCTTAATAACTGAGTAGTATTCCATTGTGTAAATGAACTACACTTTCTGTATCAATTCTTCTGTTGTGGGACATCTAGGTTATTTCCAGATTCTGGATATCACAAATAAGGCTGCTATGAACATAGTGGAACATGTGCCCCTGTTACATGGTGGGGCATCTTTTGGGTATATTCCCAAGAACGGTATAGCTGGGTCTTCAGGTAGATCTATTTTCTGAGGAATCTCCAGATTGGTTTCCAGAGTGGTTGTACCAGTTTGCAATCACACTGGTAATGGAGGAGTGTTCCCTTTTCTCCACATCCTTTCTAATATGTGTTGTCATCCGAGGCTTTGATCTTAGCCATTCTGATTGGTGTAAGGTGGGATCTCATGGTTGTTTTGATTTGAATTTCTTTGATCACTAAGGAATTTGAACATTTCTCTAGGTGCTTCTCAGCCATTTGACATTCCTCAGTTGTGAATTCTATGTTTAGTTCTATACCCCATTTTTTGATTGGGATGTTTGGTTTCTTTTTTTTGTGTGTGATTAACTTCTTGAGTTCTTTATATATTTTGGATATTAGTACTCTATCAGATATGGGGTTAGTGAAGACTTTTCCCCAATCTGTAGGTTGCTGATTTGTCTTATTTGTCTTAAAGACTATGTACTTTGTCTTACAGAACCTTTCCAGTTTCATGAGGTCCCATTTATCAATTCTTGATCTCAGAGCATGAGCCATTGGAGTTCTGTTTAGGAAATTTCCCCCTGTCCCAATACATTCACTTTACCACTTTCTCTTCTGCTAGATTCAGTGTATCTGGTTTTATGTTGAGGTCCTTCATCCACTTGGACTTGAGCTTTGTACAAGGTGACAAATATGAGTCTATCTTCATTCTTCTACATACCGAAAGCCAGTTAGACCAGCACCATTTATTGAAGATACTTTCTCTTTTCCATTGTATATATCTTTATCAAAGATCAAGTTTGTGTAAGTGTGTAGTTTTATTTCTGGGTCTTCAATTCTTTTCCATTGATCAACATGTCTGTCTCTGTACCAATACCATGCCATTTTTATCACTATTGCTCTGTAGTAAAGCTTGAGGTCAGGGCAGGTAATTTCCCCCAGCTCTTATTTTATTGTTAAGGATTGGTTTTGTTTTTGCTTTTGTTTTGTTTTGTTTTTGTTTGGTTTTGTTTGTTTTTGTTTTTAGTTTTTTGCCTTTCCAGATGAATTTGAGAATTGCTCTTTCCATGTCTTTGAACAATTGTGTTGGTATTTTGATGGGGATTGTAGAGCATCTGTAGATTGCCTTTGGTAGGATGGCCATTTTTACTATGTTAATTCTGACAATCCATAAGCATGGGAGATCTCTCCATTTTCTGAGATCTTCTTCTTCGATTTCTTTATTGAGTGACTTGAAGTTATTGTCATTCAAGTCTTTCACTTCTTTGGTTAGAGTTACCCCAAGATATTTTATATTATTTGTGGCTATTGTGAAGGGAGTTTTTTCCCTAATTTCTTTCTTATCCTCTTTGTTATTTGTATAAAAGAAGGCTACTGATGTATTTGAGTTAATTTTATATCCAGCCACTTTGCTGAAGTTGTTTATCAGTTGGAGAAGTTCTCTGGCAGAATTTTTGGAGTCAATTACATATACTATCATATCATCTGCAAATAGTGATACCTTTATTTATTCTTTACCAATTTGTATCCCCTTGTTATTTTTTTCTTACTGTTCTAGCTAACATTTTGATTACTTTATTGAATAGATATGGGGAGAATGGGAATCCTTTTCTTGTACCCAATTTCAGTGGGATTGCTTCAAATATGTCTCTATTTGATTCGATATTGGCTGTTGGTTTGTAGTAAATTCCTTTTATTATATTTAGGTATGGGACTTGAATTCCTAATATCTCTAGTACTTTTAACATGAAGGGGTGTTGTCTTTTGTCAAATACTTTTTCTGCACCTGTACTGGCTTGTTTTGTGTCAACTTGACACAGCTGGAGTTATCACAGAGAAAGGAGCTTTAGTTGAGGAAAGGCCTACATGAAATCCAGCTGCAAGGTATTTTCTCAATTAGTGATCAAGAGGGAAAGGCCCCTTGTGGGTGGGACCATCCCTGGGCTGGTAGTCTTGAGTTCTATAAGAGAGCAAGCTGAGCAAGCCAGGGGAAGCAAGTCAGTAAAGAACATCCCTCCATGGCTTCTGCATCAGCTCCTGCTTTCTGACCTGCTTGAGCTCCAGTCCTGCATCCTTTGGTGATAAACAGCAATGTAGAAAATGTAAGCGGAATAAACCCTTTCCTCCCAAACTGCTTCTTGGTCATGATGTTTCTGCAGGAATAGAAACCCTGATTAAGAGAGCACCTAAAGAGATGATCATGTAAATTTTTCTTTGTGTTCGTTTATATAGTGGATTATGTTAATGGATTTTTGTATATAAACCAGTCTTACATCTCCAGGATGAAGCCTACTTGATTGTGGTGAATGATGGTTTTGATGTGTTCTTGGACTCAGTTGGCAAGAATTTTATTGAGTATTTTTGCATTGATATTCATAAGGGAGATTCATCTGAAGTTCTCTTTTTGGGTTCCGTCCTCATGTGGTTTAGGTATCAGAGTAACTGTGGCTTCATAAAAAGAGTTAGGTTGTGTTCCTTCTCTTTCAGTTTTATGGAATAGTTTGAGGAAAATTGGTATCAGGTCTTCTTTGAAGGTCTGGTAGAATTATTCACTAAATCCATCTGACCCTGGTCTTTTTTTGGTTGGGAGGTTTTTAATGACTTCTATTTTGTTGTGTGATATGGGATTGTTTAGCTACTTTATCTGCTCTTGATTTAACTTTGGTATGTGGCATCTGTCNAGAAAACCATCCATTTCATCTAGATTTTCCAGTTTTGTTGAGTATAGGCTTTTACAGTAGTATGCGGTGATTCTTTGAATTTCCTCCGTTTCTATTTTTATGTCTTCCTTTTCATTTCTGATTTTGTTAATTTGGATACTGCCTCTGGTCCCTTTAGTTAGTTTGGCTCTGGGTTTATCTATCTTGTTGATTCTCTCAAAGAACCAGCTTCTGGTTTTGTTGATTCTTTGAATTGTTTTCATTGTTTCTATTTGGTTGATTTCAGTCTTGAGTTTGACTATTTCCTGCCTTCTATTCCTCTTGGGTGAGTTTGATTCTTTTTGTTTTAGAGCTGTGTGCTGTTAAGTTGTTAGTGTAAGATCTTTCCACTTTCTTTATCAGAGCACTTAGTGCTATGAACTTAATTCTTAGTACTGCTTTCAATGTGTCTCATAAGTTTGGGTATGATGTATTAAAATTTTCATTAAATTCCAGGAAGTCTTTAATTTTATTTTTTTATTTCTTCCCTGATCAAATTATTGAGTAAAGAGGTCTTCAGCTTCTACGCATATGTGGACTTTATTTAGTTTTTGCTGTTATTGAAGACCATCCTTAGGCCGTGTGATCTGATAGGATGCATATTATTTAAGTCGTTGGTATGGGTTGAGGGTTGTTTTGTGACCAATTATATGGTCAGTTTTGGAGAAGGTACCATGAGGTGCTGAGAAGGTGTATTTTTTTGATTTAGGGTGAAATGTTCTGTAGATATCTCTTAAATCCATTTGGTTCATAACCTCTTAGTTTCACTGTGTCTCTGTTTAGTTTTTATTTCAATGACCTGCCCATTGGTGAGAGTTGGGTGTTGAAATCTCCCACTATTATTGTGTGGGGTTCAATGTGTGTTTTGAGCTTTAATAAAGTTTCTTTTATGAAATTGGTTGCTCTTGCATGTGGGTCATAGATGTTCAGAACTGAGACTTTCTCTTGGTGGATTTTCCCCTTGATAAATATGAAGTGTCCATCATGCTTGATATCTTTTGGTTAAAAGTCTCTATCATTAGAAATTAGGATGGCAACTTCTGCTTGTTTCTTGGGACCATTTTCTTGGAAGACCGTTTTCATCCTTTTACTCTGAGGTAGTGTCTTTTTTATTTAGGTGTGTTTTTTTTTGTTTGTTTTGTTTTGTTTTGTATGCAGCAAAATGCTTGATCTTGTTTTCATATCCAGTCTGTTAGCTTATGTCTTTTTTATGGGTGAGTTCAGTCTATTAATATTGAGAGATACTAAAGAGAGATGATGTTTGTTTCTATAGGTGGCTTTCTGTGCTTGTGGCTCTCTGCTTTTGGCTTTGTTGAGGTACTTAACATTGTGTCCTTTCTTTGGTGCAGGAATCTTCCTTGTGTTGAAGTTTTCCTCTGTAGGGCTGGGTTGGTAGATAGATACTGTTTGAATTTGGTTTTGTCCTGGAATATTTTGGATTCTCCATCTATGTTGAGTGACAGTTTTTCTGGGTATAGTAGCCTGGGCTGGCATCTGCGTTCTCTTAGAGTCTGCATGGCCTCTGACCAGTCTCTTCTGGATTTTATAGTCTCTGTTGAGAAGTTTGCTATAGTTCTGAGAGATCTATATTTATATGTTACTTGGCCTTTTTCCCTTTTAGCCTTTAATATTCTTTGTTCTGTGCATTTATTGTTTTGATAATTATGTTACAGGAAGATTTTCTTTTCTGGTCCCATTTATTTGGTGTTCTATAGGTTTCTTGTACTTTTATGTCAATCTCTTTCTTTAGGTTGGGGAAGTTTTCTTATATGATTTTGTTGAAGACTTTTTATGTTCTTTGAGCTGGGAATCTTCATTCTCTTCTATTCTGATTATTTTTAGATTTGTTCTTTTCATTGTGTCTTGAGTTTCCTGGATGCTTTGGGTTAGGAGTTTTTTACGTTTTGAGTTTTCTTTGACAGTTGTATCAATCTCTTCTACTGTATCTTCCACACCTGAGATTCTCTCTTCTATCTCTTGTACTCTTTTGTTTGTTTGTTTGTTTATTTATTTCTTTGTTCTTCTACTCAGTTGATAATACTTACATCTGTAATTCCTGACCTCTTTACTAGGTTTTCTATTTCTATGTTTGCCTCCATTTGTGTTTTCTTTATTTTTTCTACTTCCAATTTTAGGTCTTGGATTGTTTTATTCAACTCCTTCTCCTGTTTACCTGTGTTTTACTGTGTTTCTTTCAGTGAGTTACTGATATTTTCCTTAAAGGACTTTATTATCTTCATGAGATAGGCTTTTAGGACAGATTCCTGATTTTCAGGTGTGTTGGCATATTCAGGGCTTGCTGTGGTGGGAGAACTGGGTTATGATGATGCCCATGCATTTTTGCTTCTGTTGCTTATGGTCTTGAGCTTGCTTTTTGCAATCTGGATATCCCTTTTGTTTGTTGGTCTAGGTGACTATATGGAGTCTGCCTCTTTTGTCTCTGAGTTACTTCAGGTCTCCCAGTAGGTCTGCAGCCCTGACTCTATCAGACCACCTGTGGGATCTTACAACTGGGAGCTCTTAACAGGGGCAGAGATGCTGCTGATCTGTTGCCCTGGCTACAGTAGATCTCCTGGGAGGCCTTCAGACTGTTGGGTCTTCTGCGGAGCAGTCAAATTGTGCAGCTGATCCTCAATTACTCTATGTGTTGCATATCCTCAACTGCTTTGAGTACAGAGGATCCTCAAATGCTCTGAGTGCCGTAGGTTGTCTAGGATGGATCTGGGATATGGTATCTTTAAGGGAGCAGACCAACTCAGAGGCTGCCCCAGCAGCAAACACCGAGCAGAAGGGTTGGAAGGGACTGAAGGGGAATGGTATTCAGGAGGGTGGGTGTTTTGGTGGGTGATGGCTCCCAGCAGCAGCTCCAAGACTGGGGGGGATGGAAGGGAGAAGGGGGTTCTTACCAACTGCTCTGTGTGCAGTGGGTCCTCTAGTATGGGTAGGGGTATGATATCTTTACGGGAGCAGACCAATGAAGAGTCTGCCCCAGCAGAAAGAACCTGGCAGAAACACAAGTTTCTAAAATAATCAAACTCAGCAAGTGAAGTGAAAAGTTGGACAGAATTAAGGCACTCTGAAATATGTCAGATGGTAAAAATGATGATATGATGATGATGATGATGATGATGATGATGATGATGTCACCAAGGATTAAAAACAGGGTTTTGTACATAGTAGGCAGATGCTATCATTGAACTATGTCCTCAGCACTAAAACATTTTAACTGTAAAGAAATACATCAAGAAAGAAGTGAGAATTTTAGCAATTATTTATGATCTCTCTCTCTCTCTCTCTCTCTCTCTCTCTCTCTCTCTCTCTCTCTTTCTGTGTGTGTGTGTGTGTGCATGTGTGTGTGTTTATCTATGTGCTTGTATGTGCTTATATGTGTTATAGCCCATGCTACGTCCAAAACCTATTTCTATATTTATAATACACACTGAAACTTAAAGAAGGAAAGATAATTTAAATGCATAGGGCAACGCCTCAAGGCATCAATACTTAAAGATGCTATCTCTATTATGAGGCTCACTTTCCCTCTGGCAAAATCAGTATAATTATTTCATTTGTCTTAACACCCCAGTCTCTGGGGTAGCCACACCCATGAAGGCATAATTACTTACTGGGGCAGCCATAGTCCTAATATAATTGTCCTGTGAAGATGCAGATAAACTGCTCTGTGAGCCACTCCTAAGCACTGCCTCCCATATAGCCCCTTTCCTGGAGAAAAAAGAAAAGAAAAGAAATAATTTTTTGTTCTTTGAAACATCAAATAAGTTAGTTGAATTTTATTTTTTTTTTGAAATACTTGTTCTCTCATTTTGTATTTACCCTCTTCCAAGTATCTCTATATGTCTACAAAGCTAGCCCCCAATAAAAAAAATCTAGCAACCATTTATAAAAATGAGAGCCAACATTCCCTACTTTATAAAATCTGATAGAGAAACTTTTAAAGCTTGTTGGCAGAAAAATGAATGTTAGTACATTGAAATTAATTTTGAATTACATAAGTACACAAAAACAGTGTTCTTTCCAATCATTCAAATTGGCAGAAGTTTATTTATGTAATTAAACTTCAGCATTGAGTATAAAAATTTAAAGAATAAATCAACGAAACGGGGGACAATCTATGCAGAAAGATTAGAACTTTGATCCTTGTTGCTGAGTTCCCTGGAGTCCAAAAGTCTGCTTTCCCCTCAAGTTGTGCTCTGCTTCCTCAGTAAAGACTCTACCCTCCTATCTCTGTGATGTTGAAGACTAAGGATGGAAAGAAGGGCACACCAAACCGCATGCTCCCACAAGGAGGGACTTTTCTAGTGTTTCAAGCCATATGACCTTAGATATTGATTTACAGTCTACTGTAGTACCCCAGAGCAAAAGGGACACTGGTTACTAAGTCAATTGCAGCATATCCTAAAATAGTGCTGCCTGGTAACAAAGGAGGCCCTTCCTTTCTCCTCTGTCTCTGAGCAAATGCAGATGCAGGCACTGACCTCTGTGATCTTTCCCCAAAGTTTTTAGCTGCAGCTGTTAGTTTTCTTTCTCTGGGCCTTTTACTGCTGATAGACTGATAAGAGTCATTAAATGGTGTGTGCAACTTTCTTTTAAATAAACATGAAATGATTTATACCTCAAGCCTTACTTATGAAATGTTTTATTGCAGCCAGAATGAAAGGGAATGTTCTAATTAGGGCCTTCCCAGTAAGGACCTATTCCAATTGAGCACATTAATAAGGAAAAGCTCTGTTTTTGAAGGGTTTTATATTTCAATGCAGAATTTTTCCATTGTACAACTCTCAAGATTATAAGCAAATTGAGTCAGAAATCTCCTCTTTGTATTCCATTAGAGTCATTACTGAGATAGGGCCACAAAAGGTAATAGCAATAAAACCAAATACCTTGAGGAGCATATGCAAATTACATGCTAATATATGATAATCAAGCACTATGTTCAGTGGCCATAAAAATACTAAATACAGCTAATTAAGGGTAGGTAAGTTTCTGCACTTTCTACTTAAGAGCTATATGTGAGAGGTAGTATTTTACTATAATTACATCAGTCCTGCCCTTGGCAGCACATCCACCATTTTAGCAGGATTCCTTATTCTGTCATTATTTGTCCATTTCACTGAATGCAATCGCTTCTCTTCTCTACCTCAGGCCTTGGTTCCATGTAGTTACTGAGAAACTAAAAGACAAATTAAATCTTTAGCTTCAAGGAAAACAAACGCTTTCCGCTTTAGAAACCTTAGACATGTCATGCCCACTTAAAACTCCTCTTAGAATAAGTGCCCCCCACTGGGGGAAAAAGGCTTGGCTCAGTAGTCAGCCATATTGAAAACCACTTTGGTAAAAGAGCCAGGAATAACCTATGAAATGCATTGACTTCTCCCTGAAATGTAGTTCAAAGCAGAGATTTGCTGTTTGAGTGGAGCATTTGCATGAGAGCACAGTCTATCTGCCTAAAAAAATCGTAGTCCTTGACAAAGTAAAGTTATGTGTATACATTCACTGTTGGAATGCTTTATTGCCTATACTTTTCTTAGCCATTAGTAAATTTGTATGCCTTATGGGGTTTAAAGAACAAAAGAAGTTAGACTAAAAGTCCCACTGAAGGTACTCTGTATTTTATTTGTTCTTAACATTTGTGTCACTTTGTGTGGATGTTTTATCAAACTGCCACAAAGTTAGTAGGTTCAAACAACCCAGATTTCTTGCCTTATAGGTCTAAGGCTAAAAAGTAGAACCTAGGCCTCACTGGCAAGAATCAACTCATCTGAGAGTGTTCTTCTAAAGGTTCCTAGAAGAGAGATGTCTATGTCTTCAATTTTCTAGTTCTAGACCCTACCTAATGTCTTGGGCTACTAGTATTTTCTTCTATGTTCCAAGCCAGCAAGAACAAGCTCAACTCTTGCCACATGGCAGTACTTTGATCTTGCCTTCTATCTACCTCTTCCATTAAAAAACATTAGGGTTACCCTAGGTACATACCACACAATACTACACAATCTTTCCTTCCTTCCAGTCAAATGATGAACAAGCTTAACCTCCTCGGCAACAGTGATGACCTTTGCTTGAAACATAACACACCCATATGTTGTAGGAATTAAGGTGTGTGTGACTTCACAAGAGGGGTCCTTGGATATCTGCATAATTTTCTGGAACAAGTATGTAAAGAACAGATTTAGATAGGAATGAAGCATAGGCATACCTTTAATTATTTGCTAGCTTTTCCCAAGAGATTAATACTTGTCAGAGTGTTTAGGGTGTGATAAGTAGTCAGATAAAACCATTTTTCATGAAACATTTATAGCTCAAAGGGAGAAACAAATTCAACTATGGACAACTACCAAAACATTCTAAACAATGGGGAGGGGAGGGCTAGGTTGTTAAAGAGAAAGGCAAAAAGGGATTAGAGCAAATTTAAAATATGGGATATGGTGTCAGAATACAGAGAGCTTTGAGGGTCTAAAGTTGAGTAGAAACATGGTCAAATAGGCTCTGATATGAACATGGACATATTAGGAGTTTAGTGAGAAGTGATTTGTAGATTGCGAACAGGGTAAGGGGTTATGTGTATATGGTTACTGCAGATTAGGATACATACAATGTGAAATAGAACTTATAGATGGAGAAATGAGGACTAGGACACTTACAAGAAATCACTAGGATATTTACAAGATGACAGTGGTTCTTCAAGTTGAAGAATGCAGTAAATTTGAACTAATCTCATAGCAGGGAGAGAGGAGATAAAACTGATCAGCAGTGAAATACAACTGACAGGATTGGTCTAGTGATTGAATGCAGATCCTTAGGGGAAAACAAGTCAAGAAAAAAGTTGTTTAACTATGATACCATTAACCAGAAAAATGTTACAAGGGAGTAAGTTGCAGTGGCCAAAGCAAAGGGTTGTTTCTGCCCTGATTACACGGGCTTCAAGTGCTCAGGAAAGGATGTTGACGGTCAATTTCATGGAAATCAAATTGGAAAAAAAAAAAAGACCTAGGGAAAAGTTTTAGTTTAAGCTTAAATTAGCCACATGCTCAATGTAATATTAGTTGGATTATCTGGAAAGTTTCTTCTCAGTAGGGAGTAAAGAACAGAAGGAACCATGAAAATAGACAAATGGCAGACATGGGCACAATGGCACAGGAAAGGCTGATCAATGTCTAGAAGGAAAAACCTAAGGAACACACTAAATACCAAGGCAAATAAAAGTTGCTTGTGTTGCCTGATTAGAGTAGATAGGAAGTGCATAAGACGTGTATCAAAGCATTAGAAGTTACTCGGAAAGGACAGAGCTTGTAGGTATTTTCCCATTCCTTCATAAGACGGTCTTCGGCTTGAAAGTGATCACTAATGACTACACAAATAAGGTAAAGTGTTCAGTGAGGAAAGTTGAGTTGGATTAAATAAATAGCTCAATGGCATACCCTAAAAAAATAAAAAATAAATAAATAAAAAGAAGAAGTATCCAGGACCTGAATGCTATCTCAGCAGATTAAAGCACTTTCCACTACCTGACATCCTGGGTTCCATCCTTTTTCCCATATGGTGGAAGGAAGTAACACATTCCTTTGGGTTTTCCTCTGACTTTCATATGCAAGTCAGTTTTGCATGACTTACCATCTGTGGCCACAAATGTGCATGCACGCACACAAATACACACACATACACACATGCACCCAGCACCCATGTATGCACACATGTGCACACATACAAATAAATAATAAACAAATACAGAAATAGAATGGTGATACATACATACATACATACATACATACATGCATAGAATAAACTTTCTGTGTAAAACACAGGTATGAGAGCTATTGGAATACTGCCTTTATTTGAATGCCTTCTACCTTTTCAGGACAATATTATGTTACAGAACCATTTGACTCCATGGCATTGGAAAGAGCTGGTAAAATATTTGAAGAATGGCATATAAATGCCAAAGATGTGAGTGTTAAAGGATGGCAGTTTCATCCTTCTGTTTGATTCCTATCTTCTGTTTGATTCCTGAGAAGTTTGATTCCTGATGAATTCAAGAATATGCTACTCAGATCATTTGGCAATAGAATATTGAGAAAAGTTAATAGAAATATATTAATAGGGAATGAATTCATTTATGTTTTAATTTCAGAGAAAAGATAATTTAGAGAAAGTTAATAAGTTGGAACCATACTAGAATGGAATGAATATTTCAGTTTCGAAACAGTAGTCAAAGTAAGACAAAGTGGGTAATGTCAAATCCTACACTGAAGGCCACAACACCCAGAGTAGAAGAAATTGAAGGACCAACTTAACCAAAAAGTTCCAAGATTTATTCTGTTTGAGATAAGATGCCAGACAGTACTTTAGGGTTTCATATAGGAATCTTAGGCATTCCTCAAGCCAAGAATAAAAATCTTGACTTTTGCTGACAGAGGCCCCTTTCTGATGATATAAATTAACTCTTAGAATGACAGAGCATCTGTAACTCTGGAGCTATGGATATGAAATTGGGTGGATGCCCAAGGTTCACTAGCCAGCCACTATGGCTGACCCAACCACAGACTGGGTGGGAGAAACCCTGCATATATATAATGAAAGCAATCGAAGAAAACACTTAGGTATTTGGCCTTATACACAAGCATAGGCAAGAACACCTGTAAAAATGAGTATATACACACAAATAAACGCACACACATATACACATATATCGCACTCTGGTGGTGGTGGGACTGATAATTACTTGGTGAAAGTGAAAGTTATAAAATTACTGAGGTTGACATGATAATGGACAAAGAGTAGGAAGGCAAAGTCAGCCAAGTTAAGAGCCAGCAGGCTGTTTCTGGCATTCACACTCCTCTGCATGCAATTCAACAAACTGTATAGCTATAGCTATACCAGTAGAACTGAATCCTTTTCATTTCCTCCTGATGTTTTGTATCTGCTATGACTTGAGGATGAGGAGGCAGAAACACAGATGAACCAGACTGACCTCTACATTTTGATGATATTATTTCCAACATTACAGTGACCGAAATTGTCCTTGTATCTACCACTGTGTTTATGTTTCTCCTAGAATAAATGGAGTATGAGGAAAATCAATAGAAAGGCTTGACTCTGAGCTGTGTATAGATCCTGCCTGTTGTATGATAGAAGAACAAGTGAATTGTCTCATCCTGGATTTTGAACTTGTCACTTTGGATATTTTAAGATAAATAACAAACACATATCCAGAAAAAGTTTAGAAAGCAAAAATGTTCCTGTGGGAACATGAATTGTGTGTCTATATCCTGTACAAAAAAAGCTATATGCTTCAAACTATGTATGATGTATCATATGCATACATATAATCTGTATATCTAAAAGAGATACACAAATAGAGTTGTGCGCATTTTAGTAATGCATATTTCTGTGTTAAGATCATGGAGTATACATGCATGAGGAAAAAGCCAAGTGGGTTCCAGAGAGATATCATAGTGTGTAGTGACTGCCACATGAGCACGAAGACCTGAGTTTGGATATCCATTGCCTATATAATGAAGGCTGAGAGGTATGGGTACACACTCAGTACTGCGAAGCACAAACAAGAGAATCACTGGGGACCATTGGCTTGGCTATAAGCTCCAGGTTCAGTTTCATCAAACCCTCAAAAAAAGAGGGGTGGGGAGAGAGAGAGAGAGAGAGAGAGAGAGAGAGAGAGAGAGAGAGAGAGAGAATAACAAGATGAATCTGCTGCTGGTGCAGTACAACATATAGAATTCTATTCTGCAGTACGTGTTTGTAAATAATTAGGAATCCACTATAAAGAAATAAAACATATAGTAGAGGAAATATGCAGGAATACTATCATTTATTCTCATTATCAGCTATTACATATTGAACATTACTGTGGGTGCTATACTTCTATTCAGCCTGTAATACAGGCTTCATTATATCATTATATCAGACACAGATGAGTAACATGTCATACTACAATGTTAGATGATAGTACTAACACTGGATGATAGGAACTTTTCAATTAATTTTATGGGACCACTACTGCTGTACCTTGTTGCCAAAAATCTCATTATGTTGCACATACACACACACAAAGAAAAAGAGAGACAGACAGACAGAGACAGACTAAGACAGAGAGAAAGAGAGACAGACAGAAACAATGACAAAGACTGAAACAGACACAGAGAAAACACAGAGAAACAGAAAAAAATGTTGTTGTTTTTTTTAATTTCAGACATTACATGATTATCTCATCTCCATCTTGGAGTATCAAAAAGGACAAAAAAGCAATAACAGCTGTGTGTATTGTGATGGTGATGGAGGCGTTAACAATCTCTAATAGAACAAGAAGAAAGAAAGAACAATGATACAGTAATGGCCACCAAGATTTTAGTCATTACTCTCCCCTGTCCCCTAAAGCAAAAAAAAAAAAAAAAAAAAAAAAAAAAAAGATCTTAGAGGTGCGTGTGGATGTACATGTGTGTGTGCTTGTGCATGTGCATATAAAATGGAAGGTTAACTGAAACTGGGACAGCTTCTATGATGTCATCATTTATGAAGCGGTTAAGACTTTGCCCAGACACAGATGTTGGGTTCATTCATGTTCCTGTAACTCCTCATCTGTGTTCTGTAAGTTAATCAAGTAAACTCGTTGATGTCTCAAGTCAGACTTGGGTGGAATTCTTGCTTTGATGTATCTTGGTGTTTCACTTTTGATAAACAGACATTTGTTCATGTCTTCCTAGGAAAAGTTAGACATGTACACAGGTGCACACACTTATTTTCTCTCAGACACCATTGTCCCCAGCTACCAGACACTGGACATTTCAGCAAAGATTATTAGAAAATACTTGAAGATAAACTTTACCAGGACACTGCAACTCATGTGGAGGTCTGCATATAATAGCTTAGGAGTTTTACCCTTTGCACATGACCTTTGCTTCCAAGGTTTCCTTCAAACAACACACAGGTGTCATCCTACAAAGTCTTCCATTTATCTACTTGAGTTGAGTTGACCCCACTGGAAATCGAATGTTGCTACAGATATTGATCCAGACACATAGATACTAGTAAGGCTCTCTTTGTGTGAAATTTACAGAAGAGTCTTTTATACAGAGCTTTAAAGTACAGACACATCCACAAAGCTGATGTTTCCCTCAGTGGGATGGTAGAAAAAAAAATCATGGTCCACTTGTGTCCCGGCCAAAGGATGCCGCAGAAATCATTGCCCTGGTCATGACTCTTCTCTGCTCAGTCCCCCGTCTTGCTCTGACTCTCCATGAAATGCGATCAGTTACTCATGACCTTCACTTGCTGTGCTGGGGCTCTGTTCTCCCTCTGGTCGGTCTCTTTGGCCTTAAGCGATAGCAAACTCACTAAGCACAGGACTCTCCTTTAGAAAAAAATAATCAAACTGAATGGACTGTTGTTTGCTTTCTGGCCTTCAAACACCAAGGCTCTGTTGTGCTCTTTAAAATTGTAAATTATGTCTGTTTAAGAAAATGTCAGTGTTTTTTAAAACAGAATAACAGAGCTGGAAAAGATCGGGCTGTGCTATTTGTTGCCAAAGTTTCATGCAGGAAAATGATGTATTTATCATCATGGGCACAGGCAAAAATTCTAGAGAATCCTGCACAATGCTTCCTCAGTTCTTCTACATATCTTGACTTTTTTTAAAAAAAAATTATTCTTAGGCAATTATCTGAGTAGTGGAAAAGCTCATAAACTTTGAATCGGAGGGCCTTTATCAGCAACAATTAAAATGTAAGACCTATCTCCTAGAATTCAATTGACATGTTTTTCCCCACCAGAAATGAGTTCATTGCATGTAAAAGTTGCATTGGCTGTTTAAAATTCTATTTCTTGGGGTAAGGAGAGAGGAGACCTGTTGTTAAGGTTCAGACACCACTTCATAAATCCGAGAGATTTAACTTGTAAATGGCTGGTTGGATGATTTGGAGTAGAGGAGGGTAAAGGTCTGTGCAGGATGAGTTAAGTGTTGAAGAGGCATCACTGCCTTGGTAAGTTCACCTCTGCAGGAAGACTCCAAAGGTATTGAAAGGCAATGGTGCGGTACTTACTGGGAGCTATCATTTGATTTTCACTGGCTTCTTGGCTTGCCAGGAACCTTGATTTGCCCAAGCATTCTTAGTAAAATGCGGGCAGAAAAATCATATCCTTTTGTTCCAAGAGTAAAGTGAAGTCTATAAAAGAAGAGGCTTCACTTTTTAATAGCAACAAGTACTTACAAGAATACATTGGAAGAGTATCTTTTCCCAGGAGAACATATTGTGTGTGTGTCCTCTGGATAGCCATTCTAAGGAGGAATATTTACCTAAACTTCTTTTCCTTGGGCTCTTCACATTAAGCAGCTGTTGGCATGAATATTAGGAAACCTGCCTGAATTTCTAGTAATAACTTTGATAGTTTCTCTCCTAAGAGCTTGAACGCATTGTTTAGTGATGGTGTTTTATCATTTCCAGAAGTAGAAGTGGATATTTCTTTTCCATTTAAACAGTACCACTTTTAGTGGGCTAGAAATATTAAGAGAAATGTTAGCCACATGGAACTTTGAAAATTAAGAACAAGAAAGAAGAAAGAAAGTAGGCATTTGCTTTTATTTTTGCTTAATATTTTCAAACATAGAAGTACCATAAGCTTGCCAAGGTCTATGGCCCTCAGCAGAACATTTCTCATGAGGCATGGTGGAGTGCTTATTGAAGGACTTTTCAAGAAAAAACAAAACAAAACAAAACAGAATCATTTCTGCTCTCTGATCTGGCTCTCACTTATAGCAGTGGGTCTTTAGAGCATCGTGCCTCTGTAACTCATAGATAGGCACACTTCCTATTTGCTTTAGGAATATGGGCCACAGACTGTGTCCAGGTGCTGTCTATCTGCTTGGCAAAATGACTAGACCTGCTCTACTTACAAGCAGAGAGGTACCCAACCTCTATATTCAACTAAACCTGGTTAGTAATGACATAAACTAGCCTTTTAGAACATTAATAAAGATTTTAATAGGACTAATCAGGGAAGGGTCCTCTTGTATCCTGTTAATGTCAGAACTAAAACAAAACTCAAGAAGCAGAGTACAAGCATACAACAAAGAAAAATAAAGGAATTTATTAAATGTAAACAAAATATTAAACAGTAGAAGGTGTATTGTACAGCATTTGAGTCGCTGGCCTAGTTTTGGAAACCCAAACAAATGCCTGCTTACCCTAGACAGGGCTCGGTGAAAACCAAAACCCTATTCCATCATAATGTAGCTTGCTGAAATAATTACCCTTATTAGGATTACTTAGGTTGTCATGGCAACCTATTGGAAACTAAGGCTAAGGAAAAGCTCTCCCATGGCACCCATCAAAGGAATGATAGAGCCATATGTGGTCTTTGCTGCTAGCTGGTTAGTCAGCCAGCAACCATAAACTCCCTGTATATCACAAGTCTTCTCCCACTGCATGGCAGACAGATAATTGTACTAATGCTGTGCAGGTCACCTGCAGATAATCACAGCTGCTCAGAGTCCAAGAGGGTAATGGTCAGAGAACAGAACTCCACTACCCAAATTTCTGTGTGGATTTAGAGAATTTTTCCCAGGGCTGTAATGTGCTTTATTTATAGTTGGGATTGATCAGGCCAGGGCAATAGATTTCTCTTCATCAACTCTGTAGTTATCACAGCTGCCCATCCTATTAGCTGATTGGTTCCCAGACTCCCAATAGGTACCCATATCCCTGGGATCTCAGGATATTTGAAGAAAGTGATATTTTATTTAAGCTGTGATTATCTTCTTATACATATTAAATTATCTATAGATTATTATCTAGAGCAAGGCAAATGCTATATAAATAGTTATTATGTTTTACTGTTAATTACCTTCATGTCAAGAAAAGCTAGGATCTGTAGAAGCAAAATACTAACGCAGTGTTTGCTCCTAGTATGTATGACCCACTGTTAGGTGACACCATAGGTCAGGAAGCAGTGCCTCAGTAAGGACAACTGCCTAACCTGTTATACACTCTTACTTTGAAAAGTTTGAAGGTCTATTTTTTATGGCTCCGAGTTTCTCTTTCATGTGTGTTTGAGTTTGGGGATTTGTATTTTTAAATTATCTTAGTTTCTTTTTCTACTGCTGTATAATAAAAATAAAAATTCTCAGAAAACAGAAACGCAAGAGAGAAAAGCATTATTTTGTCTCACATATTGAGGTAGAGTGGAAAAGTGAAGGCAGCGAGACCTGGAAGCAGCTAGTCACAGTACAAACAAAGCCATGCACGCATCTTGATGCTCCTCTGGCTGTCCACAGTTCATGCAATTCAGGATCTCCTGCCAAGGGAATGGTCCTTCCCACAGTAAAGATGGATCTTCTCATGGTAATGGAATCTAGAATATCTTCCACAGACATGCCAACAGACCCATCCTCTGGGTGATTCTATATTCTGTCAAGTTGATATAGTAGTCATACTTCCTTCTTCCCACACATAAATATGAGGTCTTGTCTATAAGTGAGCCTTCTGTAATAGGATATATGACATAGTGTGTGCCTCCATGCCAAGGAATTCACTTACCTGGAACAATGAAAAGAATATAAACACCAATAAAAAAGGATTAATTTAGTCAGAAATATTTATCGGTAACCATCACACGATAGAAAGCTGGCTTTTAGAGCAATCCGACAACAAAAGGAGATCAAGGGGATACAAATTGGTAAGGAAGAAGTCAAATTATCGTTATTTGCAGATGATATGATGGTATACATAAGT
>NC_034605.1:30356002-30366662 GCF_900095145.1 Mus pahari | reverse complement strand
GGATTTCTGAGTTCAAGGCCAGCCTGGTCTACAGAGTGAGTTCCAGGACAGCCAGGGCTATACAGAGAAACCTTGTCTCGAAAAACAAAAAAACAAACAAAAACAAAAATAATATGAAGGATGGGAATGGGAGGTAGCCAGATTAGCATAGGAGATAAAGGTAGATCATTTAACTGCTCACCGATGACCTGTAGCTTCGGATAAATGTTATTTCTCCTGAGTGGTTATTGTCAAATAGTAAAGGGGGAAAAATATACACTAGATTAATTTACTGTTACATTTATACTAGGAATAATTCATTAGCAATAATACATCTAAAAAATAACAATTTGTATGTAGGGCTGATTTTTTATCAGAAAACACACTACCACGGAATCACACCCTTAGTCCCACCGTGGAAGCTAACTGCTTATCGCCATTTTTTACCATAATAGCTCTCTAAACATATTCAAACACTGTGGTAATTCTGATTATTCTATTAGGTTGATACATATTTAATGTTTTGATGGTATTGTCTTCGTGTTCCTAGAACTCTATTCTAGAAAACTATCTCTCAATTTGTTTTAACTATATCTGTTCACTTTTTCAAATATTATTCTTTTTAATTCAGCAGAGAGAACTCTCGGCTCTTTTAAAATATAACTGAGAGGAAAATGTTCTACTTTTCTATGAATTATTTAGGTGGCTGGAGGACTGAGAGGTGACATGATAAGATTGTGCAAGGTACAATTACTGTGAAAGAGGGAAAAAGTCACATAGACTAATAAGTGATGGCTACAGAAAAGGAAGACAGGCATGCTCAAGTACATCTGCAGTAGAGATTCCCTGACCATCAGAGGAACTCACATTTATATTGCCGTGAAGCTCTGAAAATACTGAGAAATTAAATAGGTAAAAGTGGACACGTTCCATGGTCATTCAGTACTGGGTGGGCCACACTTAAAACAGACAGCTCTCAGAGTACCATTAGGTTTCAAAGCCTAGCAATTTTCTTTTCTTTTGACTTTTATTAGATATTTTTTTTTGTGGGGGGGGGGCATATTCATACTTCCATTGCACACCAAAATAGTTCTTTATCACAATTTAATTTAATTGATTTTTGGTCAATCAATGACTTGCTGTTATGTATTCACTCAAAAATATTTATTGAGTAGCTTCTATGTATTTCAAATAAGGTACCAAGGAAACAGAACTTGCCATTAATTTAGTGGTGCTTAAATTTTAATGAGAGTAGAGAGGAAATATTTAATAAAAGCAAAACAAATGTATATGTTGTTGAACAGTGCTGACTATTGAGGAAATCAGAGTAAAAACAAGAAGTAGAGAAAGGTCAGTGTGTCAGAGTCTGTTGTGAGGGTTGATGTTAGATAGGGGGTATCTAAAGAGTCCCTGTCAACACATGGGAACTCTCTAAAATCCTTTTACTGAGAAATAAGAACTGAGTTATGTTTTTAAAGAGTCATTAGATATTTTCTTAATTTACATTTCAAATATTATTCCCTTTCCTGGTTTCCCCTCCTAAAACCTCCTATCCACTCTCCCCTCCCCCTGCTTACCAACCCGAACTCCTGCTTCCTGGCCTTGGCATTCCCCTACACTGGGGCATAGGCTCAAGGGCCTCTCCTCCCATTGATGACCTACTAGGCCATCCTCTGCTACATATGCAGCTGGAGCCATGAGTCCCACCATGTGTACTTTGGTTGGTGGTTCCCTGGGAGCTCTGGGGATACTAACTAGTTCATATTATTGTTATCTCCTATGGGGCTGCTAACCCCTTCAGCTCCTTGGGTCCTTTCTCTAGCTCTGGGGACCCTGTGCTCAGTCCAATGGAGGTCTGTGAGCATCCACTTACGTACTTGTCAGGCACTGTCAGAGACTCTCAGGAGACAGCAATATGAGGCTCTTGTCAGCAAGCAATTGACATCCACAATAGTTTGGAAATTGCATACGGGATGGAGCCCCCAGGTGGGGCAGACTCAGGATGGGCATTCCTTCAGTCTCTGCTCCACACTTTGTCTCTGTAGAATCTTGTTCCCCCTTCTAAGAAGGACTGAAGCACCCACATTTCAGTCTTCCTTCTTCTTGAGCTTCATGTAGTTTGTGAATTGTATCTTTGGTATTCTGAGCTTCTGGGCTAATATCCACTTATCAGTGAGTGCATATCATGTGTGTTCATTTGTGATTGGTGTACCTCATTCAGGATGATATCCTCCACATCCATCCATTTGTCTAAGAATTTCATGTATTCACTGTTTTTAATAGCTGAGTAGCACTCCATTGTATAAATGTACCACGTTTTCTGTATCCGTTCCTCTGTTGAGGGACATCTGGGTTCTTCCCAGCTTCTGGCTATTATAAGTAAGGCTGCTATGAACATAGTGGAGCATGTGTCCTTATTACATGTTGGAGCATCTTCTGGGTATATGCACAAGAGTGGTATTGCTGGGTGCTCAGGCAGTACTATATCCAATTTTCTGAGGAACCACCAAACTGATTTCCAGAGTGGTTGTACCAGCTTGCAATCCCACCAGCAATGGAGGAGTGTTCCTCTTTCTCCACAACCTTTCCAGCATCTGCTGTCACCTGACTTTTTGATCTTAGTCATTCTGACTGGTGTAAGGTAGAATCTCAGGGTTGTTTTGATTTGCATTTCCCTGATGACTAAGGATGCTACACATTTCTTTAGGTGCTTCTCATCCATTGGGTATTCCTCAGTTGAGAATTCTATGTTTAACTCTGTACCTCATTTTAAAATAGGGTTATTTGGGTCTCTGGAGTCAAACTTCTTGAGTTCTTGGTATATATTAGATATTAGCCCTCTATCGGATGTAAGATTGGTAAAGATCTTTTCCTAATATGTTGCTTGCCCTTTTGTCCTTATAGACAGTGTCCTTTGCCTCACAGCAGCTTTGTAATTTTATGAGGTTCCTTTTGTCAATTCTTGTTCTTAGAGCATAAGCTATTGGTGTTCTGTTAAGGAAAATTTCCCCTGTGCCCATATGTTCGAGGCTCTTCCCCACTTTCTTTTTTTTTTAAAGACAGATGTTCATTTATTAATCCTTGAGTGGCAGAAAACAACTTCTAGATAGGCCCTGGCAGAGTAGTCACAGGTGAACCAGTCCTGAGGGTAAGAGCAGGTGTGAGAGAGCTTTGCCGTGAGTTGATGTGGGTGTGGTTCTGATTCCCTTCCACCCCTTCTCTGAATACCTGCAATAGTCAGGAGTGTTGGCCCCGGAGTCATGAGAGCCTGAGACTTAGTCCTGGCCCCTTGCTGACTGTAGTACTTAGGAATAGGCCCTACAGCACTCCTGGACATCTCAGTGGAGCTGGCCATGATGGTAAAGTCAAGGATGAATCAGCCCTAAGGATGTCAGAGTGGAAGAGCTGGCTCAGCCCCTCCCAGTTTACAGCAGTTGGGAGGGTGGACCTCACCTTTCAATTGAGCAGTATCCTGGAGATTGCTCTGGAGGCATGTGTGCCTTGGAGCATGCCCCAAGGGAATGAGAGCAGGAGAACTGACCCTGCCTCATGCTCACGGCAGCATTGGTTGGCTTAACTGGAGCAGCACTGGAGAGCTGACTAACTCAGCAGCTACTGCCCAGGCCCAGATACAGGGCTCTGAGTTGGACCACCCCAAAATCTATATTACCTGCTAATGGTTGGGACACATGAAAGGGCCAACCCTACTCCTCTGAGGTCTCAGAATCTCCATGACACAGGGCAACAACAGGATAACAAGGAAGCACCCCAAGAAGAATCCAATGTAGATGGTATCACAGAAGCCAGACCTTAAAGCAGCCTTGTGACTCATTGCAATGAACTTTTGCTAGAGAAGAGATGTGGATAGAGGGATACACTCTCAGATGCACTGTTACATACTACAGCTTTCACTTTTTATCCTTTGGTCAGGTTGTGTGTGTGTGTGTGTGTGTGTGTGTGTGTGTGTGTGTGTGTTTTGCTTTTTGGGAGGTGGTTTTCTGGGTGAAGGACAGATATAAGGCAACAGGGAGATGAGAAAACAAAGGTACATGGTGAGAAACTCATAGAAACATAAAAAGTATTGGGTGAGGGAAAAGGACTGAAGCCCTGAGGGCCAGCAGAAAGAATAGAAACAGGCAACCTCAGGAGATAGGAGGTTGGGGGGACAACCCAGAATTCACCAGAGACCTGGCAGGGCAGAGACCTCCCAGGACTCAAAAGGAGGGACCTTACATGAAACACCTGACGGTAGGGAGAGGGAACTTACAGAGTCCACCTCCAGCATAAAGTGAGGGAGAGGGTTGCCACCGCACTGTCACATATCTGACCCATAATTGTTCCTCTCTGAAAGAATTATAGGAATGGAAATGCAGAAGAGACTGAGGAAAAGATCCAAGGACAGGCCCAAAGTGGGATTCAGCTCAAGAGGTGGTCCCAAGGCCTGACACGATTTCTGAGGCTATGGAGCATTCGCAAAAAGGGACCTATCATGACTGCCCTTCAAAAGACCCAAAATCAGTTGAAAGAGTCAGATGCAGATATTTGCACTCAACCAATGGACAGAAGCAACTGACTTCTGTTGTTGAATTGGGAAGGCTGAAAGAAGCTGAGAAGGGTAATCCTACAGAAAGACCAGCAGTCTCAATTAATCTGGCCCCCCAAAATCTGTCAAACACTGGACCACCAAACAGGCAGCATATACCAACTGATATGAAGCCCCCAACACACATACAATAGAGGACCGCTGGGTCTGTGTGCATCTAACCCTCAAGAGACTAGAGGCCCTAAGGAGTTTAGAAGTTAGGTGGGTTGGGGGATGGGAGCATCCATTTGGATACAGGGTAGGGTGGAGGGATGGGATGTGGAGCAGATGTAGGGTGAATGGGGGTGTGGGGAAGGGAATATGGAATGTGAAAAATAAAGTATAAATAAATAAATCTTAAAAAAGTTAAAACATACTGAAAATAATTTTCTCCTTTTTTTCATAGAAAAAAAATCATCTCTCAGGAATAAGATACTTTCAAAGTTCCAAAATAAAATTCTGCTCTGGAAAAGAGAGACAAAAAGTGTTTCACCATGCTAACTCTCCTGCTATTTAAATCTAGATGATATGAACAACCCTGTTTGGGTACCTTCACAGTCTACCCAATGAAATCAGTAAATTACTACTATGTTAACATTAAAGTACCAGGTGTTTCCAACTGTCCCTGTGAAATAAATCGGATCCTTTGAGTTTAATGTAAGCATCTATTGCAACTTGCCAATGTCTCCTTTCTATCAGTAACTTGACATATATTTTATTTTAGCTTTTAATGAGTCAGACTCTTACTGCTTATCCCTGGATATCTTGCAACTTGTTATGCAGAATAAATTAGCCTCAAACTTATGAAGTCTCACCTGCCTCTTTGTCCCATTGAATGAATTAAAGACCTACAATGCTTTGTCTTCTTTGACCCAGTATAGTTTTCCTTATTTTGATTCATCCAAAGACTTATAATATTAATCACAGAATGATATATAAGTATGATAAGTGAAGGCTATAGAGTGACTAGGAGGGGCCTGTGAGAACTGAAGGTCCCTTTTGGAATTAGTGGAAGTAAAGGATGTTTCCAGGAAGAATCATAACATGATGTGTATGAATCAGCTTAAAACAAAAGAAATAATTCTGATTTTATTTATTTATTTTTCCTATATCTAGCAAAACTATTTAATTTTAAATTTACATCATACTTTACTGTACGTATGGCAATGTCTTACATGTCAATTAGCAGAATAATGGAATGTTTTGATATAGTTTTAAACAGAAGAAAAGGGGATTTCAGATTTTAACCTCCTCAAAGCCCAGAGATTTTAAAGAAGTCATTTTTTTTTCTAAGAGGATCACTGTAACATATGTTCAGTGGCTAGTTATACCTAAATCCTACTGACAATGGCAATGGATTAAAAGACAACCCTGACTTTTACAGATGCTGCCTCAAAGGAACAACACATGATAGATTCTTTGGGAAAGCAAACACGTTCTTGCTAATTCAGTACACAGAATATAGAATTCTCATATTCACCATGGAAGACAGAAACTTTGGAAAAGAAGTTAGCTGCATATCCTGCTCTATAACTCATGTGTTTTCTTTCACACGTGAATTCTAGTCTATAGTGTATGTATGTATATATATATATATATATATATATATATATATTAACAGGTATAAATATAGATATAGTCTAAAACTTGGAGAGGAGACCAAGGGAGGATAGTATTAGGTCATGGGGCAGGATAGAATGTAGGCAATAGTTCTGGAATCCAAATAATATGTTGTGCATCGGTATGTGGGGTGATGTCATCCTCACAAAGGCTTACGACTCTGTGAGCACAGCAGCTTTAGTTTTTGTGTTCTACTTTAACAGTAGGTCATTGGGCTTTGGGTAGGACACACCATTGGCTTCCATTGAAAACATCTCAAACAGAAATGCTAAGGCTGAAAGTACATTGACAACATATACATGACCTGACTTAATCTTTAGATATAAGTTGATCTTCAATGATTAAGAAATTACCAGAAAGGAACAAAATTAACTCTATTGATCGGCAATAACTTCCAGCATTTTGTTTTCTAATGCTAAGTCTTAGTGCTACACTTGATAAGAACTGTAAAGACAGGGGTGATGGTCAGCTGGGGCTCTGCCTTGTTCCAGGTTAACAGATGTTGCTTTTGGAGCCTGTACTGACACTGTTTTATTTGGCCTCTTATCTCAGGGTGGTTGACAGTGGAGGGGTTCTGTACCGAAAACTGACTCACACCTGACACACCTGCGATAACTTGGGTTCTGATCCACAACAAAGAATCAGTGCTTGTTTTGCTCATCTTTTTGAGATACCCTTAAAAAGCAAACTCTTAAAAGGAAAGACAATCCCATTTCCAAAATGAGTCTTTGGCCTAGTGGGCTTTCAAATATAAAGTAAAATGCTGTTAACATGTACAGATATGGATCTATTACCTGTTACCCATTTTCTTCTTATGATACATTAAAGAGGAAGGAAAATATTGGAGAGAGAAGGAGAAAGAAGAAAGGAAGGAAGAGTGAACACTTCAGGAGTTCCCTTCTAATAGTTAGCCAAGTACACTTATAAAAGCAAAATGCATGTTCAGATTGACTTTAATTTGCATAAATTAGCATTCTGCCCTTTGTCAATTTGGAAGTTCTGTTGCTCCCTCTGCCAGGAATGCACTAAGTGCTGGAAAAATGACAGAAATGACTCCAGCCTTACAAAGCAATGGTTCAAACCAACAAAGATCCCCTACCCTGAATGCTTAGCACTCAAAATAAATGAGCACCACTAAGTGGCATCCAGTTTCTATTATCCATACAGCTGTCTTGATGTTTCCTTCTGCATCGAACAGTTATAAATTGGCTAAATGTCCCAGGCTTTGGACTATATAGTAGAAGATAGGTCAAAGCATGAAAGAGGGTAGTCAGATTCAGAGAGAAAAGCAAAGAAAAAGCCTCAACAGAGCTGTCATTATTTTCTCTTGCCAACTGGCTTTCAGAAACTTCTGACATCCTTGGTCAGATGCTGAGCATGTGATGTGGAATCACCATGGCTGGCACCCTTCACAGAATGGGCCTCTACTGTGCAGGTGCTCCTGTTCCCAAGGGTCTCCCAAGAAGCAAGCTCCTCTCTGAAGGGATTGCACACAGTTGCCTCTTAGTTTAAATGGGACACTTATAGAAACACTGGATGCCTTGTTGCTAAACTTAGTAGCTCCTGTTGCTGCCTGTACCCTGATTTGCAAATGAGGGAAGCAGATGCAATTGGTACAGGCTTTCTAGTTCTTGTTTTACTGCTTATTTAAACTGACACCCACAATGATATATGAGATGAGGTAACAAGAGAGAACCAGGCCATCCCAAATGACTGGATCATAGATATTATGGCTATGTATTATCTAGCAGTTGGTGTTGAATCGCATCCACCCCAAGCCACACTCAGTAATGACCAGTCACACCCACAAACAGCAAGGAGTCTAGTATTTACAAGCTTGTTTCACTGAGATCATCTGCTTTGACTGTTCTTAAGTCAGACCCTTTCCTCGAAGTGGATCCACTTGTTTTCTTACCAATCATTCATCTTCTTGAAATTGGAATCATTTTCTTAGAGAAGCCTGAGAATCAAATGAGATAAAATATGCTTAAGATCTTGACAAGTAAAGTGACGGTTCGGGACCTTCTCAGTGGCCACAGGTTTGGTTTTATTTGGATAAACTATAAATCATATTCTTTCAACTCCTTCAGACTTCATCCTGTTGACATACAGTCAGAATTACAGAGTGAGAATCTAAAATCCTTCTCAAGGATCCATTTTACCTTCTTGTTTGAGTAGAGACACTGCATCCAGTTACTCTCAGTCCTCATTTTATTTTGGCCATTTTGATTTTCTTTCTACATTTTTAGAACATGGTCGTGGATCCTGTTTAGATAAGAAGGTTGATCTGAGGAGTCTGTGTCCTCCCTTTGGTGCCTATTATAGTGGTGTGTGCTTTAAAATTTTACTAAACATGAGAAACATTTTAAAAATTGAAAGTAAAATGTGACCTGCCCCAGGCTTCTACTAGCACAAAGACCCTCATTAATATTCTAATTGAGTATCTTGAGTTTTAAATAGCATTTTGGTCTTAGAGCTCTTGCCTGAGAATCTATAATGCATGTTTCTTACAGCCTGGATATGACTGGAATCTTTTCTATTTTTACCTTCCTGTTCCTAGCAAACCACTTCCCATGATTCATTTTTATTGGCAATCAAACAAGCGCTGTACTAATGGCATGTAGAATTTAATCAATTAATGGAGTTCAATAGGCCATTTCCACTTGCAATATTTAGAGAGGTTAATTTTGCAAACACTCGACTACTCTGAAAGACTCCATAGCAACTTAGCTTCCAGCATATCCTTAACCTCAGTGGACTAAACAAGGAAAAATTGAGAAAGATGGAATCTTCTGCACAATATTCTTGGACACATTGCTAACTCTCTACTGACTTAGAATCTTTATCTTAGATTTACAGTTCCAGGAAGTTTTCAAAATATGTGTTGCTATAAACAATGTTCATATTGTGACATTATTTATCACACATGCCTTCTCTTTTTGTTTTTAAACTGTGTCTACTCTCCTTCTTAGATCACTGAGAAGAAACTATTTATGACAAAATTACACAAGGATAAAATAATATTAATCCAACTATAAATGTAACAAAAAGGCAATCAAGGAAAGGAAGTCTTTCTCTAGTATTTCTGCCTGCTTTGTCTGTCCTTTGAGTTGTGTGTGTGTGTGTGCATGTGTGTGTGTGTGTGTGTGTGTGTGTATGTGTAACCATTTACATAACCATTTGAGAGATTAGGGGAGATAATATTCAATCAGTTTTCAGAGATTTCTCACTTTGGCATTTGGATTGCTGATTAACTTGCCCTGATGAATTTACTTGCCACCTGTTTGGGGGGATAATCTATACAAATAGACATAACAGTCATAGCAACATTGTTAGCAAAGGAGACCTTAATTGAGTGTAAATTGCTCATTCATAGCAAAAGTAAGCTACATGGCTCCCTTTACCATTCTACATTTATAGCACTAGTTCAATTTAATACATTTTATTTCTATTGGATTCCGAAACTTTACCATGCCACAAAAACACCTGGAAGGTTTGATAACTTGGGACAGTCCTTCAAGTTTCCTATTCAGTAAGTCAAGGATGGAGTTCAAGTATTTGTAGTTATGGATAGATTCATGGTGGTGCTGATGCTGCAGCCTGGAGACTTAAGGATCATGATTCTATGGCATAAAAGAGGAGGAGTAGATCTCAGCAGAGTGGTAAAACAAGAAGTTAACTAAGTGTACAGGACACGAAAAACTAAAGGGGAAGGGATGGGTACTATCAAGAGAGGAGGAGGGGAACAGGGGTGAATGAGAGCAAAGTGTAAAGACAAATAAATGCCTATGAGGCCCTCTTACTTTGAAGGAGAACTTTTAAAATTAATTGGAAAACAGAACAACTATTAATATAGAATTTCATTTTAACAATGATAATATACTTTATTGTGATAATCTGTAAACTTATTTGGTCTCTTATGAATGACACATCTTCATGCCAAGGCACTTTACATAAATAGCAGCTGGACTTTTGCATTGATTGAGCTTACAGAATGCAACAGAGGTCACAATCTAGTACTCATTCTAGGAAAAAAAATGTGGCCTGACAACGTTACTATCTTTTGCAAAAGCAGCGATCATTGTTAAATTAAGCATCTGGAAACCATTGTGTGTAAGTTCAAAGTCTTCTATGGAGAAGCAAAGTAGAAGAGAAGTAGGGAACTCAGCTACTACGGGGAGTTCAGGTCTGGCAATTTTCACCAAGTTTCCTCTCAGCCCTTCAGTAAAAACAGTTTCATTTCTTATCAGATGATTTCAGGTGGGGCATAGAAATCTTCTCAGTGAACTCTTGCCATTAAGACATATATTTTTATGCCAATAATTTATGCAGCTGTTAAAGCTGCAATAGAAAATAAAATAAAAAATTAAGATCTTCAGGTGGAGTTTGATAGCAAGATGAAACATATATCCATATATCCAAACACACACACATACACACACACACACACACACACACACACACACACACACACACACA
>NC_034605.1:30267598-30355975 GCF_900095145.1 Mus pahari | reverse complement strand
ACACACACACACACACACACACACACACACACACACACACACACACAATCATTGAACTTGGGGATTGGCGACGGGTGGAACCCACATGGAATCTTTTACTATGTGCCAGGAAAGTATGGAGGAAATTGTCATTAGTGGCTGGAGAGAATGATCCTATCAGGACAATGAGGGAGACCTCTATCTGCAGGACTGTAAATAGAAAGAATATCAAGTGTGGGTACATGTCCATAGGAAGAGGAGATGTGTTTCCAGTAGAAACATGGGTAAACATCTAGGCTCATTTATAACAAAGATGGGAGGAGTTTTATGCTTGAAGAAAGAAATCTTGGTTTTTCAGGCAACATGAAGTATGGACGTAAAGAAGTCAGGAATATGTATGTTTATATGTGAATCTGTTTCTACTTCCTGAATTTTCCAACTGTTCCTCAAAGTAAGGACTGCACCGAGGACAAGCACCAAATCAGGTCACAGACTGGGGAGTATAGCCCCTTAGTTAATGGCAGGTTTCAAAACCTTTCGAACATTCCCTCAAAATATTTTAGCTGATAACTTCTAGACATTTCCTTTGTCATAAGACTTTTAATGTTATGAGGAGTGAGCTTCCTTAAGTTCCTCACCTATATAAAGGATTTTTAAAAATCTTAAAACTTCTAACACATTTGGTGGAGATTTGCCTATTTTATCTATTTCATTTTAACAAAATGGGGTATCAAATGAGTCTTTGTAGACCAGCAAAGTTTTGAATGTAGTTACACTGACAGAACAGAAAGTAGACAGAGTTAAAAATAAACTGAAGCCTATGGACTCCAAGACTTTGCTGACAGGAAAGAGGCTGAGACAGCTAAGCATTGGCATGTGTGGGTGAGTTGTTATGGATAAGGCCACAGAGCTCAGAGAATGGAGCCCACGGGCTATGCACCGGACTTGTAGGCAGGATGCCTGGGCCCTTTCTGTAAACTGTTTTCACGCACTCTGAATCTTTTAAGAATTGCTTTTGACCACGGACTGCTCCATGCCTCTTCTAGTTTCCATTTTTTTTCAATTTTTTTATTAGGTATTTACTGCATTTACATTTCAAATGCTATCCCCAAGGTCCCCTATACACCCTCCCCATTCCCCTACCCACCTACTCCCACTTCTTGGCCCTGGTGTTCTCCTGTACTGGGGCATATAAAGCTTACAAGACCAAGGGGCCTCTCTTCCCAATGATGGCCGACTAGACCATCTTCTGCTACATATGTAGCTAGAGACACGAGCTCTGGAGGTACTGGTTAGTTCATATTGTTGTTCCACCTATAGGGTTGCAGACCCCTTCAGCTCCTTGGGTACTTTCTCTAGCTCCTCTATTGGGGGCATTGTGTTCCATCCGATAGCTTACTGTGAGCATCCACTTCTGTGTTTGCCAGGCACTGGCATATCCTCACAAGAGACAGGGTCTCTTTATATCAGGGTCCTTTCAGCAAAATCTTGCTGGTGTATGCAATCGTGTCTGTGTTTGGTGGCTGATTATGGGATGGACCCCTGGGTAGGGCAGTTTCTGGATGGTCCATCCTTACATCTCATCTCCAGACTTTGTCTCTGTAACTCCTTCCATGGGTATTTAGTTCCCAATTCTAAGATGTGGTTTCCATTTTTAAAAAAAATAAATTAGACTCATTATTTGGTGTGTGTGCGCGTGTTTGTGCATGCGCGCGTGCACACACACGCACGTACTAACGCACATGCCATGGTGCTTGTGGAGGTCAGAGGACAACGTATGGGTGTTAATTCTCTTATCCATTGGATGGTTCCTAGAGTCTGGGATCAGATAGCTTGGGTTCCTGGCGAATGACTTAAAGCCACTGAGTTATGTTACCAATCCATACTCTGGTTTGGCTACTATATGTTGGGGATATAAAGAACAGATAGGTTGTCTCACTAGCTCACAGATCTTTATACAAAGAGGAATTAGAAGATCTTAGGAAGCTCATTGGCATTGTGAAGAAACCTAGGGAATGAATTAGTTTTTGTTTGTTTGTTTGTGTGTTTGTTTTTGGTTTTAGTATTTTACACGAGTTTATTTAGTTGCTTTTAAAAATTATTTTATTAGATATTTTCTTCATTTACATTTCAAATGCTATCCCCAAAGTCCCCTATACCCCCCCACCCCGCCCGGCTCCCCTACCCACACACTCCCACTTCTTGGCCCTGGCCTTCCCCTGTATGGGGCATATAAAGTTTGCAAGCCCAAGGGGCCTCTCTTCCCAATGATGGCTGACTAGGACATCTTCTGCTATATATGCAGCTAGAGACACGAGCTCTGGGGGTACTGGTTAGTTCATATTGTTGTTCCACCGATAGGGTTGCAGCCCCCCTTCAGCTCCTTGGGTACTTTCTCTAGCTCCTCCACTGGGGGCCCTGTGTTCCATCCAATAGATGACTGTGGCCATCCACTTCTGTGTTTGCCAGGTACTGGCATAGCCTCACAGGAGACAGCTATATCAGGGTCCTTTCAGCAAAATCTTTCTGGCATATGCAATAGTGCCTGGGTTTGGTGGCTAATTATTTTTTTTCCTCCTCATTGTTTTGATCAGCTGTCTATCTAAAAGGAAACAACTTGAGGGAGGAAGTGGGAGTTTAAGTAGTTTATGGTTTGAGGAAATGAAGCCTTCATGGCATGAAAGTCCTGATTCATGTTGACAGGGGCATATAATGTGGGTTAAAATGGTGGGGTCCCGCATCCACTAAGGGACACAGGAGTTTTGACTGCACAGAACCCTCGCTGGCTGTGAGAAGCAATGGACCCCGCTCTGAGGGTGGAGAGTGCAGTCTGAGATCCCTGTGGACTGTGGAGTTAGCTCGGTGGTTCCTGACCTGCACAGAGGCCAAGGACATCAAGTTCTCAGACTCTTGGGCACCAGAGATGCCACTGGATTCTGCAAAAGAGCCAGCCGAGTGAGGGCCCACGGTCCGAATCTAGCCCAGAGCCTTAGGGAAAAAGGGTGGGAGGAGGGCTCTGTCTGGGTCCTTTGAGGAGGAGGGTGTCCTTGGCTTGCTAGGCAGGCAGGCAGCTAGGCTTGGTGGAGACCCTGACTGGGAGCACTGAGAGGTTAGGTGGCTGGCTCTTTAGAAGAAGGCCTGCTTCATGGCTACCCAAGGCGGGTCCTGATGAAAAGAGATAGTCACCGACTTCAAGGAATTTATTCTCACGGAGGAGAATAGTGATGAGTAAAACCATAACCCACATTCTCAGGGCAAGCCGAAGGTTAAAAACCTTTTGCAGGGAGGGTGACTGGGAAGGGGAGTTTAATTGGCTAAGCCCTTCAGGCCTTTAGGTATCTCATTAAAATAGAGATCTGTCTTGAGGCTATGTGATCTGTGGTCAGGCCCTCTACCTGTGGAGGGTCTTGGGGTGTTGCCTTTACGTGACTGATGGCACCAGAATTATGGAGAGCTGAGGCCTCATGTCAGGAGCCTGGTGTCTAGGAGCATGGCAAAAATGCCTACTGTCCCTTGAGGAGTCTCAGGGGTTTTAAACCTAGCTCCACCAGAAACCAAGCTGCCTTTAAAGATCCCATAATATAAGATACCTTCCTTCTCACATTGTGCTTGACTGGTAAGCAGAGGGGTGAAGGGAAACGGGAGTTTGATATTATTCGCTTCAAGGACCCATCATCAGGGACTCACTTTCTCCAATAAATCCCTTTCTTCTAAAGGTTCCGCAATCTCCTAACAGACGAGTATGTACCTGCCGGACATCTTGTTCTAACACTATAGCCCGCGGAACAACATTTTACCCTCAAATCACAACAATCAGCAAAAACCTGCGTTTCAAGCCTTGAAAAACTATGCTCAAAAGAGAAGGTATTTTACAAACCTGAGAAAGTCAGGATCATTGAGGTCAGAGATGGTTTAGCCCTCTACCCCTTACAGGGAAAGGCTAAGTGGCGTATTATCCTGGGTTCTAGCAGGCGGTCATTGAACTCTTGCTCACAACTGGCATGACATCAACATTTCAGCCAAGTGAAGGATCCATAGCTAGGACACCCAAATGACACCCCACCAAAGCTAAATTCAGCCCAGATTGTATCCTTACGAGCAAATAAGCTTCCCTTCTTTAACCTACAAAGTTTCATGGTAGCCTGATATTCAGTATGGAAAAGAAAAGCCGTTATTACAATGACAGGTTACTGCCCATCCTCCAAACTCCAACTTCCATTTTATTAATGCGGCAGATGAAGTTACCCTCTCAGATCCCTATTCCTAGGTTTTCATTCATGTGGTTTCTCTAGGCTGTCTCTGAAGTTTTCTCTCTGTATTTTCCCGATTCTTCTAACTTTATCCTGCTCATTTATGACATTAATCAGTAGATACAACTACAGCAATTAAGTCTTTCCTTTTTTTTTTAGTACTATTTCTAGCATTCAGTTTTATGATCATATTCTCATAAGCTGTATTAAAATGGCTCCTGCTGGGAAAACGTTCGAATCGTCTCTCGGTAAGGCTCTGGCTGAGCAAGCATCTCAGCCTCTGGGAATCATGCTTCCTTCTCTAGTCTCAGAGAATGGCACCTGGAGCTGATTATGCCTCTGTATAATCCTACAGAGCAGAAGTTCCTCTGGAATCTGCCCAACTCCCTCCTCACACAACTGGGGGGCTCATTTTGCTCTCCTGTTTTATTTTAAAGCTGACTGAAACTTCCAGTTTTCCTTTTAGAACAAGTGGCTATATCATTATCATGTTATTTTAGGGTACTGAATTCAACACTGAGACAAGATTTATTTTTCAATAAATTATAAGCTGCTCAAAGGAACAAGAGAGATTATTCACCTTAAAACACTTCCAGAAGAAGTAAGCATTCTTCCCGCCTTGTCTTCATAATATGGCTGTTTTATCTTCTAGTGATGATCCTGAATAAGTTATGTAAAGTTTACTGTATCATGGAAACTTCCTGTGCTCTTCAGTTCTGCATCACTTATTCATACATTCATATATTCACTTACATAACCATCCATTCATTAATTTTTATGATCCTTCTTTCTCAGTAGTTCTATGGTAAAGGCTGGAAGAAATACAAAAATAGAAAATAATGTTCCAACAATCTTGAACTTTTAAAAATTGAATTCACTACAAGAATAGAAGAGAAATATATGGTTTTGAAATTAAATTTAATAGTACTTAGGTTAAAATCATCAAAATGCAGATTTTTTTAAAAAGTACCTATTTGTTTGAAAGCTCTAGAAATTAATAAATGAGGCAAACAAATGAAAGGCCATCTGAGTGCTAAATCTGAGCACAGGAAGATCACAGGACTCAAGAGAATTCTATGTTCTGGACTGGAATATATTTGGATAAGTTCATGTATCATTTATATTTTTCCTGTTTTTGTTATTTAAACATAGATTTTCTCATCTACTATAATCTGAATACAGTTTCCTCCAAATTCCTACTCACTTACTCTCTCATCTGGATCCACTTTCTGTCTCTCGTTAGAAAAATAGCAGGTTTCTAAGATATGACAACAAAACACTATGAAGTAAAATATAATTAGAGAAAGCAAAAATCATCATATCAAAGTTGGACAAGGCAAGTCAACAGAAAAATAAAAGAGCCTCAAGAGAAGGCACAAGAATCAGAAACCCACTCTTACGTATTTAGGAGTCTTGTATGACTACTAAACTGAAAGTTATAGCCTATATACAGAGGACCTGGTGTGTATCCCTGTAGGGCACAGTGTTGCTGCTTCAGTCTCTGTGAATTCATATGAGCTTTACTTGTTAGTTTTAGAGGGCCTCGTTCTCCTGTTGTCCTCTGTTTCCCCTACTTCTTCTCTCTCCTCTTTCATAAGATTCCCTGAGCGCTTAGGGGACGGATTTGGTAGAGATGACATCATGTTTTGCTCTGTGTGTTCCAAGGTCTCCTTATGCATATGTCTGCTTGTGAGTGTCTATATTTGTTCCCATCTTTTGCAGAAGAAAACTTCTCTGTTGATAGCTGAATAAGATTATGATTTATGAGAAGAGAAAAATAGCATTAGGAGTGATTTTATTGTTACTTTTCATTGGTGCTTTTAGACCAGTAGCAATTGGCTTTACCCTAGGTCTCTAGCTATCTAGTCTCTGGTCCTTCCAAAGAAATCAGGTATGGGTTCCATCTCGTGGAACAGACCTTACGTTAAAGCAGACATCAGTTGATTACTGCCACTAGGTTTATGACACCATGGCCCTAGCATATTTCAGGCAGAATAAGTAGCTCAAAAGTTTCCTGGTTGGAACAGTGTTTACATTTCTCTTTTGGTAGCCTTCAGAGGGCATTCCTGTATCAAAGTCACTAGAACACGGGGGGGGGGGGTAACGTTCAATGCAGGCATCATCTCCATCTCTGCAAGTGAGCTGCTTGGGTGTTGTGTTTAGCAATAGGGTCATGCTATTAGCTTATGGAGAACAACCTATTGTCTTGGAAACAGCCTGAGCTATTTGGAAATTTCCATGGGAGCCCTTTGGCCAACAAGTCAATTGGATGAAACCTAGTCCTTTGTGTGATACGAGATGGCCAGTTGCAATTCCATCTCCCTCATTTGAATTCCTAATATAAAACTTTGACAACATTGTATAAGACTTCATTAGGATGTTTCCTTTTCAATATGGAAGATTTAAACAAATGGTAGGTTTGCTGGAGTAAAACATCAACTCAGTGTGCTGTTGTTTGTGAAATATCCCATTTAATTCCTTTAAGTAAAGGCTGTCAAGGGAATACTGGTATTTTGCTTTTGTGTGGCTGTGTAGTAATCTACAGAAATTGTTGTGGATAGAACTGGTGTTGTTTGTATTTTGATGCTAATTTTGTTCTCCTGGGAGGGGTTGTGGACAAGGAGTGAATAACATACTCAGGTGACTTCTTGTGAACCAATCCCCTAATGAATAAAGGCGCCAATCACTGGGTGAGTAGGCAGGACTTCCAGGTAGGACAGAGGAAGAGAAGAAGGAGGAGAGGGTTAGAAGCTTTTGGGATGGGAATAACACAAGGGCAAGGTGTAGCTTCTAGAGTTTCCTGATATCGTGGCGGATCTGCCAGGATTTGCTATAGGAAGAATGAGATTTAATAAGGCTTACAAGATTAGGTTTTAGTTGTGCCCAGAGATTGAGTTATTATATCTGTGCTGTTTGTGTGGTGTTTTTCTTCTCACAGCGATTTGACTGTGTTCCAGAGAGAAAGGTACGGCAGCAAAGTGTGGTTTTGCCTGATGTGCACCACAAAGGCTGTGGGGGTATTGAAACACAGGGCTGGTGTGGTAGCGACCCTGCCAGTGAGACCGTAGTGAGCTGGGTGGAGAGATTTTGGAGTTCTGAGACAGTCTCCACAAGATAAAATAGGTCATCCATGGCATGCCAGTGCATGCACAGGAATGTGTGGGTTGCAGGAACCTGTCAGTTCATTTTAAATATTTCCCACAAGAAACATAAAGGTTCTAAATTAGTTTTCTACTTTTTGAGATTAAAATATAATTGCATTTTTTTCTTCCCTTTCTCCTTCCAAACCCTCACACCATACTTTTTTAACTCATGGCCTCTTTTTTTTTTTTTCTAACTACTAAACCATTCAACTACATATATTTTCTAAAGATAACCTCCTCAGCTCATATAAGCTTACTTAAATGTATGTTTTCGGTCTTGAATGTTTGACACTGGACAACACTTGGTGTATTCTTCTTTGGGGATGACAACCTTTCTTGCTGTCAACTTTTCTTAGTTGTTGTCTTAGTCAGGGTTTTTATGTCTGTGAAAAGACACCATGCCCCTAGCAACTCTTACAAAGAGAAACATTTCATTGGGACTGGCTTACGGCTTCAAAGGTTCAGTCTACTATTTGTGTAGCATGACAGTGTGTAAGCACACATGATGCTGGAGAAGCAGCTGAGAGTTCTACACTGTGATCTGAAAGAAGCAGGAAAAATCTGAGTGCCACTGAAAACCAGATTAAACATCTGAGACCCCCAAGACCATCTCCTTTTGATGCACTTCCTCCAACAAAACCCAACATACTCCAATAAGGCCACACATCCTAATACTGTCACTCCCTATGAGCATATGGGGCCATCTTTTGTTCACATGTTTGCAATTGCCTATAGTCTCTTGTGTAGGGTTGAGGCCTCTTAGGTTTTTGTTCATCCATTTTTGTGAATCTACTGGTATCAGTGCTGTTTAGCTCATGTTTGGAGTCATCATGCTTTTGATATTTTTCATGATGTTACTAGAGAATCTTCTGGAGCTAGGTTATCTATCAGCTGTTTTGTTTACAAGCCTTGGAAATCAATGTGGCTGACAGTGACTGTATGTGACTTCATTCCATGCTCTTGGACTACATGAAAAGCAAAAAGCATTGCCACTACTCTCTCCTTCCTGGAAACAGTTGTAATGTGATCCCCCACCTTCCTGCAACTGACTCCATGGAATAAGGAAGTAACTAAGACAGAAGACAAGCAGAGAATCCCTAGGGTGTCTCTTAGTTGGCCTTGTCTGTTTTCCTAGAATAATCAGTTTCTGGGATTCAGCTTTTCATGTGTCGCTTTCTTATGGCCACAGCTCATGATTTCTCAGCGGGGTTGCTCTACATCTTACATAGAAGTTGTGCTCCCAGAAATGTAAAATGAGAAGGCACGGAGTACTTCTTAGAACTTCGTTCTGAGGTTCAGAGATCAACACTTTCACCATATTTGATTAACTAAAACAGCTGGCAAGCCAACCTATCTTGACAGAGGAGGCTATCCAAAGGGTATGGATATCAGAATGCATAACCACTGTGGAACAGAACACTGAAATGCAATGCAGTACTTAGGCTTGTCAACCAGAGTCCCACATTTAAAAGTCAAGTTGGGAAACTCCTGAAAATGTTACCAGTGCACAAGTGAAGGATCACCATAAGCTGACCAAAGCCAGCTGAGTGTCCCCAGGATAGACTAAGTGGAAGCAAAAGCACCCTTCGGAGAAAAGATTCTTCCTGCTATTATCTGGAATGTTTCATGTTTTTATTGAAGACACTCTTTTGGGCACTAGAGAAGAAGACAGATTTTCTAGGGTGTTGTCAATTACAATCTATAGTAAAGCAGGCTCTGGATCTGAGGGTTGTGTTTTCCTGCAAGACCATTACTGTTTATCTTGATTTAATATAGAATGAAACCAAGGAAAGACTGTTCTAGCAGAGTCTTGTATATTTTAGCAGAGATTCTCAGCCTGACCCAGGAAGACAAGTCTCTGAAGCAATCTCCTGCATCCGAACTTCATTTACCTCATTTGCCTCTTTAGTTCTCTTGTTTCTTGAACATGAAGGAAAGGACTACACTCATTTTGAAGTTTGAAAAGAAACCTGTAGGCACAGCTTGGGGATGTGAAAATAATATTTTTTTTAAAAAAAGGTATTTGTAATAATCGCCTTAACTGGTTAATTCCATTGTTTTGTTGTAGATTAGAAAAGCAAAGCAAAGGAGTTTACACACCTTGTACATTTTAATCTTATTGACTCCAGAATGCATATATCATTTTTCACAGCATGGGTATACGAATAGAAAAAGTCATTCCTGAAAATAAAAAAACTAAAAAAAAGAAGGAAAAACAAAATCTAGTGTACTCTAAAATTTATATTGCATATTTTGTATTTCTTTAGCTCTTCAAACCTCTGCGTGACTTACTTGTAGCACTACTATTAGGCTCACTCTAATTATAATCTCAGTTTCTATTATAGTGTCACATCAAGTGTTAGGCATTTCATATGCACTTGTGTGCAGTTCAGCCACAGGATGTAAGAAAACTCATCTAAAGGGCAGTCAATGCTGGGTATATTTTCACCGCAAGATATTAATTTCATGAAAACTCAATGGCCAGGATGTCTTCCAGCCTCTCAGTAGTCATACATCTTTATTGTGGGTTTGTTTTAATCCTTCAGCATAAGAACTTTAGCCATAAAGACATGTACATTGTTTTCATCGTATAAAGTGACTAGGGGAGGAACAGAAGATGAAGAGTATAAAAGTATTTTTTAATATTACTGTTTCCTTCTCTTCTGTCTGTCTGCCTGTCTGTCTGTATGAAGAAATTACATATAAAATGTCCAAATTATCACGTAAGTGGTGTGTGTCTGTGTAGACATCTCTTATTTCTTTTCCTATTATTTTTAGAATAACTGTAGAGCAGCAACACTTCTTGCAGTTTGCTACTTAAGCTGGGTAAGTTATTCTGAATCTGCATCTGGAGTATACATGCTCACATTTCTTTATTAATAAGGTGGTGTTCCTGCCTGCCTGAAAACTTTGAGATAGGTCAAGACCTCATTTCTTCCTGTTCTTACCACGGTTTTATTAGCTGCCTTGTTAATCATCTCAAGCCCTATTCAGGTTGTAGCCAGATGGGAACAATCACGTCTTCATACAGGGTGTAAGTAATATTGACCCAATCCATTACCCTTAAACTAGAGCCCTACTCTTGATAGGGGATGGGGGTTTCTCTGACTTGTTTAACTTACACATGAGAGGAGCGATACTTGCAGGGAAGGCAAGAGTATTTGAATTTCAAGCTCAAAGTAGTCCTGGACTTCTCCCAAATGAGAGGGGCCTGGTTTCAAGTGAAGTGAGGTCATGGGTCAGAGTTCAGTCTGAAGATCTAAGTAGGCTAATGTATTTGGCAGATGCAGACTCTTAAAGAAAACAAAAATAAACTGAGAAGAGCAATAAGCCCATGTGGAAATCTCAACAACTGTTTGCTTTCATTTCTTCAGACATTCGGAAATCCTCTCACGATCTCCGGCTAAAACTGTTTACAGCTCATATTTTGAGAGCAAATGGCACCCAGACATGTGACCTTGCTTTAACTTGACCCATTGCAATGGGCTGTGGAGTCTGGTCAGGAAAAGTTCTGTTCCCTTATGAAGCTTCTGAGTCTAGTGAGTTTGATCAAAGAGTGAGGGCCCAACCTTGTGCCTTAGGTGTACAGCAAGCCACCCTGCAATTCCAGACAGTGCTGGTGGGTTTGGTGTCTGCTGTGTGTACCAGTTCTTAACACTTTCTTTTTATGTCAGTTGAAGTTGTTCCTTCCTTCAGGATGGCTAGTTCTCATTGTGAAGCACAATGGTATTGGGACTTTCTGCTGGCAGAGAAGGCCTTTGCCAAGTTAGTGTTTAAGTCTAAAGCATAAATATCAGGAAAGCAGGTAGTTCATCTTATCTTCTTTTTCTTTGTTTATTTGCTCTTGCATTTCACTCCCAATGTTATTTTTGTCCAAAGTGAGATTATCTTAAAAAAAATCTTTAGTATTGAGTTCTTTTCGGGGGGAGGGGAGAAACTATGAAGTGATTGCACATGATCTAAAAGTTATGGTCAATCTTAGTGAAATAGTTCACTGAGGAGAAAAGACAAGCACCGAGAGTCACAGTCTATTCTTTTTAAAAAATAGTTTTATTAATTTTTAAGGATTTCATACAATGCATTTTAATCATCTTTATTTCCATCCTCTCCCCTAACTCCTCTCAGACCTACACGTATCTCCCTAGTCCATCCCCTACACTATTTTTTAATGCAGGGAGGGTAAACCATGGCTTCTGGGAATGCATAATCTATGTAGAGTAAAGCTAATAAAATTATTTATTTGAATATATATATATATATACATATATATTAAATATAACACAAAATATTAGGTTTGCAATGGCATTATATATGACGCTTATAAAATATTAGGTTTACATATGGCTTCTCAGTAGTGTTAGTCATCCCTCCCCCATTCCCTCCTCTGGTCTTCTCCCATTCCTCTTTTGACTTAAACTTCCTTCTCATTATTTCTCTTTCCCCTGCACATTGATTTCTTCCTCCTCATGTACTAACTACCCCTTTCTAGTTTCTTTGCATCTCACATTATGTTCTTCACAGAAACCTTGCCATATGTAAAACTATATGGAATGCAAAGAAATCTACAGCTATTAAATATCATTTGAAGTAAAAAGTCAGAACAGGAGGAGAAAACTGTCATATCTTTGAAATAATAATAAAAATATCTTCACATTGATTCTGGTCCAACTGAACACTTGTTATTGTGGTGTACTCTGATTATGACTGATGGCCCTAGTAAGGCCTTATGCAACTCATGGGACATCTTTGTTTCATTTCTGTCACTTTAGGAAAAAATACCATGTCAAAAGGTACTGCCTGAACAGAGAGGATTTATTTGCATCATAGCAGGAAGGTCAAGGTAGAAGGAACTTGAAACATCTAGCCTGTCATTGCACACACAGTCAAAAGCCAGGAGAAGCAAATACATTCATCATTGCTTTCTCTCCTCTCATACAGTCTAGGAACCAAAACTAGAAAATGCCCTAACCACCCCAGAACATGAACTGACTCTTCCCATATCAGTTAACACAATCAAGGCAATTTCCCACAAACACACCCATAATCCAACTTGATCTAGACAATCCCTTATTGAGAGTATTTTCCCAGATCATTCTAGATTGTATCAAATTGACAATTAAAATTAACCATGGCACTGGCAAACTGTCCTTTAATCCAGCTTGGTCCCTTAACTCTTAGTACAGTGAGCAGAATGGTCTCTATGGATAAACCTGACCAGGGCGGAGCTTGAATTGCTCTTACTGTAAATGCTTGAAAGCAGAGTATGGAGTATATTTCTGATCATGTCTTGTAATATTTTCATAGACATTAACAGCTGAGCAGCACCGTGACCTAAGTTCTGAAGTTTAAGATGCTCTAAATTCAAACGATTTGAATTTTATACTTGCTCTCAGACTATTCAATTATCAGAGCATTTTAGATTTTTAGATTTGTGGGTTTGAGATCCTCAATATGTAAAAGATTTCTCATGAAAATTGCCTTAGCAAATGAACTTTTGGAGGAGAATGAGTTTACTGAATCTAAAGCAAAGGACACGAGACATATTGTTTGTAAACATATTGGGTATAGTTTTAACAAATATCCACAAACATGTAAAATGCAAACATTTTTAAATTTGTTAACCCACTTATAAATTTAAAGGTACCCAGATCATAAAAGCAAATATTACATATTGTAAATTTACATATGACTGAAATTGTAAGCCATTTTATACCACACACAGCTCAAATTGTAGAAGATTCTTAGCACTCTAAAGGGTTCACTGCCTGACTTGCAGGCACTGTGCACCCCAAGAAAAACCATTTTTCTGTTTTACCTTTTTCCAAATTCCACAGAAGTAACAAATATGGGATGTGGCACCCTTGAGGGTTTGATTCTATTTACTCATTATATTTATGACACTCATTCCTGCTGCCATATATATTAGTGCTCCATTCTTTTATTGCTGCATAAATTCTGTTATAGTTCTATGCTAGAAGGTGTTCATTCTATTTAATACTGCTGAATATTTGTGTTTTTTCCCAATGGGAGATTACTAGAAATGAAGCTGACACAAACACTATCCTACGAATGGATCTGTTGGAACTTGCTGGATAATTGAACCTTATGAAACCTTATGAAAATATGTCAGTATATGAACAAAAAGATATTCCCCTTAATATAAATTTTCTGAGTAATATATAGCATAGTTTCCTATATTTACTGTTTGTAAGATATAAGGTTTGCGTGTTCATCTTCAAAACTTCCCCAAGGAGACATTGTTATAATGCTATTTTCTTGCCAGGGAAAGGTAAGAAAAAAACAATTAATTTTGCTTAGCTTTATTATATTGGAATTATTTATATATGCTCTCATTATTATTTCTTTTAACAACCATTTGTATTGGGTGTTTTCAGAGTTCACACATCTATGAACAGTTGCTTTGATTTTGTAACCTGTCTTATTCCTTGCCCCTCCTATGTCTTTGCCGCAGAAGGACCTCACTTGGGTCCCCGATCTACAGGCAAAACTCGGGTTCCGAGGTTCGGTTGCAGGCGAGCGAGGATTCAGCGAATGACAAACAGACCGACACAAGAGAGCGTGTAATATCTGAACGTAATTTGTCAAATTGAGCATCAGACTATTTATACAGAAGAAAATAGGGAAGTTACACAAAACAGAGGAGTGCAAACACAGAAGGACTGGCAGGAACCAACTGGGNTAAAATTCAGTGTTAACAGCTGGGATCAAAAACAGCTCCACCTAAAGTCAACTTAAAACTTAGAAGCCAGGGGCAAGGGCTTCCTGCCCTCGCCAAGGTTCCTATTCTAGTCTATTGTATAGTCCACCTTCCCCCTAGGCCATTGTAAATACTTGTGTATGTGTGTAACTCAGCTATCTATGGTTCTAAGTATCTACTCTGGTTCCTCTTTAAATCACAAACTTCCTTATTCCTAGAGAATGGTAAATTCTTGTAGGGCAAGTGACTTAGATACCTAAACCCAGGGTCAGCTCAAGGACTGACTGCCTAGGATCTAACTTAGCTATGTCAAAAAGTCAATCCTTAAAAGCACTTATAATAAAGCAATATTAAGGGAAAGCACATGGATCTGTTTTCCAACTAAAGCAAGGACACTGGAGCATTCGTTATACAGGATGCCACGATTCCAGGAGACTAAATTTCCGTGAACTTTTCGCCTCAGGACAGCGCCCAGGTTTTTGGGGCTTGTCGCGCTTTTCACTACTGGAATGGATGTAGCATGTCTTCATTCTCTTTTGCTACACATGTCCTTGTTTATAAAGAGGAGAGGAACAATAAGTATTTGGAAGACTTCTTGATCACATTGTTAAGGCCATTTCCTATATAACATGCAATGAGGTATGCCTCATTGGCATACCTCATTTGGCATGCCTTTTTGGTTTTTGCATGTTTTTTTTTTTTTTTTCACCATAAGTCCTCCTTATCTTTGCTACTGAAAGCATTGTATGCTTTAATTTAGAAGACTGAACAAGCACTCAGCTACTTCCTCCTGGCTAAGTGAAAAGCTGGGTCCTTGACTTTTCAGATTGCATTAAGTGAAGGTAATCAATGACCTGTTTGCTTCTTTACTTACTTCCAAAGCCCTCTCAGCTTCCCTCTCTAAATTAATGAATAGCCTTGTCTCAACTCCCAGGGAATCAAATATTTACACTCTTCTTTTTTGCTTCAGCGACCCTCCCTTATCTAGGAATTTTATTTTATATATAAAAAAACAGTCTCATGTTTACACTTACATTTATTGAATGATTAGCCTATTTAAGAACTGAAATCCAACAGTTATAGTCTCAGAAGCAAACTCATGTGGTGTCTGAGCAGGAACTATCTCTGTTTAATGCAGGGTAAGATGGTTTCTGCACATCTATTATCTGTTCCTCTTCCATACCTAAAAATCCCAAATAAATCAAACCACAGGATCAAAAGGGAAGTTAAACTTTGACTGAAAATGCTGCCTTCATTTATTTTCAAAAGTTAAAATATACCCTGAACGTATCCACATGGGAGCAGGGATGAACAAAACAAAGCTAACCTAACTAAGCTCTTAGGTCAGGGAAAAAGTGGGTCACTCAGTGACAGAATAGGGTTTGGGTTTATTCTCACTCTGTGGGAGATGTTTCTAGGCTGTTATTTTAGATTGAGTAAATATTCTGATGTCTCTACTTAGACTGAAGACATTACAGTTGGGTGTGCAGAAGGTGTGTTTTTTGAAAAGAAGCAATAAAAGGAAAAAATGGCCATGCCAGAAGGTATGGACTTCAGTTAGAGCAAAGGTCCTGTATTCTTGTAGAGTTGATGCATACACTGAATTCCAATACTTTATATTATCTCTCAGTCACTCATAGGATCTAACACTAGGAGGAAGCTGTGTAAATGTCAGCTCTACTATTTGGGTTAGGAGATAATTCAACACTCATATAGCTACATATTATTATTATTTTACCCAATTTTGTCCCATTATTGGTAGAGACTAAGAACACTGTGTACATGAAGACACACTCAGAATCCAACTCTACAATTCTGTATTATATTGGAGGCTATGGCATAGGGAATACACAAAATATGTGGGCTAAGTTCACAGAGAAGCTGCTTTAATAAAATTGAGAAAATATTATATGTAACTATGCAGGAGTTAAAGCCAATGGAATGAAGAAGGAATAAAGGAAGATATTCCAGGCTCTCCAAAAAGAGAGTAAGAATTTATCTTAAGGTAAATAAAATGCTTAATTTTCTTTCTTTCTCCGCCTACCTTGACTTTTCTTAAAAATGTATTCTTTTTCTCATACAATATGCACAATATTCCCCTACCATTTCTTTTTTTTCCCAAATTTTTATTAGGTATTTACTTCATTTACATTTCAAATGCTATCCCCAAGTCCCCTATACCCTCTCCTGCCCTGCTCCCCTACCCACCCACTCCCACTTCTTGGCCCTGCTGTTCCCCTGCACTGGGGCATATAAAGTTTGCAAGACCAAGGGGCCTATCTTCCTAATGATAGCTGATTAGGCCATCTTCTGCTACATATGAAGCTAGAGACATGAGCTCTGGGGGTACTGATTAGATCATATTGTTGTCCCACCTATAGGGTTGCAGACCCCTTCAGCTCCTTGGGAACCTTCTCTAGCTCCTCTTTTGGGGGCCCTGTGTTCCATCCAATAGCTGACTGTGAGCATCCACTTCTGTGTTTGCCAGGCACTGGCATAGCCTCACAAGAAACAGCTATATCAGGGTCCTTTCAGCAAAATCTTGATGGTGTATGCAGTCCTCTACTTTTTCTAATTCCTACATACCTCTTTCCCATCCAGATCCACTCCCTTTCTGTCTCTCATTAGAAAACAATAAGCTTCTAAGAGACAAGAACCAAACACATCAAAATAAAATAAAATATTATATTGTAAGAACATTTTTGGACAGTGAACTGAATTGGTCTACTGTATATTTAGCAACAGTTCTCATGGGTAATTTGAATTTTTTTAGAGTTTCAATTTTATGAGAAGTATATATTATACTTGATGAATTTACTAAGTAGTAAATTAAACCATCTTTTATCAAAATATCTTCTTAAAAGTTTCAAAAATAGCCAGGTGGTGGTGGCACATGCCTTTAATCCCAGCACTTGGGAGGCAGAGGCAGGCAAATTTCTGAGTTCGAGGCCTGCCTGGTCTACAGAGTGCATTCCAGGACAACCAGGACTATACAGAGAAACCCTGTCTCGAAAAACAAACAAACCACCAACAAGAAAAAAGTTTCAAAAATATTTAAGGCAATCGTTCCCAGAGGTCAGTATATAAGTCTCACATGGAGGATGTGTTGGGATCCAGCACCATCATTTCCTCTTGACCACTCTGTTGTATAGCCAGGAAACCCAGAAACCTCCAGGTGGTTCCTATGGGGATAGCACTTTGGAATCCTGATATAAAGTGACCTGACTTCTCAGGCTGCAGTTTTTTCCTGTGCTTCCTTCTGGGTCTAAACTTAAAAGATACCCAATACAAAGTTAATGTGTATTAGAGTGGTTTGCAAGCTATGCACAGGTATGTTTATTTTGAAATACACACCAATAGAAACAGAAAGGCAGGATTCAGAGCTCACATAAGGGGAGAATGAAGTCGCTAATGAACTACATTTGAAATTTCATGGTTTCCCAGATGGTGACGACTCCCAGCATTGGGCATAGTCAATATTATCTCCTTATAAAAGACCAAAAAGGAGCCCTGGGAAGGGTCATCCTGCAGCCAGCCAGTTCTCACATATTACAGGGGTATGTGTGTGTGTGTGTGTGTGTGTGTGTGTGTGTGTGTGTGTGTGTGTAGGATTGGCTGGAAGGAAGAAACTAGCAGTTCTGTAACCTTTAAATATCACAGGCTGTGCTGTAAGTGGTTCCAACCAACAGACTTTGGATAGACTCAGATGAAAATTTTGAATATGAGTGAAATAGACTTTTGGACTCTGCTTTCCAGATACCATCTTTAATGCTTCTTCAGAATAGAGCTCACAAAAACAAGTGAAAGATGGAAGCAAGCCTGTTGCACAATGGTCTATAGGACCTGTGAAGGGTACGGACAAATTTTGAGCTGTCCACAAAACTCTGCTTGCATACCATGAGCGAGTGATGCCTGAAGGACAGATAGACTGGGTGCCTGTACATGTGTGTGAGAATTTCTATGGGTATATATATGAAACTGACTAGAAGTCAGAATATAAAAGTAATGTCCATTCACCAAACCTGTCTCTCCCAAGTAGTGGTGTATACTCTTAAGTAAAAGTAAGCTATGATTCAGCTTCAAGCCATTCCCATGGCTTGGGTCAACTGTAAAGGTTTTGAAAAGACCCACACTAGGAAATCCTTGCTGTTTCATGTATCTAACAGGCTGCATGGATCTTGGTTGCCCTCTGCAGGGACAAACACTGGAAATCTTGTTTGAGGAAGACCCTAGAAGCTTGCAGGCCTTGGAAAGATGCTTGTGGCAATAAATTTCAAAGCCTGTCTACCTCTTTAAGGGCCTATCCATTGTGGGTGATTTAACCAGCAGGCAATATTTTCAGGAACCAACTTTAGTGCTTCAGAAGTGTGCAGAGGAGTTGCTGACTTGGGGAAATGGAGTAATTCAGTCTGGGGGCCCACAGAAGAATGATCATTATTTTTCCCTTCTCCCTTCATTGGAAGGCCACTACTTTTGGGGTGTTATGATAAATCACATTGAAACAAAATAGCATGTGCAAGCACACATACACAAACACCTCTCATTTTTATATATATAGTACTTATGCTGGTTAAACTAATGAAAAGCAGATTGGTCAGAGCAACGTAGAAAATCAATTTGCCAGAATTTTAATCAATTTGCCAGCATTTTAATCAATTTGCCAGCATTTTCCCATTCATGTTTTTGACAATACATAGCTCTCCTCCATTATGTGAGGGGTTTCACAGTGATTTGTCAAATGAGTTTTTCTTTATGGAGGAAATGAAGACACTTTCTGTGGGTCACACACAATAATAAAAATGTGACCTACTTCTTCAAATCAATGCTCTCCCTCACCTCCATTTCCAAGGCCAGTGTGAAAGAACTTTTATAGTTCTCTTCTGTGAGCCTTCTGCTGGGAAGAGAAATGGTAAGCTGAAAAGGAGATATATGTCTGCTAGTGCATTCATAAATAAATATTGATCAACTCTTGAGGTATTTTATAACTTCATGGTGACCTCACATTTTGTCATTTCCTCCCATATTACCATGGCAGAACCTGGGCAGCTTGCTGTATAAATACACATCCAAAAACAAGACAAGGATGGGGCTGGGGATAGAGTTTAGTCACAAAAGTGCCTGCAAGGTCCTTCTGAAGGTTTGAGTTCAATCTTCCAATGACACGTTGAAAAAAATGCTATAAAGTATTATGGCACATCCTTGAGATCCCAGTTTTAGGGACATGAAAACTGCTGAATTCAAAGGGTCTCTAGACATTGAGACTAGCCCACTAGATAAGTTCTAGTCCAGTGAGAGATTGCGTCCCAGAAAGAAGTAGATGGTGCTTGTGGAACAGTACCCAAGGCTTTCCTCTGACTTTTATATGCAGGTGCACATATGAACATGAACATTTGCAACAAAAACATGTATGTATATATATACATACACACACACACATACAGGAGACAGACTGAGACAGACAGAGAGAGACAGATAAATACACAGAAACAGACACAGACACAGACACAGACACAGACACAGACACAGACACAGACACAGACACAGACACAGACAGAGAGAGAATAAACAATGAACAGGAACATGGCCTGAGGAATGTATATTTTGCCTTGCCACATTTGCTAGAGCAAGTTTACAAAGAATATGGGCAGAACACCTCGCAGAAATGAATGCAAATCTATACTTGTGCTTGTTGAATGTGTATGAAAACATGGCCAGTCAACTAAGTGCAATTATGGGGCAAATATAGCATTCATATGTGGGTCAATATGTCATATTCGTGGTTCTACTCACTGCAGACATGAGAAAAACCCTAACATTTCTAAGGAGTAAAAATGAAAGGAATGAGAAGTAGATCTATTTCCCTGAGAATGATGGAGTTTAGTGTTGTTAGCATTTTAAAGGATATTCTACTGGAACACATATCCAATGGAGATGTGAGCCTCTAAAAGAACTCTTCAATGAAATAACAGTGACAAACATCTATGCAAGTGACTTGAACCTCTTTATCATTACCAAACTTTTCAGGCTTTTGTAAACCACTGAGCAATGGGAGTTTCCAAGAGGTAATGTAATAATTCATTTCCCTGTGACATGCCATCTTTTCAACGGCAAAACTATACAAACACGGATTTTAGTTATTGTTCAGGCCTCTTGCAGTGCTAAATTTCTAGGAAGTTCAGGTGACAGAATAGCCTACTGGAGAGTGGAGAATGGACACAGACATGTAGTGTGGGTTACAACAGTTTTGGTTTGCTTCTTCAAAACATTATAAAAAATTGTTACTTTATTCCTCTTTTATGTTTCTAAAGAAATGTAAAGACAAAAGGACACCATTAGTAAATGGCTAACTAACTAACTGAAAGAAATCCCTAGATATTTATAAGACATTGTAAGTAAATCATCTGCCAAGTGAATTGGGTCCTATGGCAGAATCTGCAAGCTCCACTCTATTCTTCAGTAAAAGACAACACATTACCCAACAATAAATTTTAGATGTTATTCCTAGTTTTAACTTCCTACTACTACTACATGTCAAAACATGCCAAGTTAGGCAGGTCTAAAGCACAGGGCCTGACGTTCACTTTGGTTCCTCACACACAAGGAAGGAAAGTGGAGCATAGGGAAACAAGCCAGATACAATATGAGTTAAAGCACACCACAAAGAAGCTAAATGATATAAAAGGTATATTTAAGTCCTGAGAAAAGTAGACAGAGGTGGGAGGCCCCCAGTGTCTTTTTATGAAGCAGTGTTAAGCAGCAGAAGAGGACCAGCTGTTCCTTATAGTCAGCGAAGAAGTAAGAAACTGAAAAATGTCTTCACATCGCAGCGCTAAAGACTTATCTTGGATTTTGGTGGGTGTTTTGGTCATTTCAGTTGCTTACTGTGATGGTCAGTGGTAATTCTCGATTCGATTAAGGATGGGTCTCTGAGCATGCCTATGGGTTATTACATTGATCACATTAGTTGAGGTAGGAAAATATCCTCGTACACATAAATGGGGAAGTATAACTTCGTCTTCAATGTATAATCATGAACACGAAATTTATAAGCATTAAGCATAATTGCATTTAATAGAGTTAGTATGTAAACCTAGGTTTGTCTGATTTCTAAAGCTAGACACTGTGAATATGTCATCCCTGACCGTAGACTGTATAAGAAAGCAAGTTGAGAAAATCATCTGGAGCCACCCAATAAACAATGTTTTCTTCCCTGGCCTCGGCTTCAGGTTTTGCCTTTAGGTTCCTATCTTGAGTTCCTGGCTTGGCTTCTCTCCATAGTGGAGTATAACTTTAAGCCAAATGAACCCATTCAACTTGCTTTTGGTTATAGTGCTTATTACAGCAATAGAAACCTAACTAGTAATATTTATTTCATTAATTTCTTTCCTTGTTTACGTAAATTTCGAAAGATTGCATGAAGAAACCATGCAATCTTGATGCTGTGGAAGTGGTTTGAGGAACATTTTGAGGTTTTCTTAGAATGTATAATGGTTGTAGCCCATCCAACTTTAAAGAGACAAAGGTGAGTGCAGACTCTGCAGTCAGGCTCACGTGTGGCTTGCTTCTCTACATCCAGCTTTATAAACCACCAGCTCTACTGTGACGTTGAGTATAGAGACATGTAGCAATAATGGGGGAAATGGTCTCAGTGCCTTCATAGGGCCTGAACTTGCCTTAAATCTTCCTCAACCAAATAAGTATTTCATTAGTGCTTGAGAATTTGAATGTCGGATGGGTTCACCTGCACAAAAAGAAAAGATTTTTTTACCACTTTTTTTTTTTTTTTTTTTACTATAGCTATGAAGTGAAGAGGCCACGTCTTAGCGCTGAAATGTTGGTGGTACATGAATATGCCTTGTTTAATGACAGTCCAAAAACTTGTGTACTATTATTTTTCAATGTAAAGAGGCAGGAATGTCTCCGGCTTTCCTGGATGGCAGATGAATGAGCAGTTGTTTAGTTTGTACGTAGGTACAGTTGGAGCACCGCGNGTGCACTCTGGACTACTTTGACAGAAGTAGGTTTCTGAATGTAACAAGATTAAGTCAACTTGAGTTGTAATATATTTGGGGGAATCAGTTCACTACAAATTGTGACTGTAAACATTGTACTGTAAATGTTTTGTAGTTTGTCCCAATAAAATTTTTTGGAAAAAAAAAAAAAAAAAAAAAGAAACCTAACTAGTATGCACAGTCTTTCATATGTCAATGCAATACATAATAGGCTTAAGTCGAACAGTGTATTGATAGGTTATGCAATATATGTAGTGTGCACACCAGTATAAATTCACATAAAAATTAGAATACACACATATATGCACACCGGTATAAATTCACATAAAAATTAGAATACACACACACACACACACACACACACACATAATTCTCTCATGTTGTTTCAATAACATGTTTTCTTCTTTTCAAGGAATGACAAGAACCCTACAGCATATAAGAGATGTCCTAGTACTGGTTGTCATAAGAATTCTTCCCTTGTATCTGGATCATTTTAATCCTGAGTCTGTTCACTGTGTTTCAAACAATTCTACACTTATCAACATGAATCATATTCCTTCTTGGTATAAAAGCTAACATATGAATAATGGAGTGTTCTTATTCTTTGTTTGAAAGTTTTCAAATTCAAACCTATAATATATGGGCACAATATTATTCTTCATATTGTCTTCTGTTTCAAATTACAGACTTTTCAGAAGTTGAGAAATCCTAGGAAGCTGACCCTGCTTGAGTTTCTGATGGGCAGCAGCTGAGAAATGTTCCCAGCAGTCTTTCACTGTTTTCTTTGGGACTTCCATCTTCTTGGAAATACTTTTCTTCTCTGTGACTATCGTGTTGCTGTAGAGCACTGAAATTTTGCTCTCATGGAGGCATCACAGCCATAATTATGTATTTCTGCATGCAATCATCTTTAATGTCTCTTTCTAGAATTAGGCTGTGAGTTCTAAGAGTATCTGTTTTGTTTATTCCTGTGTCCCCTCAGGCTAGCACCATACCTGTCACATCATAGGGTTTAATAAATATTTATTGACAAATGTCTGAGAAAACTTTGCAGAGTTGCTTTCTCTCAGTTGGATTTTTTTCTTTTTCCTCCCCGATTCTCTCTGTGTTCGTATAAAATGTTTGGGAACATCCATGGGAGAAATGCATGGTGATTGTAGAAACTCTATTTCCTCTCCTTCCATCCTGCCAAATCTCGTCTGACACAGGACAGGCAAAGAACTGAAGCATGTGTGGGACTCTGAATACAAAGCACATGCAACTATGAAAAATCGGAACCACATTGTTGTGTGTACCTTTTCTAGGCTTGTGATTTATACCCCTGCTGCTGGAGCTGGGTGTCTGGGGGAGTGTTGTACTTGTAATTAGAAAGGGAAACAGATGTGAGGCTGTCACTGTAAGTGATGTTTCTATTATAATGCTCCTCGTTGCTCAACTGATCATTTCCATTTCACCTATTGAAATTCTCACCGGAAAGATCTGGCCGCCAGGTAAGAGAGCCTCCCTGTAGTGTAGTCCTGAAATAAGGCTTGCTTCATGACACTTTTGAAACACAGCCCTGAAAGAAACCACACGGATAGGCGGCCTGGGAGGAAAGAGACCTGGCTTTCAACATTCTTTTTTTTTTTTTTTTTTCAGAAACAAAGTATTGGAGGTATAATCATACTGACATGCTCAATAGTTTATTTCTTAAGTTTTATAGAATTTCCTCAGCTTGTCACTGTAACCCAAATTTACTTTTCCGGGTGATAAAAGCAGATAAGACAGGAGAACTTCACCCTGAATCAATCTAACCTGGTTCGAGGACAAGTGGCACTAGACCAAACAAGCACACACCTGTGCACTGAGTTCTGTGCAAGAAAATAATATGTATGGCACTATTAACATCCCCTAGGGTACTTGTCATACAAGTGGTGATTATATACACTTGTAGGCTTTGGTGGTTTGCTACATCTACTCCAGTAGTGACAAGCGCGACAGTCCCCAAAATCCTGGGCACTGTCCCAAAGCAAAAAGTTCATGGAAATTTAGTCTCCTGGAACCGTGGCATCCTGTATAATGAATGCTCCAATGTCCTTGCTTTAGGTTGTAAACGGATCTGTCTGCTTTCCCTTAATATTGCTTTATTATAAGTACTTCTAAGGTTTGAACTTTTGACATATAGCTAAGTTAGATTCTAGGCAGTCTTTGATCTGACCCTGGACTTGGGTAGCTAAGTCACTGCTCTACACAGGAATTTGCCATTCTCTAGGAAGAAGGAAGTTTGTGATCTAAGGAGGAACCAGAGTAGATACTTAGAACTATAGATAGCTGAGTTACACCCATATACAAGTATTTACAATGGCCTAGGGGGAAGGTGGACCATACAATAAACTAGAATAGGAACTATGGCAAGGGCACGAAGGCCTTGCCCCTGACTCCTAAGATTAAGTGGACCTTAGGTGGAGCTGTTTTTGATTCCAGTTGTTAACATTGAATTCTATCCCAGTTTGTTCCTGCCAGTACTGTGTTTGCATTCCTCTGTTTTGTGTAACTTCCCTATTTTCTTCTGTATGAAAAGTTTGATGCTCGATTTGACAAATTACATTCAGGTCCACACTCCCTTGTGTTGCATGTGTTTGTCACCCCACTTTCACCAACTCTTTGCCCACCTCTAACCAAACCTGAGTTTTGTCAGTGGTTCGAGGACCCAAGTGAGGTCGGTCTGCATCAGTGGTTAACTTATGATTTGCTGATACCAACACATGCACAGAAGGAAGGATGTGACAGCAATAGTCTTAATAAGACAGGTTTTTTTTTTCCAGATAAGTGATGCTAAACACCAAACAATCTAGGTCCCACAAGTAAGGAGTATCTATTTCTGAAATCTTTCTAATAGAAAAATATGCACTACCTAGGAAAGGACATGAGGTCAGACCTGGACACTTTGCTCAGCCTAGGCTTAGCAGGAAACTGGCAGAAGGGGAGTCCAAAATGACTTGAAAATTTCACTACTCAGGAAAGTTGCTCAAGAAAATTGATGGAAATTCGGAGGAAAATGGATGGAATGCCTCCAGAATTTTGTGACACACTTAGGCAAATGTTATGCTGACCTTTGCATCCTTGTGAACCCAGCGTAGTAGTTAGGATTAATTAGAAGGGACTATCATTAATGAGCAAAGCCTGTGGAAATTGGGGATACTAGAACTAGCTTCCACCCCCTGATCTCTTTCTCTTTGTCCTGGTTATATTCTCACCTTGTCAAAGAATTATAGACATGTGAGGGTGGAATTAAAAATTCTGTCAGTCCTGATACTTATGTCTAAATGGGGATATCTGAGGTCAAATGGATACATTTCTGTACACAGTATCTACCAGGAGAGGAGAGACTGACCCTAGATTATCTCTGTCCTCAGAGCTATCACAGTGTATATTCTGCCTTAGGAAGCAGCACTTTATTACTATTAACCCATCTAACATGCTAGCAATGTTTCTCAACACTTCAACTTTCATTGGTACCTTTGAGCATCAAATCTGCTTGATGCAGATTTTGGCTCAGTAAAACATTGAAAAGTGCTGGACTTTCTCTTGCCTGCAAGGTGAGGCTATAGTCCAGCTTCTTTGGTCTTGAGGAAGGAACACTTCTCTGTCTGGATTTAATGTCATTAGTGGAAATTCTTGTTTGCACCAAAACAGAATGGTCTGTTCTTTCTTTGAATAGAATGCTGCTCTTAAAAGAGAGAGAGAGAAAAAAAAATCCATCGGTGAACAGACAAAACTCTAATGAAATAGGAACTCCAGGAAATGAATTGCAGACAGGCATCAGACAAACCTGCTTTGATGTGTCTTGAGAGATTGTGTCAATGAGATGATGGGCAAACTCATTTGATAAAACACACAGAAAGACAAATTTAAACTTCTAGTTTAAAAACCTGCATAAATATGTGTACTCACACACAGGCCTCTTTGATCAGTTAATGGAATTCCCCAGTAAAACACATTTTCATCTCTGAATGGTTGTTAGTTGAGTTTTTCACCTTTTATTTCACATTCCTTCATAATGGCCCTTTGAGTTCATGGAATCACTCTCCACTCTACTTCAAAAGCGGGTGTGCGTTTATTATCCCTATGGAGCAGAGAAGAATGAAAAGCTTTTCAAAAGAGCCTTGCAAATTTACACAAAATACCTATCATTGCACAGACGCATGACCACATACGAGATCAGATCTGCAAAATCATGTTAATTCAGAGAGAGAGAGAGAGAGAGAGAGAGAGAGAGAGAGAGAGAGAGAGAGAGAGAGAGAGAGCTCCAGTTCTACTCTGTCCNAGAGAGAGAGAGAGAGAGAGAGAGAGAGAGAGAGAGAGAGAGAGAGAGAGAGAGAGCTCCAGTTCTACTCTGTCCATGGCACATGGTCATATTTGATAAGCAGCATTCATTAAATGAAATTTAATTATTAGCACTTGAGATTTCTGTGAAGTTAAAAATCTTTGAAGAGGCTTCCTTAACTTCTATACACATGCTTAAAGAATCCATCTCTAGCCTCTAAGGAATTCAATAATATACACAAGGCTAGATAAAATCAAGGTGCTGGCATGTCCAAATGTCTCACAGTATGGTCTCAACCCCACACTTCTCCAAGTGCTGTATTTCAATTGTGTATGACAATGACAAATTAAAGTAAAGGCTGTGTCTCAATAGTGCTGAAAGAACCCCAGACACGGTGGTTCACACTTGTGTGACACTGTGTGGTTAGCTAAGCCAAGACAGTCAAAAGTCTGAGGCCAGCCTGAGCTACAGAGAGAGCAAAATGAAACAGAATGCTACAAGACTCCATGTTGTCATTCTGACTGAGAGAGGAGGAGAAAGCCTAACTTGTGGCTCTAAAACACTTCTTTGAAACAATATAACTCAATAGAGGAGAATCCAGGACAAGTGTATTTAAAGAGGAAACACTCTTGGGAACAGACTATTATTCAGGGATGAGTTTTTAACCTCTTATCCCCACACTCTCCTTGGAATAGCCCTGAAGGTTAGTGTCATATTTTAAAGAGACAGTCAGGTGTCTGTACACCCAGTAGGTCAGCATGCTGCCATCAGCACTGCATTGGTGTGCTGGGCACCGAAGTGGAGAGTGGTTGGCAGTAAAACTGCCAAGGAGAGAGTTCTCGTTTTGATACATAGAAAACAGCCAATGATCAGTGGGGACACCAGAGCCTTCTACAGAGAAGGAACACTAGACTCTAAGACCTTTGCTCACACATGGTCCCATACAGAGAAAGTGTGCTCCACTGAGAAAAAAAAATTCCCATGCATCAAATGTCCACTTTTCCCCAAGGCAAAAGGAAAGATAGAAAAAAAAAAAAGCATCCAAACACCCACCTTTAAAACCAAAAGCAAACCAAGCAACCAACCAAACAAACAAACAAAAACAAACAAACAAAAAGCCACAAAAATAAAATCGAAATCCAAAACCAGAACAGAAAAGAACAGAACAAACAAAAAACCAGACCCCCAACAACAGATATCAGACTCTAACGTGTATTTGAGGGGGAATAGTAACAGCTTTGTAAAAAGATGTTGGCCAGGGTAGATTAACTGTTGGTAAATTAGGCCTGGCTAAGTCAAAGCCCCTCTTTCTTTTACTGGCTTTGATTTTGTGCCTTCACACTTATTTGTTCACAATGGAAAGAAATTTCCCACTTCCCAAATTCAAGCCATCTGCATTATCAACAGCTTAGTCAACCCTGCTTAATAAATTCACCACCCAATGTTCTTGAAAACATCAATAGTGTGTTAAAAGCCTGTCCTGCTTGACAGTGTTACCTCTGTGGACTTCAACCTACTAGGAAATTTTCACCTCCAAGGTCTACATAATTTTGAATACTTAGGGTCATAAAGCAGAGTTATTAAATTATGTGAATGTTGTGCTATGCTTTAAGCCACATTCTTATAAAAGAATTGCTCATATTTTTCTCTATTACAGAAGACAGAGTGATGAAAACCGTCAGTTTTCTATCCATAGCCACACAATGATGATGATGATGATGATGATGATGATGATGATGATGATGATGAAAGAAAACTAACACCACAGAAGCTAGTTAGCAATTCAGAATCACTTCTTATAACACAAGTTAAATGTAGTTTGGGCATACCTTATTTCACATGCAGTTGTGTTTCTCAGGATTATATTTTACAAATGAGATACTCTGTCCTTGGCATCTATACATGCTTGCGAATATTAAGCCATTAATATTAAGCCTTAGTCTCTTTACAGTAAATTAGTAGAGAACATTTTGTTTTAAAAATCCAGAAGAAACATAGAAAAACCATGTCTGGCACTCCCCAGGAAGGCCTCAGTGATAAAGTATCTTATACAGCATTGTACTGAGTTACTACTCTCTAATCTTCTTGATTATTTCTTAACAAATAACATTTCTTTAGTGTATACCAAATTTATGTGCCAAAATAATAAAAGAATATTTTCAATACTAGAAATGATATTGTACACTTTACTTATGTAAAGTCCCTGGGAGATTTATATATTAACCCTCATCAGTAAAAGAAAATGCATGAAATATTTAGGGCATTGTATAAATAGATACTTGCAGACTATCAATAGTCACTATATCTTTTTTTTTTTAAAGATTTATTTATTTATTTATTATATGTAAGTACACTGTAGCTGTCTTCAGACACTCCAGAAGAGGATGTCAGATCTTGTTACGGATGGTTATGAGCCACCATGTGGTTGCTGGGATTTGAACTCCGAACCTTCGGAAGAACAGTCGGGTATTCTTACCCACTGAGCCATCTCACCAGCCCCAATAGTCACTATATCTTAGAGATTTGTTTTAGATAAACTATCACTATATCTTGGAGATTTGTTTTAGATAAACTTTGGCTTTTTCATGCCACAGTGATAGTTGTGCCAACAGCACAATGTTGCATGCAGTATCAAAAAAAAAAAAAAAATCGAGAAAAGTCAAAAGACCAACTTGTATGTAAAATGTTGAAACAACCTCAGGGAGAGAATTCTGAAACTGAAGCAGATTGCAGTAGTAGACCTGAAAGGGGCTGAGTCATTATGTCAGAGTGCTAAGTACACACTATAATAATAAAAGCCATGTTGTGCATTGTCTAGATGTACACAGACACTTAAGCTGTCAACATGTGCAGCCATTTGGCCAGTTGGGAGTGCCAAAACTTCATGTATCATGGAGACATATTTTTATTGAGTGACAAATTGCCTCACTTTTAAAATATCTTAAAAGAGTATTTCTCAGAATAGCCCTGCCTGATTCTGCCAGCATCCTTCACTACATGTCAATCAATAGATCATTCAATCAATCATCAATCAATCAATCAAAATGAGGCACTGCAAACACATCAGAGCCTCTCTATTTCACCAGCTTGTGAAATTCTAAAGGAAAGGAACCAGAGGAAAAGAGTATTCATGTGGAATTGATAATATTTTATTTTCAAAACAAGAATTGAAAGGGTTTTTTTGAAATGTATGTATATCTGTGTGTGTTTGCTTCAGTTTGTGTGTACCATGTGTATACAGATGCCCTCGGAGGCTAGAAGAGGTCATAAGAGCCATTGGAACTAAACCAGTGTGTCCTCTGCAAGACCAAAAGTGTTGTCAACCTTGTGCTATCACCAGTGCATAATAAAAGACATATTTAAAAATCAATGAGAAGTAGAGCTGTGTTTCAGATTAAAGTATATTTCTTTCCAAAAACTGGACTTTAATTATATATATATATATATCTGCAGAGAGAGAGAGAGAGAGAGAGAGAGAGAGAGAGAGAGAGAGAGAAAGTTGTCCCTTTATGTTTTAGATACTAAACCAGCAATTGTTTCTAGCACTATTAACACTTAATAGTAGATTTGGGAGGCATACATGAGCATGATTGCTATTTGTCATTTACTCCTAAGTAGTAATTGCAGGGCCATCTGAGAAGTTTCTGGTAATAATTCCACAAGGAACAATGGTAGCAATGGTATGAATGTAAACTCGGGCTGATGGATGGACCAGTCACTGGGTGCTTTTCAACTTCTGCTTTGTACCTCTCCCCATTCCATGTGAAATTTGGGACTCTGCAGCTTACTTTAACCTCAGTAATTAGTCTGCTCAGTAGTGGGAGCTAATGGTGACCTTTGCCTTGCTATTGACTCCAAGGGAGAATCCATTATCTCCACCTGAATCATAATACAGGAAGTGTTAATTCTTTCTACTAGAATCTGGGATGTATTTTACCCCAAATACTGGAAGAACTAACTCCATTTCACCCATTCAAAGATACAAACTACTGTCTCTTCAGTGGTCTGGGTACCTAATTAGGGACCCTTCTTCTAAATTTCCAACTTTTCATAATGTACTTTCTTCCTTTGTTCTCTGGGCTGATAAAGTTAAACTTGTTTCCTGCAGTTGGGACCTCTAGTGTCAGTGCTTCTCAACCTGTGGGCTGTGATCCCTGCTGGGGGTCAAACAATCCTTTCACAGGGGTCACTTAAGACCATCAGAAAACACTAATATTTGCATTATGGTTCATGACAGTAGCAAGAGTATAGTTATGAAGTAGAAAAGAAAATATTTTTATAGTCGGGGTTCACCACAATATGAGGAATTGTATTAAAGTGTCACATCATTAAGAAGGCTAACAACTCTTGTTCCATGGTATCTTAGGATATAGAAAAAGTGATAAACAATTTGTATGTTCAACTTGAACATACATAGAGTTTCTTAAATGTTTTTCACTGGGTAAGATTTCCCAAACAAGGAATGTTTGCATAATTCCAAATATATATGTACATAAAATAGTTATAGAAATCGAATATAAACCGATAAGAAAATTGGTCCTCCCCTTGAGCTGGATCTTACTTTGGGCCTGTTGCTGGACATTCTTTTCCTCAGGCTCCTCTCCATCTCCATCCTTGTAGTTCTTTCAGACATGAACAATTATGGATCAGAGTATTGACGTGGGATGGCAAACCCATCCCTCACTTGATGTCTTGTCTTTCTGCTGGAGGTGGACTCTACAAGTTCCACATCCCCAATGTAGGGCATCTCATCTAAGATTCCTCTAAATATTTAAATCTTGAATTAACAATTGATACTGCAGGAGTAATGAAAAGTGTCTTGTTTGTTTGTTTGTTTTGTAACAATTTACTATGCTACTATAAGAGGGTAACATTTGAATATTCAATAAAACATTGTCAGTAGTCACATATAGTGTTCTTCAATCTGAGCCAAGATACCTCAGACAGTGCTCACTGCTGTCTGGTGTAACAGTACTCACAGCTCATAGTTTTGTGTTCAGAACCAAGGACAGAGTGAATTTGCAGGAAACAACAGAGGTAAGTGCTGCTGGAAGAACCTTGAATGTGTAGCACATTTGCTTCTGTATTTTTGGTCATTGCACATTCATAAAACTTCTATTGTCAACCACTTTTTTTTATCATTACACCACATTCGGTTATGTGGTATTTTCTGTGTTGCTACCCACAATTTAAAAACTGAGGACGAATGGTTTCCTGGGTTGCTGGTAAAATACTATTTCTGAATGTGTCCCTGAAGATATTTGCATTGGAACTAAATGACTAAATTAAGTTGATCATTGTCATCCATATGTGCCTGACACCACTGAAAGGTTGAACTAAACTAAACTGGCAGGAAGAGGCAGATTCTTTCTCTGAGATGGGACTTTCCATCTCCTACTGTGTCTGGGGTATGACGCTACAATATCTGGCCTTCATACTTATCCAGAGCTCCCCACAGTTTTCAGGGTTGTGCATATGGAGTCAGTTAAGCTCTGGCTTCCTGGACTCTTCAGCTTCAATATGAACCCTGTACTTATTGGCTTCCCTAATTCCGTGAACCCATTTCCACATAGTGCCTCTTTCTTTGGAGAACCCGGACTAATATGGCAAACTCCAACCATGGACTGAGTCCTGCAGTGTGCCTGTTTTTGTAAATCCATGTTTATTAGATCACAAGCCCAATATTGATGATAGAGAAGATGGCTGCTTTCTTGTTCCCACTGTGAAGATAAGGTGTGATGCCTACAGGATTCAGACATTTTCTATCTTCTCTTTGCAGAAAGTATTTGCTAGCCTCTGACATTCTGATTGAAGATCTTCTTTGTTTTTCTTTCCTTTTTATCAGAGGTCCCGATGTTTGAGAGAAGGTCTTAATTCTTGATCCTCCTCCCTTCAAATCCTGAAATGCAAGTACATGCCTGTACCACCACGTCGAGCTTAGGGATCTCTTTTTACCTTTTTCCTAGTCAAAAAGTTCATGTCTATTTAGCTGTGTTTTAATCTGTTAAAGTCATTCCAGGGCCTGGTGCATAAAGTATCTTTTTACAAAAGCAAGGATACTTTCTATTTTAAAACTGTTTTCAATTAGTAAAAACATTAAATAAGAGGACTATGAGCACTATACTAATGGTAGGTTAAAGGTTAGTGGCATCTCTAAAGATGCTAATTAATCATCTGAATGCCTTAATATATTCCTAACGTTACAAGGGACACAAAAAGTTTTGTACCATGAAGAAATAACAAGTAGCCAAGTAAAACTTCTTCATTGCTTCTACTAAAACCAAAACAACCCTTAACACAAATATTTTTGAACAAGAATTATTGCCATAGAGACCAGTGCCCACAACAGATCAAAGAGCAACCTGAAACCCCTGTATCCCAACAAAGGAAGGCCACAGGTCTATAGAGTGTTTTCTTTCACACTGCTCTAATGATTTGAAACAGACCTTATGAACATTGGATATATGGACTCATTATATCTCTGTATAGAGCTGCATTCCTTTTCTTTACAAGGCACTGTTTTCAGTAACAAAGTCATAAAAATAAAAACATATATAAGGATAAGAAAAGAGGTACAGAGAGATACTCATTATTTTTATACCATCAATTGACAGGAACACATTAAGGACATCACTACTGGGAACGGTGCTTGGGCATGACAGTCCATTAGGCAACTTATTTTTGGATACTCATTAGGAGGCAGCTATGCCTAATGCACTGCTGTCCCTACCTAGTACACAGAGAAGGCTTTCAAAGTATGTTAGTTACTACCAGAGTGATCATAGTTTTGACTACAATCTCTAGAGACTTCATCAGCTTCATTTGTTTCCATCAGAACTTATTCCTGTAAGACATTATAACTTTGTCAATCTTCCTGACTTCTGTATCTCACATTTTGCTACAGTCTATATTGTGCCTATCTTGCTTATGCATGTTGGAGTCCTTGTAGCAGACACTGTAGGTTTTTAATTGCTAAAACTTTTCACTCTTGCCATGTGCAAACACTAAACCTGTTCTATGCAAAGCAATTGCTGATTGCACTCAACCCTGTATTAGTTACTTTACTTGTTGTGGACAAATGGACAGGCAAGAGGCAACCAAAGAGAGAAAAAGTATATTTGGGGTTTTAGTTCAAGAGGATGCAGCTAGCAGGAGGATGAGGTGACTGTCACATTGCACATGTAGTCAGGAAGTAGAGATTCGCGAAAGTTGGTCCTCAACTTATTTTTTCCTTTTTCTCAGCCTGGTATCCCAGGGCATGGAATGGTGCTGCTCACATTTACAATGGACATTATCTTCTTAAAATTTCTGGAAGCATTTTCATAGACCCAGTGTCTTTTCAGGGTGGTTCTAAACTGAGATAATTTTATAATTAATAAGAACAACCTCTAAAACAGGGTTATCAAAAATGTTGTCCTCTCTTGTACTCATTGGTCAAATAGTCATTATTTTAGACTACGTACAAAGAATTTCTGTTGTTTTCTTCATCTCCCTTCTTTATGTCTTCAAAGCTTGGGCTGCACTGGTCAAATGTTGGGTACCAAAGAATGCTTGCTGAATCAGTACACCTCTTCCTAACTTAAAAATATCAAAGAGAGTGATGGTTACTGCTTATCATTTCCATAGAATCTCCTCCAAGAACAACATGGGAAAAAAAAGTATTCTTGTCCAAGAGCGGTTAATTGCATCTATTCAAGCAGTAAGAGGCAAAGCCAATGCACTCAAATAAATAAATTTCCAAAGAATGCAATCTTTGTCCTCTAGTACATCCCTCACTGGCTGAGAACACCCTGTCATATTCTTCTATGGCTAGAGGAAAAGCCAAGAAAGGGTACTAGGGGCATATTAGATTGTGTGGCTATATTAGACTGTACTCCTAAGAACAACAGATGCCAGGTGACACATATACATACATAGACATATGTATGTATATATGTATGTGTGTATCTATGTATCTATGTATATATATACACACAGAATAAACACATAGCCCTACACCATTGAATCCTTTATATTTGTGATAATAAAAATAGAATATTTTAGAAAAAATAGCTAGTCAGAAGCCAGTATCTTTTTTGTTTTGTCTTGTTTTGTTTTGTTTTTTGTTTTGTTTTGTTTTGTTTTTTCGAGACAGGGTTTCTCTGTGTAGCCCTGGCTGTCCTGGGACTCACTCTGTAGACCAGGCTGGCCTCGAACTCAGAAATCTGCCTGTCTCTGCCTACCAAGTGTTGGGAATAAAGACGTGCGCCACCACATCCGGCGCCAGTATCTTAAATAGTATTTTAAAAGTACAAGTTCTATTACCCCAAGTCACTTTTAAAGAGTTAATAGTGAAATTTTGAAGAACCCTCTTGGTACTGCAGCGACGGCTCATTTGTAGGGAGCTTTTCTTGCTCTTCCAGAAGATCTTAATTTGGTTCCCAGAGTCAACGTTGAGTGACTCACAACTCTGCAATTACAGCTCCAGGGCATCTAACACTGCCTTCTGGCCTCTGTGGGCACCTGCAGTAACACTGAATACATTTATATAGACACAAATATGCATAGATAAAATGTAATCTACAATAAAGGAAGCAAATGCAGAAACATCTGGCATATGGTATCCCCAGATTACTGTGTCTTCTGAGCAGAAATGGTCACTTACAATTTCCTCATGACTGCACAGGGTTTAGGTATACAAGTGAAGAGGTTTCCATCCTACAGTCACCTTTATGCAAACAGTGTTAGAAGCTTGCCAGGTGACCACTTAGCTTGAATGTGAATTGTGAATTGAGAAGTTGATGTCTGGGTTTTTCTACAGTGACACAGGAAATAATTAAACTTGATCAGTAACCAAATCCATGTAAAATTGGCAGTGTAAATTGGGCTATTCTGCCCTCAAAAGGTTTCCTGAAAACACAGGGTAATGTTATTAGTGCTGAATTCACCCATCTGTGACAAAATCTCTTCCTTGGGGCAAAGCAGACATGAATTTTAACCACATCATGATGGGGAAAAAAATCAGTTTGGGTGATTAATGTGTGCAGTCTGGCCTGAAAGGGGGTGAGTAGGGAAAATTAATGATCTTTCCAGGGCTCTTTAATAATTCTCTAATCCTAGAAAAACAGCTGTGTTTCCTGAGTCTGGAGTACTAAAATAAGGGTTAAATAAAATCATAATAATGATGCTTATTGCTGTAGTTAGGGATCTCGAATGGAGCATAATTGACGTAACATATATATATGTGTATATATACATATATATGTGTGTATAGATAGACAATAGATATATTGAAGAATTATATCTACATGAATGATAATTTTATCATTATGTTTATTCTATTGTATATTCATATATATTTATATCTATACACATACATATACACAGTAGCTTATGCACTGTTGTTCAATAGTTCAATAATGGCTATCTTTTGATATAAAGGCCAAAATTCTTGTGGATGTACAGTCCATGAGGCTCAATGTATCAGCAGTCACAATCTGGTGCTGGAGGATTTCTAGAGAGTTGCTTGTCTTCAGCCTGTGTTGGAAGTCCAAAGAATCAGATTCTAATATTAACATATTAATTCCATAGCAACAGGATATATGAACATCCCATCCAAAGTGAGGAAAACAGATAAATAGCTTTTTTTCTTCTCTTTCCTTTTATTATGTGGATTGTAAGTAGGTATAGCCAAGAAGAGTATGGGTCTTCATTCCTAAAATGACCAAGAAAATAGTTCATGATAATGCCCAAATTCTTGGGTTTTCATTTACTCCAGATGTAGTCGTGTTGACAACCACAATTATCCATTACATTTACTAAAACATTCCTGTAGAGACAGAAAGAGAATTTCAGTCTCAGTGATATATCTCCAATGACAAAGACACCTATGTGTATGTGTGTGGGTGTATTTGTGTGTGTGTGTGTGTGTGTGTGTGTGTGTGTGTGTGTGTATTCCATTAGAGAAACAAGGTAAAGATGTATAAATTTTAGAAACAGTTTTCAAAGTGCAGCAATTGAAAACTAATGGAATAAGAAAACCTAACTTAATCAAGTCGTATCCCCATGCTGCTTGTTGAGCCTCTAAAGCTATTCTGAGTGTGTTGTGAACAGAAGCTCATTGAGTCTTTCTCACAATGCTGTGCAGCTTGGCTACTCTGATCCCTCCTTCACTGGGGGCCCACAGAGAGTAAGTAAGAGAGAGAAAAATATAAAATCTATATGGACTGTGCAGCTACTGAACAAGGAGACTGGTTTGAAACCCATACAAGCTGGCTGCAAATTGCCATCTGTTAACCATAAGATGATGAATTTCTTCACAAAGAAGAGAGAGTTCCAGAGTTACAATATAACGTGCTGTGTTGACACTAATCTTTTTGTTTGTTTGTTTTAACTTAGCCATCATCTGCTTTATTCTCTGTGGCAAGACAGGTGAATACAAAACTTCATTTTTGATTTTAAAAAAGGTAAAGAAACACTTTGATATATTGTCCTCTAAAAATCTTTCCCAGTGGGGAGACTCATAGATGGTTATAAAGTTTCTATCCCATATAGCGAAAGATTGAATACCAATCATGCAAATCATTGGAGTTTCTGGTTTCATGTGTCTAATTAACATGGTATTGTCATGGTCCTGTCATGAGCATTGATACTTTCTGTTTAGAAAATTGAAGACTCTTCACCAAATCCTGAGACAGAATAAGGGAGTCAATATTGCTCTGAATTGAAAACAAGGGTATGGGATACCATGCTTTCCACATGAACTCAACAATTCAAAGAAACATATTAGATTATGCTCATTGTTCAACCCTGCATATGAAAAAGCAACCACTCTCTATCAAATTTCAGCATTTTATCAGATGACCAGCAGAAATGGGTGTGTACAGAAGTTACTCTAGAGTCCCTATGTCACTTATCCATTCATTCCTTGCCCTTAATTCTTCTCCATGATGACGACCATAAACAGAAAAATGAAGGAAAGCCATACAACAGTGACTTAGAGAATTTTGTTACTCAGATGTGAAGGAGATATTGTTCACTATGGAAAGGCTCTTGTAATGGAACTGCAAGTTGGAGTTGTTTCTAATTAATCTTCTGGTTTCATAAAGTAGTATGTAATGTGTATGTGGTGTGTGTGTGTGTGTGTTTGTGAATGCATGCACGAGTATGCAGGCACACATGTGGATATCTTATACCATCTTAAGTTTTTATTACATATTTTCTTTATGTTTCAAATGTTACCTGCTTTTGTGGTTTCCCCTCCAAAACCCCCTATCCCATCCCCCCCCCCTGCTCAGCAATCCACCCATCCCTGATTCCCTGTCTTCACATTCCCCTAAACTGGGGCATTGATCCTTCTCAGGACTAAGGGCCTCTCCTCCCATTAATATCCAACAAGGCCATCGTCTGCTACATATGCAACTGGAGCCATGGGTCCCTACATATGTACTCATGGGTCCCAGGTGGTTTAGTCCCTGGGAGCTCTAGGGTTACTAGAAAAGGCTGCCCTCTCTCTCCCTATCTATTCAATATAGTACTTGAAACTCTAGCTAGAGTAATTAGACAAGAAACGCAGGTCAAAGGGATGCAAATTGGAAAGGAAGAAGTCTAACTATCCCTTTTTTCAGATGATATGATAGTATGTTTAAGTGACCCCCCAAAACTCCACCAGAGAACTCTTACTGCTGACAAACAATTTCAGCAGAATGGCCAGATATAAAATTAACTCAAACAAATGAGTAGCCTTCCTCTCCTCAAAGGATAAACAAGCTGAGAAAGAAATTAGGGAAACAACACCCTTCACTATATTCTCAAACAATATGAAGTATCTTGGTCTGACGCTAACCAAACAAGTGAATGATCTGTATTACACCGTCTTATTAAGATCCTAGGGAAAAGTACATGATGTCTGTCCTTAACTCCATCAGTGAGTTGTCAAAATTCCCTAAGGCTTTTGTACCTAGTCACAGGATTCATGTGTTTTCTGCTGTGGGGAACAAAGGCAGCTTCTGCCAGCATCCACAGAAGAAGACTTCAGGGAGCTGTGGTGGACAAGGGAGTCTGGTTGAAGAAGGTAAAGACTGAAAGTTGAATCTGTGTGTGAGAAGAGGAGATGGGCGCAGCCTCACAGTTTTCCCTGGGAGGAGCCTCATCCTGAGGAAAGCTCCTTAAAATGAATGTGAGGAGAGGGAAAACATTTCATCCTGCAGGGAACCTGCTAAGCTCAGGATGTAAACAACCCGGAAGCTTCTCGAAACCACAGAAAAGTGACCAGATTTACTAGCGCCTTCTTCTTCCAGCATATATATTCAGCAAGGTCTCTACAGAGACAGTCTCAGCACAGTAGATCTGCCTAGAAGAAGCAGAGACCAGCTGAGCTGCCGGAAGAGGCTCAGACTGCATGACCTGCCTGCAAGAAACACCCTGGAATATGTTGGGTTCCCCGCAAGTTATACAGTATGATTTGGTTTTCCAGGTTCCATGAGCCATCATCCCTCTTGGGGTGTGCTTAATGATGTAACTGTGTTAGGCCATTTCTACTCCTGAAGTAAATCTTCACCCACACTCCTTTATGTAATCCACAGATAACTCACTGGTTATCACTGGTTTACCCACCAAACTGGACTTTGGTTGTATACTGACTTTGCTCTGTCATGGGTTTCCTATCTGGGGTAAACTGACATTTATTCATATCTCCCTCAGAATAGTGTCAAACATGATGATCATAATCAAATTATCACATGTACATACATAGTAACATCCCAGTGAAACCCATTAGTCTCTGCAGCTAACATGTGCCAAAAATGTAAATGAACCAAAACAAGTGACAGGCATTGACTGAGCACTTTCTGCACATAAAGCAAAACCTATAGAATTTCACCAACATTCTTTTGGCTGCGAGCCAAATAGTCTACCCTCATCAGGATCAATATATTACTACAAAATAAGTGTTCTTGGCAACCACAGTGTAGACACCTCCCTCCCCTGTCCTCCTTCATCGTTCCAGCATTCTGAGTATGCAATTTATGAATCTAAGCTTGCTGAGATACATGGCTAAGTGAAATCCTTAGTCCATGTTGTTTCTGGAGGGCAGTTGGTTCTCACTGTCATAGTATGATCGCTGATGTTAATTGTCACTTTGACTGTGACTCCCAATCACCCAGGAGTCATTTGTGATGTGTATCTGAAGAATTTTCACCAAGCAGAAAAGACCCACCATGTATTTGAATAGCACCCATCTCCCAGGCTGAATTAGAGACTAGATAAACGAAGGAAGGGAACTAGACACAAGTCAGGAATTTCTCCTACTATCATGTTTTCCCCTAGTCTCTAGGAGACATATCTTATTGAGGTGGCAGCCTAAACCTTTCCTCCTTTAAATTGTGCTTTTATCTACAGTAACAAGAAAAATAACTGAAAACAGTTTGCTAAGGTGTCTTAGTGTCTGGCACATTAGTCATTTTCATGTTGTAGTGATAAAATACCAGGGTCAAAGCATCTTATAGAAACAAGTATTTATTTTGGCTTAAGGTTACAGAGGGATAGGAGTACATCCTGGTGGAGAGGCGTGGCAGAACAAGTGACAGACATGAGGAGGAAGATGAAAGCTTAAGCCTTTAACCACAAGCACAATGCAGAATGAGCTAGTTGGAAACAGGATGAGGCAAGACCACATCTCCTAAACCTCTCCCAAAAGTTTCGCCAACTGAGAACCAGTTTTCAAATGCCTGAGAATATGGGAAATATTCTTTTATTCAAACCACCAGACTTAGTGTTAGTATTCCTTGCTTCTTGTCTTTTGGAAAATCTCTTGAATAATTTTAGAAATCAGCTGGACACAGCATGCCTGCAGAAAGTCTGAAATAGTTTCATGCAATATGGAGTTGTAGTCTCCATTATGAAATCAAGAGTTATTCTTCCTTGTTGTAGATCCAGGTAAAAGGCCCCTCTCTTTGTGATGTCTCACCTCAAAATGCCAGCCCACACTCTTCCCTATTCTGCAGAAATGATGCAATCCAAGTACTATCAGGATGCAGTAACAACATGTAAAACATGTGTAGGTTATAATCCCCTCTTGAGTTTGTAAACTCTAAATATAACCAAAATATTGTGTATAACTTCTCTGTTTTGCCAAGTTTCTGCTCTACAGAAGACCTAAATACAGTTCCATTAAATGTCCATTTGATCTATAATACCCATCCTGCTTCCCAGTAGATTTTTTGGTTCATAAATATATTGATCTGCTGAATAGTAAGTTAAATTATTCCCCCTGCATCAGATTGGTGTCTATCTTTCATTTCTCATTGGTAACCTAAAGGTATTTAGAAGGTATTATGCCACAAAGATAGACAAGGATTGCTCTATGATTAAGAAAAATGATACTCCAAAAAGCTATATTTTCTATATTACTAGATACATAGCTATTAAGAATTAAAATAAAAGATACTAAAAGTATAACATTGAAAGAAAATATAATTATAATGTTTCAAATCTCTCTCCTCTCTATCTCACTATACCATATGGTAGCCACCTCCTTGCTTTATGATGCAGTGGGTAAAGAATGGCTGTTGGTCCTTGCAAATTTCAGTTCCTGTATCGCATTGTCTAGTTATCTGAACTTATGTAAGCTGTGTAATCAAAAGTGTGACTTTCATATCTATAGATTTATCTAGAAATAATTTATGAGCAAGGATGTTGCAAGGTACAGATAATGTATCTGATTGTTCCCTGTTGTTCACTTCACAGAACTAATAGCTACCAGCATTTCTTCCTCTTTTAATGGTAAAAAGCAAGCAAAGTATTATGTTTCTAAAACTGGAGGCTCTGAGTAGAAAAATCCGTCCTCAACTGCCGTCAACCCAGGCACGGAGTGAACAAGAGGTGAGCCAAAACCCACTAGCAGCTCGGCTTGAGTTCTGTTATCTTCTTCTTGGTTTTAATTAGGGACTTGTGACATTTGTCTTCAAACATAGGATGTTTGTCCATCCGTTATTCTGTGTACCTTTTCTTTACTAGATTAGATGACATTACCTAAACAAACAAGAGTCCAACAAATGATTCCTCCCCACTGATTATAGAGCCAACTGAAACAAAACACCACTTATTTGTAATATGATAGCAATCAGGAGAACCAACTCCAAAGCACCTTTCAGTATACAAAGTCCCACACACAACTGATTCACAGTGAGGGCAATTTTTCAGTATCTAAAATACTTGTTGACTTAAGCAAAACATCTTGCAGTTTGATACGGTAAATAATGATAAAGTAGAATCAGACACCTGTGTGGTTACAAGATGCAAATATAAATATACATTATATATTTTCCTTACTAATAGTCAATATCAATATTTGTATGCTATCTATTAGCATGCTGTAGCAGTCACATAATTCTGCATCTAACATGATATTAATTGGTATGTATGATGTAAATTTTTAAGTATGACATTTTCATATACATCTATATGAAGTTTGAAATTTTTTGTATGCATGTGTATATTGTATGTACTTTATTTCTGTCACTATAATAAAACACTTATGCCTGAAAAGCAACTTAGGAGAGAAAAATAATTAATTTGGCAAATACTTCTAGGTTACAATCCATCACTGATCATGAAGCTCACAGCTAATGTGGCTACCTAGCTTACTTCAGGGATTCCCTGGTTTTGCCTTTATTTGGTAGAAGTACAGATGGGTTAACATTCACACTTGACTTCTACATGGGTCGTAATAATCTAAACTTGAGTCCTCATGATTGCGCAGCAAGAGATTTGCCATAGGGCCAGTTCCCCAGCTCAAACTGGTTTTGAGTAATAGCTATCCTGGTAAGGGGATTGTCAAATTTTTAGAAGGCTTGCTAGTAAAATATCTATTGACAGTGCTGCTTTGACTCAGAACAAGGTATGTTATACTTTGCATTCGTATATTCTTCTTTTGCTCAGTCATCAAGTTCTACTGAGGAATACCAAATGGCTGAGAAGCACCTAAAAAAAGGTTCAACATCGTTAATCATCAGGGAAATGCAAATCAAAATAACCCTGAGATTCCACCTCACACCAGTCAGAATGGCTAAGATCAAAAATTCAGGTGATAGCAGATACTGGCGAGGATATGAAGAAAGAGGAACACTTCTCCATTGCTGGTGAGATTGAAAGCTAGTACAAACACTCTGGAAATCTGGAAACCCAGAAAATTGGACATAATTCTACCAGAAGGTCCAGTAATACCGCTCCTGGGCACACACCCAGAAGATGCTCCAACATATAATAAGGACATTATGTTCATAACAGCCTTATTTATAATAGCCAGAAGCTAGAAAGAACCCAGATGTCCTTCAACAAAGGAATGGATACAGAAAATGAGGTTCATTTACACAAAATGGAGTACTACTCAGCTCTTAAAAACAATGAGTTTATGAAATTCTTAGACAAATGGATGAATCTGGAGGATATCATCTTGAGTGAGGTAACCCAATCACAAAATAACACACATTATATGCACTCACTGATAAGTGGATATTAGCCCAGAAGCTCAGAATCCTTCTTACAAGGGGGAACAAAATACCTATGGAAGAAGTTACAGAGGCAAAGTTCGGGGCAGAGACTGAAGGAACGACCATCTAGAGACTGCCCTACTTGGGGATCCATCCCATAAACAACCACCAAACCCAGACACAATGGCAGATGCCAACATGACCTGCTGACAGAAGCCTGATATAACTGTCTCCTGAGGGCCTCTGCCAGTGCCTGACAAATACAGAAGTGGATGCTCACAATCATTCATAGGTCAGAGCACAAGGTCCCCAAAGTAGGAGTCAGAGAAAGTACCCAAGGAGCTGAAGGGGTCTGAAGCCCCATAGGAGGAATATCAGTATGAACTAAGCAGTATCCCCAGAACTCCTTTTAACTAAACCACCAATCAAAGAAAACACATGGTGGAACACGTGTCTCTAGCTGTATATGTAGCTGAGGATGACCTAATCAGTCATCAATGGGAGGAGAGGCCCTAGGCCCTGTGAAGGTTCTATGCCCCAGTATAGGGGAATGCCAGGACTGGGAATTAGAGTGGGTGGGTTGGGGAGCAGGGAGAGGGGGAAGGGAATAGGGGATTTTCGAAGGGGAAATAGGAAAGGGGATAACGTTTGAAATGTAAATAAAGAAAATATCTAATTAAAAAAAAGAATTGATAATGGTCACAAATTTTAACAGTATGACTTGCTTCTTCACTCAGAAAATGATCTATGCATGACATACATTTTTAAATAGGAGACTAACCTTAAAAAGTGTGTTTCCTTAAATGAGTATATTTTAAATATCTGACATATTCCCACTGGCTGAAACTCTCCAAGTTGATCATTTTTATCTCCTTATCAACACAAGAATTCTACTTCTTGAAAACATGAAGAAAACAAACAATCAAAATAAGCTATGACTACATTAAAAAGTCAGGGACTAGTCCAGCATAGCCACTATAATAACTGCTGTACTCTTCCTATCATAAAACACCATGACCAACTTATGAGGGAATGAATTTATTTGGCTTATGGTTCTCCTGAGGGAGAATGGTACATCATGGTGGGAGTAATGGCTACATGAGGCAGATATAACAGCATGGACAGGATGTTGAGAGCTTACATCATGAATGGTGAGCAGGACAGAAAGAGGAAAAGAACTGGAATAAGCTGGAGGCTTTATTTTCAGTGTCCAGACCTAATGGCCCACTTCTGCCAGCTCAACTGCACCACTTAAACATCCCTATCTTAGGCACTATTCTATTATTGTGAAAAGACTTCATGACCAAGATAACGGTCATAAAAGAAAGCCTTTCATTGACAGTCTCCTTGTAGTTTCAGAGTTTTAGTCCATTATTATTATGGCCTGAAACAGGGAAGCATGCAGGCAGGTACCAGAACAGAAGCCAAGAGCTACCTCATGACACATAGGCAGAGAAAAAGGGAGACACTGGGTTTGACATGGGCATTTAAAACTTCAGAGCCTGTCCCCAGTGACATACTTTCTCTCCTAATTCTTTGAAACCTTTTAAAAAGTACCATCCCCTGGTGGTTAAACATTCAAATATATGAGTCTATGGGGGCCATTCTTATTCAAATCAGCAATTCCCCCAACCATGCTACCAAATGAAGTTCAAATGCTAAAATGTCCAAAACTATCAGGGCCATTTGTCATTCAAAACATTACAGCCATATTGAGATATTCCTCACCAAATCTGCACATATCAGTCAATGAGGCTATATTTGAGACAGTCAGTGTATTTGACTTATTTTCCAGTGGCAAAGAATCTATGAAAATAGCACCATTACACAATGGTATTTAAAGAAATTCACACATGAAACTGAATTTTATGTGGTCAGTTTTAACAAGAACTTCATAGGAGAAAATTTTAGGGAAACTAACTTTACTTCAATGCTTTAGGACTATTTTACTGCCTCCCTGTTCACTGGATTCACTGGAGTTCTCTCCCCACTAAGATCTTTCTGATCAAACCAATAGAAAGTGGTTTCTGTACAGAACACAGTTCCTAAACTGAAGAGGACAGTGATCCAAAAGGTGTGTTGACCTAGAATAACAGAACAGAAAACAATAGCTACAGTCCACTGAGAACGTTACTAATCTGGTTATTGAAAGGGGCAACTGAAGAAGCAATGATGCACAGGACATCTATGAGGTTGTTTTTCTGCACAGGACCTGGTCCACTTTATGGAATTAGGATGAAGTTATGTAATACCTTAGCAACTCATCCTCTGTTCTCAGCACTGACATTGCAAACTGGTCTTAAGTATTTGCTGACCCTTGAAATCACTGTCTCTAACTTCCAAGTAATTATGGTAGAACTATTGACAGCCTTTGTCTTTTATAAAACATTGAGGCCCTACTGCAGCACATACACACAAAAATATTACTAGTTTAATTTGGAGGTGAGAGAGATGTAAATGAATAAGCACATCAGTTTTAATCCATATTGAGATCTATATGAGAAAAAACTGAACACTGAATTGTGTCTTCAGAATTAGAGCTCCCCTTGAAGGGGTAAATTTGCTCAAGACTTGCATTAATACTCCAGAAACACATTGCCTGTCATTTTTTTTTTCACTGCTTGCTGCTTAATTAAAAGGGTTGTCAGATACTCCTGAAAAGGCTCTAGTAAATTGTCAAATTCAACAAAGGAAAGAAAATGTTAGATAAAAAGCACTTTATGTAAATTATGCCTTTCCCAAGCCCAATTCCCTTCCTTCCTCTAGCCACTGTTAGCATCATTTAAGGTGACTTTTGTCTGGTGTGTAAAAACGAAATGCAATTCTCTCATTCAATTCTTGGCAGCGTTCCCTGAAATAGTCTGTTAAGTGTTTTCAATTATCTGCCGGTCCCAACAGGATCACAGTAAGAGGTTTTAAAACCACATCTGATCTGGTACACTGTTTTGTAGTTTCAATATGATAAATATAGACAAGCACTGCTAAAAAAAATTGTATAACTTTAAATCGGTCTTAATCATTTCGAATCATTTTAGGAATTTATATTTCAACAACAACTGAATTTTAGTCAAGTAGCTTGCAAAATATTAAAAATAAAACTATCAGCACACCTGGACTCCTAGTGTTATTGGGTTTATGCACTTTTGATACATAAGAAATAAATTGCATCTTGGTATTTAACATTATAAGCATATATATATATATATATATATATATATATATATATATATATATATATATATATATATATATATATATATATATATATATATACATTTGAACATTTGAGACGGGAAAGTCCTAACATAGATTCAACAGTTTTCTGTGATGCCTTTCCTTTGCAGTGCATAAAAGAATTCCATCTTTTTGGCAGGAACGATAACACATGCCCTGATTACTGTTAGGAATGCTGCAATATGTGAATACAAATGTATTCTAAAGATTTCATGTGTTGTAATGTGATGCTGCGTGTACGCAAGACCTGACCACTCAGAGTCATTTTCAGCTGTGCAAGATCCCATTGCTACTGTTTAACATGTGACTGACTTAAAGCAGCCTCACATGTCAAACACTTTTAAACTCTATCGGCCAGAGAAGGGAATGTTACCAGAGTCTAGTTAGCTTAGTTTGTTCAGTGCGTATTTGTTGCCATGTCTTTCAATATCGTGCTTACTTAAAACCTAGGCCTTCAGAAAAATCAGATATGGGATAAAAGCAAAAGCTTGCTAACAGAAACCAAAGGTCGAGCAACTATAACCAGCAAGAAGTGAATGAGGCTGGGGTTGTAGATGGCATGCCCATTTTAGTAATTTCTCAGGCCTTTGTTATTTTAAGGTAGTGCTATGGGACTTTTCATGTAGACCTATATGAAACTTAGACATGGATTTTTAGAATATTGAAATCAAGAAATTAAAACCTCTCGTAAATTGAGAAAAAAATAATTTATTCAAGCAAACTGACACTTTCTCAATTCCTATTGGTAGAACGATGAGACTGGGAATACTTTTGCTGGGATAACAGCCTGTTTGGTTAATTTTAAAAATCTTTTATCGTTTGCTCTCAGGATAAATGCTGTAACAAGTCATTGTTCTCTGAGTAGCAGCTTTTCAGAAGTGTCACTTAATTCCTATTTTGCATGTTACACAAATTTGAATATTCCCCAAAGACAGTAGTGTGCCTTCAGCATGAATAAGATGATTATAGGATGGCAGAATCTTTCTTGAGAAGCATTTTAAAAAGTCTTTGTACACACTTTATCAACTTGCATTTGGATGTCAGATCCATTAGGCTGAGAGACTTCTAGTTAAAATGAAACACAATGGAACAGTTATAGCAACTGACCAAGGACAAATTGCCAAGAGACGTTTGCATGTCAGTGATTGTTCAGATCTATCCCTGCAGCCAGGGGCCCATGATTCAAGCCTAATGTCTGTTCTCCTGTATCTTTTCAGCCCTCTCTCTCATGCCCCCTACTGACTTTACAGTAGTGAAGAGGGTGGGCTGCGGGGATGCAATGTACACTTTCCCTCCTATGCATGTCCCAGTAATCCAAGTGGAGACAATTTTCTTCCTCCAGAATGGGCTGTGGTGCACACATACCTAGCACTTATAATTACTGCTATTTCATATCAACGGAGAAGTGTGTTCTAAGGCACTGCTGCTCTCTGGAGTACAGACTATTTATTTTCCCTCCTATGGAAACCAAGCTACTCATTTAAGTGGCTTTGGTTTGGAAGTAGGCAGGGTCTGACAGCACGTGAAAGGATTAGTTATTTTATAGATACATTTGACAGGTAGCATGGAATGGCTTCTGCCCTACCTGCAGCTGATACTGAAGATCATGAAGCAGGTAAAATTCCAAAACCGGGTGCATATGCACCCTATTGTGATGATGCACTCCAACACAGCTGGAAAGAAAAGCTGCTAGTTCAAGATATCAGCAAGTCCAAAGATTGGGAAGAAGAAATGCAGTGGATAAAACTGAAGAACAAAACAAAAGTGACATGGCTAAAGCCCATGCATGCAGCTAGAAAGGAGAAAGGAGGTAAGAAAGCAGCTGAGATTTAAGTGACTGTTTTCCACTCTCAAGCTAACACAGAGAGGGTGGGAGCTCAGGAGACCTAAACACTATACAAAGAATGTATTCACTGAATGCTGACAGTGGAAGTAATCTTCTCCAGGAAAGAGCATACCAAATATTTATTCAATACCAACTATCCACCCCACAAACACAAATATAGCAATAATATTATACAGACTGGACAGGATGTATTTATGAACTTAGTTACATATATGTGTCAATTATATTTAATAATTACATATACATATATTTATAATAATCACATATATTTGTAATAATTACACATATATCAAATACATATAATAAATACATACATTATATACAAATATGTATATATATACAATTGTGTATATAATGTATATACAATTATGTATATATAATCATACATATAAATACATATACATGTATACATATATATATATATATATATATATATATATATATATATATATATACAATTAAATTAAAAGAGGCCATGATATTTACAAGGAGGGGAGATAAAAGAGGATTGAAAGGAAAGATAATGAAGGGAGAAGTAATTCCAACATTTTTAATATAACTGGCAACTGATTCCAACCCTCAGTCCCAGCGTTGTTTAACTGTTCTGCCTGATGAGCCTGATGGTGGAAATGGACACATTGTTAATGTTATTTTGCATGCTGAGTATCAGTCTGCTAGATGGCTGATGAAACCAAAGGAAAGAGAGTTCACAAGATGCACAGGCGTCCACCAGCATTGTGATCATTGTTACATGAAGAGCAATTAAGCTTTTTATAAGTGCTTTATATGGGAAAGTCACCAACACCTAGGAGTTCTAAAACACGACAATTTATGTATCGTTGACACTGTGACAGTGATTGTTCTGCTTCCCTTGTAGTTTGTTCTCTTAAAGATGCTTTTGGTTATGGATTAGAGTTCGCAAATATTCTAAGAGAGTGAACCTTCCCAAATGACATTTAGAAGAATGATTTTGAAAGCTAGGTTGTAATAGTTGAAATGACCTTTGAATGAATGCTGGTCAAACTGGATGGCTGCCTGTAGAAGAATTCAAATAGACACACCCCTATCACCTGTACAAAACTCAGCTCCTAATATAACGTAGACCTCAGTGTGAAAGCAGGTACACAGATTTGACGGAAGAGAAAATGTGGAAGAGCCTTTTGTTTTGTTTTATTTCGTTTTGTTTTTGGATTGGATATTTCTTTATTTACATTTCAAATGTTTTCCCCTTTCCAGGTCTCCCCCTATCCTATCCCCCTCCCCTGCCTCTATGAGAGTGTTCCCCTACCCACCTACTCCTGTCCTCCTGTCCTGGCATTTCTATACACTGGGGCATCAAACACCCTCAGTCCCAAGGGCCTCTCTTCCCACTGATGACCAACAAAGCCATCCTCTGACTCATATGTGGGCAGCACCATGAGTCACTCTATGTGCATTCTTTGGTTGGTGGTCCAGTCCCTGGGGTACTTGAATTCACTGAGAAAACACTTTCAAACAGAACACCTGTAACAAAACCACTAAGAGGAAAAATTAGGAAATTAGACCCTATGGAGCTGAAAAGCTTCTGAATTGCAAAGGAAAACATCATTTGTACAATTCAGCAGCCTACTGAATGGAAAAGATTTTTATCAACTAAACATCGGATAGAGGGCTAATATATAAAATACATAATTAACTAAATAAAAAACCTGGACTTCAAGCATCAAGAAGACAAAAATGCAATTAAAAAATGGGATACAGAGGTAGACAGAGAATTTTTAAAAGGAATGTCAGATGGCTGAAAAACACTTAAAGAAATGCTCAATATCCTTAGTCATCAGGTAGATTCACATCAGAAGTACTAGGCACTTCATCTTATGCCAGTTCAAATGCTGGTAAGGATGCAGAGTAAGGGGAGTACCAATGCATTGCTGGTTGGACTACAGACATGCATAGCCCTATGGAAATCCATGTGGTCATTGCTTAGAATGCTGAGAGTAAATCTGCCTCAAGATTTAGTTATACCATCCTTGGGCATATACCCCAAGGATGCCGTCTCCTACTACTTAGACACTTGCTCAACAATGTTCACCGCTGCTCTACTCATAATAGCCAGAAATTTGAAAGCCACTAAGATACACATTGGCAGATGAATGGATAAAGAAAATGTGCTACATTTGCACAATGTTATTCAGCTGTTGGATAAAAGGACATACTTCCTAGGTTCAACTTGCAGCTGTGCCTCTCATGAGAATGTATTTGTATAATACATAATATAATGAGCAACCACCTGTCTGTGCCAACATTGCTTCATTTGAAAGCAGATATAATGTTGTTTACTGGTAAGCTGTCATGCTGAGATGATTGCAGTGGTTTGAATGTGAATTGTCCCTTTCTGTCTCATCTTTTAATACTTGGTCCCCAGATGGTGACGCTCTTGGGAGGTAGTGAAATCAGTGGGTCATAGGGTTTACCTGGGGTTACTGTACACTAGGAGTGGGCCTCTAATTCTGTTCTAGAATTCACTGATTCCTGTCTGCACCTTGCTGATATTTGAGAAGCTGCCACCACAATCTCCACCCACCACAGACTAAGCCACTTTAGCCACTATGACTTCTTGACACAGTGGATTGTTCCTCTGATTCTGTGAACCAAATGTTTCTATGTTACAATGTTTCTAACTAACCAGTGTTTTGTCACAGGGAATGGAAAAAAAAACTGATACAATGATCTAGTCTTTAGTGAGGATATATTGTGATGCCCTGGATATAAAACACACCATGGAAGCAGGAATTCTTATGTAGGGCTTCCTGAGCAATGAGTTCGTGTAAAACCCAACAGCCTCTATCTTAATAATGACAAGACAACTGTATTAGCACTCGAGGGATGATTTTTTTTTTTAAGTGGCAATAGGCGAGCATATTGATGTGATTATAATATGAGCCTGTGCATGCTCTTTCCTCTCTGAAGATAGGCTCATTATCCTGACCTCCTTTCAGAACCACCACCATGAACATCTTACCTTTCTTTATTATTAATTCCTTTCAGTGTCATATTAAAGATTTTGTTCCAGTAAAAATAGTAATAGCTACTTAGCCTTGAAACCTACTTCAAATAAAGAATGATCTATCACAAAGGAGAAAAAAAAAGTCATCATTACTTTAAAAGAATTTTAGAAATAATCTTCAGTTAAAGCAATAATGGTTGAAAAAAATACTCTGGCTGTTTTAGCTTCGGTAGTTCTTTCTACTAGACTCCAGCTTTGTAAGCCTCTGGTCACTGTTCAAAATAGAACACTATCAGTCTATAAGAATAGTAAGCCCAAGCATATGAATACCCTGAAATACTGGGGTGATAGGGCAGGTTGTCAATGTCCAGAAGAACTATTATACACACCTTAGTGACATTTCTAAAATTGACCAAAATCATGTTGGGGGTCATATATAATTTCTTAGCTCACCTGACCTTTTTCATCCATTATGTAAAGGCAGAGTTCTTGCCTCCTACATAGAATTTAATGCAAAACAAAACAAAAGTAAAACAACAACAACAACAATACAAGGTAAGCTGTGGTCAACTGTTGATAGTTATCTTTCAAAATGTATTTAGGATAAAAGGCACCTAAACTAAGTATGTTTTGTGTGTATGTGTGTGTGTGTGTGTGTGTGTGTGTGTGTGTGTGTGTTTGTGTAAATTCAAAAACTGTTTCAAACCAAATACAGGATACATTAAAAAGTGTTGAATAAGCAATTGCATGATGATTTGGTTCTGACCTTTATTCAACTCATTTGTTGTGAACACAAGCATTCTGTTAAGCAATCATCTACTTATAGATACATATATAAAAACACAAACTACATGTCAAGCAGCATGCTGTATTCATATGAGCCAATGTCTTAGCACATATTTTTAAACACATTGCAATGATTCTTTTCATCTTTGTCTCTTCCATTTCCATGTCTCATTCCTTGATATTTTGTCTTCTAGCAAACAGTAGTATAAATATGCAATTTAAGTCAGTATTACAAAGAGCAGATTGCAAAAAACTGGTCTGCCCTTTGTTCATTTTGTCTAGTATGAAATTTGAGATATCAACAGGACTTTGAGCAGAAGGATTAAACTAGTTCAACTTTAGCCTTGGTTGGAATTCCCAGCCTTATTTATATATCCGAACTCAGCAAATAAATCACAGGGATCCTCAGAGTATACCTTTGAAACTCTGACCGGGCTCATTTTCTCCTTACATTTCTTACGTGATTTATTCTAGACCTGATGCAACAATCCAGGTACAATAAATAGGACATGCTAAGGATTGTCTAGACTCTACCTCATTCCACACCCTTTAAACATCCTTGAACTGCTAACATGAGCTCCTTCCAGGGCACCCTTGTATAGTTAATCAGTGTAACTGAACTCAGGAAGTTTCAGATTGTGTATTTCCTCTGGGAAATTAATATTTTAGCTTTGAAGGAACAGGCAACTTTATTTTTCTACACAGTTCAACCTTATGAACACTCACGGTCACTTTAGAGTAATAAAAGTATATTCTAAATCTCTCAGCTGAAACGCATTGGGCACAGTTATATAAACTCAACACTGGTATTCTAGGTGTTTCTGGTGGATCCTAAACCTGTTCTAGGACCTGTTTAGTGTCTGCTCTTTGAATGATTTGGCCCAGTCTGTCCCAGATGTGCCTGTGCATACTACCACCTAGGTGACATAATTGAAAATGTAATGAAAAGGAGTGCCCAGAGAAGGACATAGAGACCTTTTGCATATGTAGATAAGTATTCTCTCATAGGTATGATAGACCAGAAAACATTGAGTGTGGCACACACACAGAGAAGCTGTTGAGATCTACACAAAGACATTTTCCTTTAGGAAAAAGGCTCTATTGGACAATTTTGAAAATCAGTACACCATTATTGATTCTCTGCCTCCTACATCTCTGAAAAGCAACATGCCTCTTTTCTTGCTGCCAGTTGTTTGGTTGTGTTTGTTTTGTTTTGTTTTGTTTTTCCGTCATGAAACTTGAATGCTTGAGATAATAGCTGGGGAGATACAATATCATCTCTTTTGTTTTGATTATGTCCAAACTCAACTCATTAGTTCGTAATAGCGCAGTGGATAAAAACTTACACAATATTACCAAACCATGCTTTCTCTTGGCTATTGTACCAATGAGACTGATCCGGTTTCTTACTAAAGAAAGAAAGACAGATTGCCTCGGAAGGCAATAGCTTGAACTTTGAGAAAATATCTATATGATCTCTGGCTCCTAGGATCTTCACTCAAGAAGTGTCTAAGAAGAATAATCCTATTATTGGAGACAGTTGCTTCCAATGATTAAATTACTCTCTACTTTGGATAAGGGCTACAATGTGATCAGGGAGTAGATTGGAACCCAGTCAATTTTCAAGAAAGCCAGTTCACTGCTCAATAACACCAGATACCTGCAATTGGGAACTCTAAATACCCAAGAGACATTTTGACCATGAGGTGAGAGAAATTTTTTTCAGAAAAGCTGGCAAACGTCTACGAGAGAGCAAAACGGACACAGATTTGTTTCTATAGCTAAAGAGATGTGGCTGAGTTTGCTGTTGCACCAGAAGAGTAAGACAGGACCATGGAGAAATTAGTCTGTGATCAGGCACGATAGCTCATGTTTATAGGGGTCCACAAAGTAGATGTAGCCACTCTGCTAGAAGTGAGAATAACAATGACTCCTCAAATTTAGTTTCCTCCAGTGCAAGAGCAGTGCACTAAATTTTGGTTGGGTTGGGATGCAGAGGCAGCATCTGCATTATCTGAGTTGTTACTCCTTCCTTAGTCTAAGAAGCCCTGAAAACATAACTGGTATGAGGATGAGCGCCAGCATCAGTAGAGGGAAGAAGAGAGAAAACAGCTGAACGGCATTAGCAATCAGAAGCTGTATTCCAAACAGTTAATTCAGAGAATTGGGCCCTGCTGGGTAACAAGGATTTCTTCCCCTGCAGGTAGGGACCAAATTTCCTTCCACTGAAACACATATCACACTTAAAAACAAACAAACAAACAAACAAACAAACACCATATCCAGCCAGGAAGGCACTAAGTGCAAAACCTCAAGTCTCCATAGATGAAGTTGCCTTTCCTTTTCCAGTAACTCCACTGGGAAAATAATCTATTAATCCCACAGCAAGAATCTCAAGATCTTGAAGTCTGGAGAGCGTCAAGGGCATGGCTCATTTTGTTGGCGTTGTGCCCACTGAAAGGATGCTAACTTGACAGTTAGCTCATATAATTAGAGTTGAAACAGCAGGTTTAAGTGAGAGGCATATTGTTCAAAATCCCCATGAGACAGTGGTCCTACTTTATGGTGATAGAGGACTAAAAAGGAATCAGCCTCATTGCTTGAGGGACCGAACATGGTGAAACCAATCATAGAATCCCAAAACACTGATGAGATGACCCCTACAATGAACACAGGCTTTTGATAAGATAGTAATAAAAGACTTCTGAGACATTGACTTGCAGCTAAGAAAGATAGATTGTGCACAGTGAATATTTTAATATCACTTTCTCTGTATTCTGGACCAGCTAGTGGTGGCAAACAGTAGAGCGGGTGACCCCACATGTCTTTCTATATCTGTGCTCTTTCAGTATTTACCGTCAAGGAGGTCCAAACATAACTCATAGCTCCTACAAAGTGAGATGGAGAATCAGGTTAAAACCTTGGCACAAAAGATTTATCCACAAGTCCACACTCTAGCTCTTTCATCCTGGTTTGAACCCTTCTGGGACTGAAGGCTCCCTCCCTGGGATTCTATGATTGGTTTCACCACGTTCAGTCCATCAAGCAATGAGGCTGATTCCTTTTTAGGTGGGATTTCTGAGTGTGGAAAGGCAGCCTAGGGTGTATAGTGAAACTGTATCTTAATTAATTAATTAATTAATTAGAAATGTGTCTTCTTTTCTTGTTAATAGTCATATTCCATCCATTCCTGCCACAGATTTGGGAGCCATTGATGGTAAGTTCCTGCCTGGAATATGCATTCTCATGAGGCTCTGAAGACAAGAGGAATGGTAGGCTCTGGCCAGCTGATGTAAAACTGGCTCCTACTTCATTTAGGACTACAATATAGTCCTCATTGTACGTACACAGTCTATTTGTGGATTCTACTCAGACTAACTGGAAAACTGAAATATAATTTTGGATTATTTGATAAGGGCTGGCACACAGGAAATGGAGATGAGGAATCTTTCAAGCTCTGAGCCACATTTTAGCGTACAGGTGGTAACTTTAGGAGGTGTTAGCTGAGGGAGAAAAAGAGGTGATCAGGAAGGTTTGCACAAGTGAATTTTGATTTGTTTCCAGTAGACCTCCAAGGATGGTGTTGTTTATGCGAATAGATTGTCTTTTCAGAAACTGTCTGGCTTTAGCAAACCTGTCATCAGACCATAAAACCTAACCTGTATTGCAGCAGTTAACAGACCAGAAAGGCTAGCTGAATGCAACAAAGGATGCAGTGAGCAGGGAAGCATGCAAATGGAGGAGCTCTTCTTTACTGAGTCCCCATAGGTAGAAGGAGGGCAGCAAATCCAAAGGAAGACAAAAAGGACCGGAAGAAAATGGCAACACCCACGGCTAGAAAAAAAAAAAAAATGACCATCTCCCCAAGACTTATACACAAATATGAAGAGAAATTAAAAGGTGACTTTACTCGGTACACTCTAATTTTAGTAGCGACACAGTGTAAAACTGTTTTCCTTGCTTTGTGTTTACTCCTAGTTGAGACTTAGGGGAGAACACAACAGCTCTACTCACTTTGAGACCACCGTACCAGCCTGGCTTTCATGAGTCTCCTCACTTTTGCCCCACCAGCATTTCTTTCCCGAACAGAGCTTGAATCTTATTAATATTGATGGCAGAGATGAGGTGGGAAATAGGTTTTTAATGTCTAATCTATATTTTTCTGGAGAGTATGCTGGGAATAAGTTGGAAATCTCCATTTCCCTGTAGTTTTTCTGATTTATACGTGTTTATCTACATAAATAGAGCACTCCGTATATAAAGGTACATATAACATACACAGATTATTCTAAATATAAAATACTACCCTGAGCATAATGACTTTATAAATCATCCCACAGGGAACAAGACATCTTATAAATTCTGCACCATATTTCAGTTCCAATATAAGACAGTTTTTCTACTTTGTGATGAACACAGATAATTTTTCCATAGATTTCACCTTCCTCTTCCTCTTCCTCTTCCTCTTTCTCCTCCTCCTCCTCCCCTCCTCCTCCTCTGTCTTCTTCTTCTTCTTCTTGAAAGGTAAAGACATAGCATTGATAGAGTGAAAAACAGTTGATTTAGTTTTACCTTGTATCTTATGTCATAGCTTAGCTTAAAACTTTGTCCTTCTCCCACATACATGAGTGTTTATTTTAACTGAACACAACCACTCCAAACGATATAATTATATTATGAAATAAAATTTCTTGCCCTTACAGAAAAATGTGAGCAGTCAAATAACAGATTTTACTCTACTTCCATATGAGAGAATTTTTACTGCACCTATTTTGGCCATGACTAACACAATATCATTTTTGACCAGTGTAGAAAACCATCTACTCTAATAAGTGATGTAATACACAAATAAAGCCATCCCTCCCAGGACAATGCTATATAAGAGAGATCAACAATACCTATTTGATTTAGATGGTTTTTCTACCTCTTAAAGAAAGATGTCCCTGTAATCTCTGTGAGGTTATGGGGTGGCACATAGCAGAGGATACCAAAACAGCTTCACATTCATGCTTTGGAAACTGGTGGACATTGTGACCACCTTGGACACATTTCATTTTCATCTGCACGCACTAACCTAAAATAATACAACAAATAAGAAATATTCTGTGGGCTTGGCCTCTGCACAGGCATGTTGCCACCATTGCTCCTCTTGGTCAGATACAGAAGCAGCAAAAAATATTTTAGAAAATAAATTTGGGACTTTCAGGAAATGGTCATTTAACCTCTGTTATCCTCTTGGACTTTTCATATTCAGTAAAAATTAATAAACTAACTTCTGGCATATATGACACAGTAAATGTGAAGGGTCTATTGTTTAGGAAGGAGCAGCATATTGTTATCAGTGGGTTTAAACAGCTATTCGTCATTTCTAAAGAGCAATTATTTGGAATCCATTATTCTGGAATTCATAATACCCATGCACACTGAATTTTAAATAGAAACCATTATTTAGATAAAGGAATATATTAGTATAAGTCGTTAGAGCCTTGGAAATGCAGGGCTTAGTAGTCATTTTTCATTTTCTTTCTTTCAATATAAATGCCAGGGATGTTGATTCTTTAATAAAACAAAACAGAATGCTATGAGTAAACAAAACAGGTTCTCTCTCTCTCTCTCTCTCTCTCTCTCTCTCTCTCTCTCTCTCTCATCCTCATGTTCCAGTGTTTCCCGTTTCTGTTCAGAACCAAAACATACCATTCCCTTGAAACACCTTCAATATTCAACAGAAAACTCTTAGTTCCAAGCCGATGACACTGCAGGTGTGCTCTTTCTGGTTTCCCCGGCAGCTACATCATGTATGTAAGAGTGGGAGATGGCAATTTGGAGCTCAGCATGGGCAGTCACATACTTCAGTGTGTTTGATGCAATTAGTCTTCATTACTAGAAATATTTGGGGCAAATAATTTTAGTAATATGAAAATAGTGGAAAGATTGCACTATATACTTATTTTAATACATAGTTAAGAAACATGTATTTATCCAAAATTTATTATATTATAAAGATACTAGAAAAGGTTGGCTTTGTAGATAGTAAATTAATGCATTTTGACACTTTTAATTTCTCTAACGTCCCTTTTCTCCTTGGAAACTGCTTAAATAACTTATCCTGTGTTAGGATAAAGGAGGACTCTAAATTTCTATAGAGTGGCAGAAAATATGTATGTATGTATTAAGAGAAATGTATGTATGAACTAAATATGATTTAGCCCATCTTCTCTGACTGTGTTCCTTCCAAAGTGTTATAGTTATTTACACTGAGTTCCTAAGCATATATGTTTGGTAATGGAAAAACTAATGAATGCACAATGACCAATGAGGAAAGACGGCACAATGATTACTCTTCCTCGTTAACCTGAAAAGGTTTAGAGCCACCTAAGAGATACATCCCCGGGAACATCTGTAAAGAAGTTTCATCTCTCTGAGAGGATTAACTGAGAAGGGAAGATTATCATTATCCAAAGAATAAAAAGGGCGTAAGGGAGAAAGCGACCTGGGCCTCAGTATTACTTTCTCTGCTCCTGATGCATCCAGATGTAATTGAGCTGCAGCTGACACAAATGCGAACCAATCCTGTTTCCGCAGCCTCCCTGTCAGATGAGCTGTGTTATATGCCTTGGGTGGTGGGCCAAAACAAGCTGTCTCTCTGTACTGCTTCTTGTCTAGTACTGGGTGATAGTAATGAGACAGGTAAGGAGTTCTTGTGGAGGGGATAAAGGAAAGGGGATTTTCAGAGGGGATAATCGGAAAGGGGATAACATTTAATAAATAAATAAATTTCTTAATAATAAATAAAGAAAATATCTGAAAAAAAAGAACATATTCATCAACCTGAACTAGGTTAAGTAAGTCTTTATTATTTGTCCTTCCCCGAACACACTTCCAAATTCCTCCATTCCATGAAAGTCTAATGAGACAGTCAAATGAAAAATCAAATAAAACAATAGTTATATATTCCATTTATGATGATATATACTGGAATAAATCAGCTTTCTATGCTTTGTAGCATATGGCTCAGTGACTTGTGGCTTGTGTGGATGGTGTGACTACAATCTGTTCCAGCAACGATACTGTTAGCATATTTCTTATGAGAAATCTCGATTTTTAAGTACTTGCACCTGCTTGTCTGTGCATGCATATTTAGGCAAGCACACACTGCACTGGCATATCTTATATCAGACTGAATCCATAGTAATAAACACAGAAGTGGTGTAACATGGATTTATAGGCAATTATGAGCGCTCAAAGGATCATAAGCCAGAGAGTTCCTATTTGAAGTCTTTGCTAATATATAGTCATACTAAAAATGAGTAACAATGTGTTTATGCATACAAGGGCCACAGGAAATTTAACCATGCCCTGGAATTTATGTGTATAGCTGATTTTGGGGATGTAGTTTGCATATAATTTCACCATATTTATTGTACAGTTTTATTTCATGGTTTGAACTGATAACATTAATGTTTTAAGTCACAAAACAAAAGTATTTTTTTATAAAGTAACTCTGTTACTTTTACTAAGCATATATTACTTCTTGTATCATATCATTTATTCTGTCATACAATATGTGTGTATATGTCTGTGTGTCTACAGTGAGCAGATGGAATTAACATCTGCTCACAGGTCCCTGTATGAGTTTTCTAGGGCTGTTATAATAAAATTCCATCAAAACAAGAGTTCCTAAAGAACAGACATTTAGGGATGACAAGTTGGTTCAGTGGAAATACAAAACAAAACAAAAACATTATCCCTGTAAGTCTTTCCATCTGAGTTTGATCCCCCGGAACCTTTGTATGATGTCTAACCTTTCTTGACAGTTGACTGAACTGACCTGACACAACTGGAATGAGTACCAATGGGCAGTCCTGTGAGAGACTACTTTAATCAGATTATCTGCAGTAGGAACACCCACCCAATATGTAGGCAGCAACATTGGTTGGCACATCAAATAAAGGAACCTAAAGAATCTTTTTTCTGCTTGTCTCCAGGATTTCTGTCAAGTCCCTCTATGTTGTGGTTACCACATTTTTCACTGATACTAGATCCAACTTCTCTAGGCTTCCAATGTAGACTGGAGACTACTGGCAATAGGCCACCAGATTTTTAGTGCCAGGTACGGACTACTGATATCCATATGATTGTAGATAGAGAAAGTACTGGATTCTTGGCCTCTCTTCTATGAAGCAGTCAATGTTTGTCTACCTGACCATACAGTACAATCCAATCTACTAAATCTTTTGGTGTGTATAGTCACTCCATCAGTTATGTTTATTTAGAGAACTCCAATGCAGCACATGACATGGAAAGAGACAACAAGCCCTACAGTGTTTTCCTCTGACTTCCACGTATATACACTGTGCCATGTAAGAGGCTTTCCCCACATACACACAACATGTCTAGTCACAAAACAGTAATGAGGATAATAAAGCAGACTTTTCTATCTCACAGTTTAGGATGTACAGAATGTAGGAGGTAGTAGAGACTCATGAGGAAGACTCTGTGAAGATTCCCCTCTCAGTTTGAGAATATTACTTTGTCACCTTCGCTATTTCATGCTCCCTGTGTTAGGATCTATGCCCAAATCTTTTCTTTTAATATGAACAGCCTCCTTATTGGAATAGAAGAAGATATTCCTAGCTCAATATAATACAGTATATCCTCATTTGAACTCCTTGATGTACAGTGATTTTGTTTCCAAGTAAAGTTACCATCTGAGCGTTTGATAAGAGGACACAGGTAAGGAAATCTAGGGAAAGGCAGGCATGATGTAACCCGTAGCACATCCTACAGAGGTAACCGAGGGGAAGTGGAGCTGCTGTAACCCACAGTGGTGTTGTATGAGATTGTTTTCACTGAAAACTATCTTTACTCAAATTCCAATAATAATAATAATAATAATAATAATAATAATGATGATGATGATGACTTTGTTCTGGTGAGCAAGATGAACTGTACCATTGTGACACAAATGGATTTACTCATCATGTGAGCTGTAGTTGTTTCATAGATTTGTCAGGGGCAAGAGAACTCCTAGGGTTTTGTCTACCTCAGAACTCCAGGGAAGGTTGAATGGAGGTTTCGGTACATATATCCTTAGATATGTAAATTTTGGTATAAAGATTGACGCTCTGGTGATAGAAAAGACCAATCTAGGAAGCCTCTTTGAGGATCTGATGATGACGACTTGAAATGCCATCAATCCAGAGGAGTAGGCTGTCAGAGCTGGGACTTGCTTTGGTACAGTGCCAAAAAGGCCATTTGTATCTATAGAGACTATAAATTTTACAAATGAGATCTATATAGCTATTGCATATTTAGCATTTTGAGAAAATTTATGTTAACACTGCTTAGGAGTTGAAAGCATATCAATCAATACCATTTTATTACAAATAACTAGAATAGAATACCAATCTCTCAAATGTAGCTTGTTTAATTGTACAGAAGAAGGAAATATATAAATTATAACCAACTCAAATTTATGGACCAAACATACCTTACATATCTTTAATTTCCATCATCTTTAAATAGAGATACATGTTTTATCATCAGGTTTTCAATATTGTAACTGTAGGGAATACACTGATTCACAAACGAACACACACACGCATACACACACACACACACACACACACACACACACACAAAACAATTGCTTTCAAATTGTTGTTGAATGTAGATTAGAAGTCAGATAAAATGTCTGGTGCTTTGAAAGACAACTGAAATGTAAGAACTGTGTGATGGGTTTGTGCACTTAGTGCTCCCCTGGGGCTCCTTCCTGCCTGGCTACAGAGGGTGGCCTCTTCAGATTCTATTTTCCCAATGCTTTGAGTCACAGCTAAGGTCACCCCCTTTGATTCTGGGGTGCCTCTCTTATTCCAGGTCTTTTTCTCATCCTGGAGATGCCCCCCCCCCACCTACCTACCCTTGTCAGTTGTAGATTTCCATTCATTCGCATTCCATCTCTCCTGTATTCTCCACACTTGATCCTGAACACCCTCCCCTATTCCACATCCTGTCCCTTCTCCCATCCAGTTTCCTCTCTCCATCTGCCTCTTATGACTATTTTATTCTCCCTTCTATCCTATGTAAGTGGCTAATATCCACTTACAAGTGAGTGCATATGATGTATGTCCTTTTGGAACTGGGTTACCTCACTCAGGATGTATTATCAAGATCCAGTCATTTGACAGCAAAGTTCATTATGCCTTTGCTTTTAATCGCTGAATATAATTCCATTGTGTCAATGTACCATATTTTCTGCATACATTCTTCAGTCAAGGAACATCTAGATTGCTTCCAGCTTCTGACTGTAATGAATAAGGCTGCTATAAACATAGTGGAACACTTGTCATTGTGATATGGTATAGCATCTTTTGGGTATATGCCCAGGAACAATATAGCTGGGTCTTCAGGTAGAACTATTCACAATTTTCTGAGGAAATACCAAATTGAGTTCCAAAGTGGCTGTACAAGTTTGCATTCCTGCCAGCAATAGAGGAGTGTTCCCCTTGCTCCACATTCTTGCTAAGATGTGCTATTTCAATTAAAATTTTGATGTTAGCCATTTTGATGGGTATAAGATAGAACATCAGAGTTGTTTTGATTTACATTTCTCTGTTGACTAAGGACAGTAAAACAGCGGATGGGGCATGGATGGGGCCTGGGGACTCTTATGAAAGAATAGGAGGATGGATTGCAACACCCTAAGGGGACGGGGACTCTATAGGAAGGCTAACAGAGTCAACTAACCTCTACCCTTGGGGCTCACAGAATCTGAACCACTAATCAAAGAGCATGTACTAGCTGGGCCTAACCCTCCCTGCAGATATGTGTAAGATGTGCAGTTTGGTCTTCATGTGGATGCTGAACAACTGCTACGGGGCTATACCAAAATCTGTTACCTGTATGTGGGATATGTTTTTGTCTGGCCTGAATAGGAGACGATGTGCCTAGCTTCACAGAGACTTAATGTACAAGTGTGGAGGAATACCCAAGTGGTACCCTACTGGCTCAGAGGAGAAGTGGAGGGGGATGGAGGGGAAGGATTTTGGGATGGGGTTGCTGGGAGGAGGTAGTGAGTAGAATGCAAAGTGAAAAGTAAAAAGAAATAAAAATCACACTCACGATCAAGAAAATGTAGTTAAGATGGTCTCACACACACATCAGAAAATATAATTAAGACGGTATCTTTAGAATAGGCCTTTGAATTTGCAGTACCCAACTCGGCCCAATAAGACCAATGTCATTATAAGGAGAGACAAAACACTTGTGAAGGACAAAAGACAGAAAGAGAAGCAGTCTTGTTGCAACCAGAAAGAGATGGTGTGAAGCATTTTCATAGCAGGATATGACTAAGCACTAATGGCACATATACTGCAAAGTAACCAAGGAGTTTAGCCCAGATCTCAAAGAGACCATTACCATGCAGACTCTCTGATCTTGGACGTCTAGTTATAGAGCTCAGAAAGAGCACAATCTTGTTCTTTTAAACTACCTTGTGTGTGGTACCCCACTATGGCATGCTAATATGTTAGATTCTGGCATTCAAAAATTGATCATAACTATCCAATTCTTATTTTACAAAACACCCTACAGGCATGCATGGATCCCATTGCACCTTCTTTGAGAGCAATGTGTGCTTTCTTTTCCTTCAGTGTTGAGTGTTACAGGAGCCCAAAGGCTCAGGAATGTGAACATGAGGTCTCCAGCTGGGAGTGCTGATTTGGAAGGTTGTAGAACTTTTTAGGAGGTGAGGTCTTACTGGAAGAAGCAGGAACCCTAGAGAGAGCCTTGAGGCTTTTTAGACTGGTCCCATTTCCTGACTGCTCTTTTCATTCTGTTCTACCAAGCTATGACAAGCTGAGTGGCCCCAGTAGTGCATCTCTCCTACCATGAAGCTATCTACTACCGTGCCTTCTCCACCATATTGGACTGGATCCCTTGAGATCTTTAGAATTCTGCCCAATCTTGCCAGGTATTTGGTCAAGACAACAAGAAAAATAACTAATACAACCTGCTACCTTTCCCTACCCCCATTTGCACAATTTAAATCTTAGTGATAATTTGTCATTTCTTTGATAGCCAATGAACGGCACACTGTACTGGGGAGTGATGAGTGTTTCTGCAATATAAAAAGTGAATGGATTGATCATCATTGTGTAGTCTAAGAGGGAGGCATACTTAAGAATTATTTGTCTCTTTAAGTATTGACAACAAACACACACCTAAATCAGATAAACATGTAGTTTACACTCCTCTTCAAGTTGTCACCCATTGTTCTTCTAAACCTGAGTATCCTCTGATCTAGATCCCTTTTTGGATATAAAATTCACCTTGCACTGCCAGCGGTCAAATATCCCCCTTTGAAAGCCCTTCTTTTGGGTTCCCTTTAATGGCAGAAGCCTCTGAATTGAAATGCCTGTTTCTTTAGGGAGATTCAGTTGGGTAAAAACAATTTGTTTTAATCAGTTCACTTTAGAGAATTAATAGCAATCAATTTAATTTTCCCAGGAATAGTTTCATTTTTAAAATGAGAAGTATTAACATAAATTAGCCTTTTATGAGTAAAAATATAGACAGCATGCAAAAATGGAGAATTGCATAATACAGAAAGAAATTTTGGAGGAAATCGTCTTTCACAGGGCTCATTATATCCTGCTGATTAATAATGGTTTGCTGTAACATTTAACCAGGAAGCCAGCTTCCCCGATCTGATTTCTTGTGAATTTACAGAGGAAGACAATCCCCAATGATTATCCAATTCAGATTAAAAGGCTCATTGAATATTTGGGAATAACAGTTTTAAGGCTTACAAAAAGACAGACCAATCTACAAATAGATCTTGGATTTGTATTACTGGAGAGTACTGAGCTAATTACTTAATTTCAGGATGTCTAAAGGAAATGTATTTAAGGAGATAACAGCATATATATGTATGTACATATATATGATCTCTAGCATAGTACCTAACCTCCATTCAATTTTACATACCTACTGAACAACAATCATGCAAAAGATGTGTACTTCATGATTAGTAAATGTTCTCATAGTTCCTTTGTTAGTGGGCACAAGCAGCAATGTGCAACAAAGCAATATAATACTTACAGCCTTGCATGATTCAATTACTTTTATTTATATCTTACCACACCATGTCTTTGTAGCTGTGTTCACTTGCTTAAAATTGTTTCAATTTGCTTTTTTAAAAATATAGAATATTATCACTTTAAATTACTTGGTAATAAATGTATAATTTCAGTTAAGGAGGTAACTTGATGCATGTAATATGAACTGGGAAGATCTACTCCCTAGCTATACAGAATAATGAAATGTAGCAACTGAAAACAGCTTGTTCTGATCCACTGAAGGAGCACCAACCGATTTCTTCTTTCCATTCCTCCTGTGAGCATGTTGGTGATGGAACTAACTTGCTGCCTAAATAAGATGTGCAAGATAAAGGTAAAGAGTGTTTAAGGTCAGGTTTAGATTTACCCTTCAGCTCCTATCAATAATTAAGCTTGGAAAACCTTCTAGGCAGCCATTCCTTTTGTTTTCAAAGGTTAATTGCAGGGTTTTTCTGTGTAGGTACAGCCTTTGAGCAAATATTCCATTAGCAAATTAGTCAGCTCGCTCAATGTATCTGATTATTTGTGTCTATTTGCTAGCTGTGAAAAAGCACTCTGAAGGCCATCTGTGATGTTTAGATATCAATACCATGTGTATTCTCTAGCTCTGTGGTGGCTTTCAATAGGAGTAGTGTGATACTCTGGCTTTATCACTTAAAGTCCACATCCTCTCCCATTTCTAACCAGCTGCTTTGTATTCTATCCCATTTGTCTATTAATTTAAAAATAAGTTAATTAGTAATACCAATCTGTCATGTCACTTCTGAGTTCTCAGTATTTTTCAATATAAGTTAATTTTAGACTTTTGTAATCTCAGCTGATGATTTCAAAGAGCCATCGCTTATCAGGAGGCAGGGCACTACATAGTTTTTTCTTTTTCTAATACCAATGGATGATTGCATCTTTTGAATTTCACTGCTGGACAGTGTTACTATATTTTTATTAATAGTTATTAATTGTACCAAAAATTTAATGACAGCATTTCTATGCATATTTACAATGTCCTTCACTATTGTCTTTATTTTATTATTTATGCATTTGTGTGCCTTGCCATATATATTTTAGACACAGTTTAGAACAAGCATATACCAACTCTGTTATTCTTTAGTCCCTATGTATATGTACATCTATGTACCTCATGTGTTGTACATGTCTGATCATTGCAGAAGCCAGAAGAGGTCATCAGATTCCTGAGAACTGCAGTTACAACTGGCTGTGAACCACCACATGGGCACAAATTGAACTTGGATCCTATGAAAGAACAGCCAGTCCTATTAACTTCTGAGCCATTTCTCCCGTTCACTCCCTCTGCCCTTAGTGTCAGCATGCAGTATTTCTCACTTTGAGTCAGGTTCACCTCACTTAACATTACCTCCTCTATCCATTTTCTTGAAGACAACATCATTTCATTCTTCCTTAGGGGTGATTGTAATCTCACAGGAAAATATTTCCCATTTTCTTTATCCTCTCATCTGTTGCTGGATCAAAGGTAATTACATGGTATGAATATTATAACCAGTGCTGCAAAAAATACAGGTATAGAATTGTCTCTCTAGCAAACTGCTTTTAATTTTCTTCAACAGCCACCACACTGATTTCTTTTGTGTCTACATGAATTGGAATTCCCACCAACCGTGAAAAAAGGACCCATTCCCCTTGTGTCCTCAGTAGCATTTGTCATTTTTATCTTTTTCTTGGAAACTCATTGTTGTTTGATTTCCATTCCCTGACTCCAAAGGATGCTGGTTACTTTTCATTATGCTACAATTGCATGTGCAATGAAGATGAATTCTTCTCAAGGGATGAAAGATCTTGGCCCATGTTCAAGAAGGTAAGTAATTAAAGGCTGGGAAGAGAGGAAAGTATCATTTGGTCAAGGCATGGGTGTTAAGAATAACAGAGTTGGTATATGCTTGTTCTAAAATTAGTTTTGGGGTGTAAAGATAACTGTAGAACATCTGGGATTATTTATGGAACTGATTGACAATCCAGAGTAAAGAAATAGTAACTCTCCAACAAAGTCTTCTCTAGGGTCACACTGCCTTGGAACTATATTATTTAGGTTGTTCCTTAGAAAGGGAAGCTCAGTTTGTATTTATTGCCATTTCCCTTGTCTCAATTTCCTTTTGTCAAATTAGTGAAGATGAAGCATGTGCTGTGATTTTGCTCCATGTCTCATGTACATATTTGTTTAACTCAAACTAATGTTTGTATGGTTGGATTCATGGGTGTTTTGTAAATTTATGTACTTAATTAATACTTGCTGAGCACATACAATGTACCAGCAATGACCTGAGACTGGCCTTGGAATGGAGGGCACAACGTTACTAAAAGAAAAGCTGCTTTTTTCTCAGTTCTTAGAGGTTTTATGCTGAAAACAAACCTGTATAATTTCTCAAAGTATAAGGTCTCAAGTCTTCCCATTGACAGAGGAAGCTGTCTATAAGTATCAATCTCATGTCTGTGTATTCCTTATTAAGTGGTATCCTCTTAAGCTTTATTTTACAATCTCTTAAGAACATATGGCCTTGTGGATACTTCATTCCTCCCTAGAATAAGGAATAAAATACCCACGGAAGTAGTTGCAGAGACAAAGTTTGGAGTTAAAGTGAAAGGACAGAACATTCAGAGACTGCCCCACCCAGGTCAGCCACCAAAGGCATACACTATTGCATATTCCAGCAAGATTTTGCTGAAAGGATCCTGATATAGCTGTCTCCTGTGAGGCTATGCCAGTGCCTGGCAAATACAGAAGTGGATGCTCACGGTCATGTATAGGATGGAACACAGGGTCCCCAATGGAGGAGCTAGAGAAAGTACCCAAGGAGCTGAAGGGGTCTGCAAACCTATAGGTGGAAGAACAATATGAACTAATCAGTACCCCCTGAGCTCATGTCTCTAGCTGCATATGTAGCAGAAGATGGCTTACTCAGCCATCACTGGGAAGAGAGGCCCCTTGGTCTTGCAAACTTTATATGACCCAGTACAGGGGAACACCAGGGCCAAGAAGGGGGAGTGGGTGGGTAGGGGAGTAGGGGGGGATGGTATAGGGGACTTTGGGGATAGTATTTGAAATGTAAATGAAGAAAATATCTGATAAAAATTAAAAAAATAATAATAAAATAAAAATCCCAGATTTGATCCACCACCCTGCAAAAAATGAATATATGGCCTAGCATTACCAACACTGTAAAAATAGTTAAGTTGGTAAAGACACTATTGAGGTTTATATGGAGTATAATAATGAACCAGAAGATCAGACATACTCCCATTATCAAGATTCTTGTCATGCATTAAATCTGTGCGTTGTCATAGAAAACTCCAGTATTAGCCATCTGCAACAGATGAGTCTTATTCTACTTTTTATGTCTGGTTTAAACTCTATGAATATTAATGAAGATTTATTCCAAAAAGGTTTCAGGAACTCCCAGATCATTGGTAAGCTCTGCTCTGAGTGACAAGGAAAGACATTTTAGTAAATGATCACACGGACATTTTGAGTACTTATGGATAGACTACAATTTAAGAAAAAGTATTCTTAGTTTTCAAAAATAAATCTATCTTACTACCCAGCTATACTGCAACTCCTGGCTTTATATCTAAAGAACTCCAAGCCAGCATAGTGGAGTGGATCGTGCACATCTATGTTTATTATAGCAGGACTCATAATAACCTGGTTATGGAACCAAACTAGGTGTCCAATAACAGAGGAATGAATAAAGAAAATGTGGCATATGATGAGTTTTTTGCCTTTAGGAAGAATGCAATTTTATTATTGGCAGGTATAGTAGCTATTCCTGGTTGTCAGCTTGACTATGTCTGGAATGAACTACAGTCCAGAACTGAAAGGCTCACCCATGATCTTAATCTGGAGGCTGGGAGATAGAAGTTTCTGATCTGGATCTTGGCATGGAGATCTTGAGGCATAGTGGCTATGAATTCCAGAAGATTAAGACAGGGAGATCTCTGAGTTCAAGGTCACCTGGGATTAAAGGCGTGGTGACACACATCTTTAATCTGGGTTACACTTTCTGCTGGAGACCTACATAAGGACATTGGAAGAAGGAAGATTCACTCTTTCTTCTTTGCCTGCTTGCCTTGAGGGACTGAGCAACTGCTAGATCCTTGGACTTCCACTCACAGCTGTCACTGACCCTTGTTGGGAGTTGGACTGTAGACTCTAAGTCATCAACAATTCCTTTACTATATAGAGACTACCCATAAATTCTACGACTCTAGAGAATCCTGACTAATACAGCAGGGACATGGGTGTGATTGTAGGTAATCAAATAAGTGAATTAAGCTAGTCTGAGAATGACAGATGTCTGCTATCTCATAGGTGCATCATGGGCATATTACAGATCTGAAAAACCATGTGCATATGTGACAAAAATACTTTTTTGGTTTTTTGTTTTGTTTTGTTTTGTTTTTGTGTTTTTGAGACAGGGTTTCTCTGTATAGCCCTGGCTGTCCTGGAACTCACTCTGTAGACCAGGCTGGCCTCAAACTCAGAAATCCGCCTGCCTCTGCCTCCCAAGTGCTGGGATTAAAGGTGTGCGCCACCACACCCAGCCAAAAACACTTTTTACAATTACAAATACAAAAGTAATAGAAAATGCACATTTTATTCCAAGTTGTTTTTAAGATTTTATTTTCTGTTAGATCATATGTATGTATTTGAGTATGGGTATGTTCATGCAAGTTCAGGTACCTGTGGAGGCCAGAGGAAAGGCTTGATCAAGATCTTTTTGGTGCTGGAGTTAGAGGCAGCTGTGATGTGATGCTTGGAACTGATATCAGGCCTCCTGTAAGAACAACAGGATATCTTAACCACAGAACCATCTCTCCAGCCTCTTCATGCCAAGTTTTGAGACAATAGAAAAAAAAAATCAAAGATATTCTCCAATGGATAAAAAGATGCCTTCTTCATCTTCCTAGAAGCCTTAGGATTTCTATTGTTGAGCAGAGACTCCACGACCATGGCAATGTTTATAAAAGAAAACATTTGCTCAGAGGTTCAGTTTATTATCATCATCGAAGAAAACATGGCAGCCCAAAGGCAGAAATAGTACTGGAGAAGGAGCTGAGAGTTTTACATCTTGATTTACAGGCAGCAGAAAGAAGACTGAGAGACAATGATCAGACTTGAGCTTCTGAGACCTCAAAACCTACCCATGTCACTTACCTTCTCCAGAAAGGTCACACTGAATTCAGCAACAAAATACTTCTTAATAGTGTGCTCACTATTACCAAGCATTCAAACACATGAGTATATATGGGTCATTCCTATTCAAACCACCACGCTCCATTCTCTGGCCCACAGGCTTGAAACTAAAACCTAATGCAGAACTGCATTCAGTCAAAATTATTCATAGTCTATAAAGACTTCAACCTGTTTAAACGTCCAAAGTTCAAGGTCTTTTTTTGAAAACAATGAAATTTCTTAACTGTAATCCTTGTAAAATCAAAATGTGAAAGCAGACCATATACTTCCAATCCAAAATAACCCAGGATATGCAATAACGTTCCAAAAGGTACAAAGGGAGGATTGTGAGGAAATACTGGAACAAAGCAAGACCAAAGACCATCTGGGAAAACTGAAAACAGTGCATATCCATGTCTGAGCTCAAAATGTTCTTCAGCTCTCCAACTCCTTTCAGCTTTATTGACTGCAAGCCACTTCTCTCTCTTGGGATGGCTCCACTTCCTTTTAGCAGCTCTCTTTTGCTGGTAACTCATGCCTCTGACATCTCTAACATCTTAGGATCTCCAAAGCAATCCAGACTTCACATTCATAGCATCACATAATGGTGTCTCTAGGCTTTCACGGAGGAATTGCCCGACTACATGCCTGGACTCCATGTCTTTCCATAATCACAGAGGGAGATGCCATAACTCCTTTCTTCCGTCCTTGATTCTAAATCAAGAACCATGTAGCCAAAACTGCCAAGTTCAGCTGCTTGTTGGGGCTGGAAGATTGCCTCTCGTTCAAACACACTTTCACCAGCTTTCTCTTTTTGATGGTTTCCTTCATTGCCTAAGCTTACCTGTCCTGAAACTAGCTCTGTAGAGCAGGCTGGACCTGAAATCAAAGATATGCCAGCCTCTGTCTTCAGAGTGTTGCAATCACTAGTGTGTACCACCATGCCTGACCCTAAGATTTTCTTTAGATCTTTTCACTTTTCTTTAATTTATTTTCACAAATGGGAGATTAGCTGGGTTGGGTCTCTATTTCACTTAGCATCAAGCTTTTCTTTAATCTGTTTATCTTCTTCATCGCTGGACCTAGCTCCATTACATTTCCTAGTGCCCGCTTTCTCCTCTAGTTAAATGTTTTGTATTTTTCCTTGCTCAGTGTGCTCCTTTTCATTATAAATCTGCATAAGGGTGAACACTAATAACCACAGGATATCCATTATTAGACTGTTTTCAGATTTTTGCTACCAAAGAAATGGATCAAAATGTTCTTCAATTTAGCTTTAGACAGATTTTTCAGACAAGACCAGAAAGCAGTCACACTATTTGCCCAAATATCACAAGAGTTTTTCCCAAATATCTCATTTGCCTTATTGTAATATGCTTCTCCATCACCCACCCCACACACATACATTCTCAAGCACACATCTATCATTCAAATAAAATAAATACTATAAGAAAAAAGCAATATGGTCCTATGGATACATGTTTATGCCTTTGTAAAGTAAAAAATTAGAACATCAAGCTATTGTAAGTTATAAATCATCTCATAAATATAGCCTTTCTCACCAGCATCTACTGTCACCTGAGTTTTTTATCTTAGCCATTCTGACTGATGGGAGGTAGAATTTCAGAGATGTTTTGATTTGCATTTCCATGATGACTAACGATGTTGAACATTTCTTTAGGTGCTTCTCAGCCATTTGATATTCCTCAGTTGAGAATTCTTTGTTTAGCTCTGTACCCCAATTTTAGGGTTATTTGGTTCTTTGGAGTCTAACTTCTTGAGTTCTTTATATATATTGGATATTAACCCTCTATTGGATGTAGGCTTGGTAAAGATCTTTTCCCAATCCATTGGTTGCCTTTTTGTCCCATTGACAGCATCCTTTGCCTTACAGAAGCTTTGCAATTTTATGAGATCCCATTTATCAAAACATGATCTTAGAGGATAGGCTATTGCTGTTCTGTTCAGGAAATTTCCCCCTGTACCCATATGCTCAAGGCTCTTCCCCACTTTCTCTTCTATTAGTTTCAGTGTTTGATCCACTTGGACTTGAGCTTTGTACAAGGAGATAAGAATGGATCAATTTGCATTCTTCTACATGATGGATGACTGCCAGTTTAACCAGCACCAGTTCTCTAAGTATCCTTCAATACAGTTGTTGGCATTCACAAGTAACCATCATCAAAGGTAGTATAAAAAATTAAATGTAAAATATGATAAATACAACTAATTAAAGTATATTGAAGATATTTTTGAAATCTATTTTGTGTAGCATGTGCTCTAGAAAATTATAAAGTAATTTAATATTTAGTATCAAATTTTCAACAGAGATAGACTATTTCCAGTTGACAGTTTTGGTTGAAAGGATAGAATTTCATAGGATTCATTGCAGGAATCTTCCAGTATTCAGTATAATCAAAAAGGATCTGGGTTGCTATTAAAGACTCTATGGAAGTGCCCTTGTTAATAGTTCTTTAAAGTCCTAGTCCTAGAAACCAGTTTTCACAACCCGATGTAGTCCCAGGAAATATCCAGTATTATCTGAATGCTTAGCAGCTAGCCTCTTTAATAATTAGAAAAGGTAATAAAGGAAGATGTACAATTTATCGCATCAAGCATTTATTGACAACTGTGTGGGTGTTATTATAGACAGAGATGTAAATACAACTAGTGTTCTCATGGCCTTGCCTCCAGAGATTCCAGGGCTAAGATCACTGATAAAGAGAACTTTTCTCGCTGCAGCCTGGAGAGAGCAAATATATCTGGAATTCAAGGGTTTTTTGTTGTTGTTGTTTTTGTTTTTTGTTTTATTTTGTTTCTGAAGTATTACCCACCCCTCCCACCCTCCAGGCCCAGTAACAAGGGACTAGATTTCATCATGTTTTGTTGTTGGTGGTTGTTATTTTGTTTTAATATTTTTTATTTATGCATTTCACATACAGATTGCCATCTGCCACAGTTCCTTCCCCATCCCCCCTCCTCTTCTCCTCTGAGAAACTGCAACCACCCCAGAATATCTCCCACCCTGGCACATCAAGTTGCTGTAGGCTAGGTGTTTCTTTTCCCACTGAGGCCAAACAAGACAGCTGAGTTAGGATTCCACATACAGGCAACAGCTTTAGGTACAGCTCTTGCTCCAATTGTCTGGGACCTACATGAAGACCGAATTGCATATCCGCTACATATGTGCCCAGGGCCTTGGTCCAGCCATGTATGTATGATCTTTGGTGCTTCAGTCTCTGAGAACACCCAAGGGTCCAGGTTACTTGACTACTTCATTCTATGTTTTAAGGAATGATGTTTCTAATCTACCATGTAGAAGACATCATCTCCCTCTGATTTCAGAACCTCTTCCCACTAAATAAGCTCTATGAATGTGATTCACCATGGGTTGAGATGATGAATGCTACTCAACGGAGAAGCACAGGCTTTTGAAAATTCAACATGTCAGAGTTGTTTACTGTCCTTGGCACTTACTTCTATTGAGACAGAGCCCTGGGAGCTTAACCAAAAGTCTAGGACCTCCCAAGCTCCAAGTGTCCATCAAAGTCTTTCTGTGGAAGATATTACCATGGTGTGCTTAGGACATGCTTTTACAGCATTGTAAAGAACTTGAAATGGACCCAAGTCAAGCTTTGTTCAGAGCCCTCAATATTCAAAGCACATATTATCCCATGGCCATGCTATGCAGATCCTTGAAGCAAATCTGTCCAGTGTGTTTGGTGTCTTATGGGACTTCTAAAGTTATCCCTTTACAGGGTACTCTTTCTTTACCTTGTCACTATGGCTATAAGATTATAGGTGCCAAGAGGGAAAATAAGCCTGAGCGACAAACGCCTCAAGGGAATCCTCTTAGAATCTAAGATTGAGATGCTTTCAGCCACCATTCATACCTCAGACTCCTGTTGCAATATTCCTTCCCCTTAAATACTATATTGTTTCAGCATGCTCACAAAATTTTGGCATACTTTGATCATTAAGTGAGTTCCTTCATCTTGGAGACACAAACCCAGATAATCTGTATTTTTAACTACTCACAGTTGGAAGAAAATTTTGTTTGAAGTTTAAATCATGCTGTTTTCAATGATACTATTTTTCTACTTATAATTAGTTAAATGGTGTGATCTATCCCAAGTAGGAAATTAAGCCTGCAAGCAGAAGGTTGTTAAAGACAGTTTATCATATTGTTGTAAACCTAAAGTCAAGGAAGAGGTACAACCGGATAGGTAGAGAGAAGGGGAGGTGTTTTTAAAGCAAGTATCCTTGGAATTATAAATAATATGCTTTCTCTGAGCTAAGGAAAATGATGTACCTGGGATTCAAGTACCACTATCACATAACATAGTCTGACAACTCAAAGAATACACCAAAGCCTAAAAATTGGGAGATAGCTTAGATGTTGTAGCGTGTGCTTGTCACTAGAGTATTGAGGAGATGGAGGCAGATAGATCCATGGAGCTCCTCTCGTATCCAGCCTATCATGCTTGATGGGTTCCAGACCAATGAAAGACCAAGGTAGATAAGAGGCTGGATATATGGTTCAGCAGTTAAGAGCATGGACTCTTCTTACAGAGAATCCAAGCTAGAACCCCCAACTCAAGAGAGATCCAAGTACACAGGTGGGGCAGCTAAAACTACCTGTAATTCTGGCCCCAGAAGATTCAACCTCCTCTTCTTCCTTCTGAGGTATGTGCACATACAATTGCACCTTCACATGTATTTAATCATTGTAAAGAATGAGTGGTACCAGAACAACTAAACAACACACAGAGACATGCAGATTTTTAAAGACATTAAAGAAATGATCAGTGGTTACCCAGATGTAACTAAGGTACCCAAGCTGTGGGAGACCCCTTGTTAGTCTCCATTTGAGGTATGTCACTGGTTAAATGATTATCAGAAAGTATACCCAAATAATCACGCAGCTGAATTTCTCCCATTCTGTATTAAGGGAGCATAGAGTTAAAGTTAACTTTGTGTGAAAAAAAAGCACGAACACAGAGGTAAGATTTGAATCTGAAAGAACAATTTAGTAAATTGAGACTATAACTCAGAAATCCTTCACATATATTTCAGACCTGTGAACACTAAACAACACCTACTTACATCATTTACAAGGTAAGTCATGGCTAGGCAAAGGCCAGAATAAGTGCATATGTAAGCTCTGTCGGAAGGCTAAATATGTATTTGAGGATGTGGAAGGAGGCTTCAAAGAAACAAACTGACTACTCTTGGTCCCTGACCCTGACATGCATAAACAACAGAGAGGAGATGAAATTGTTTCCTCTTAAGGACACAGCGGGAGCAAAACACTTGTAAAGGAAAATCCTGTTTCCAGACCAGAGTGCAGAATACAGACAGGCAAAAAGACTTGATAATCTGAAACTCCCCTGGACCAAAGTGTATCTATTTACTTCATAATTCTTTAAATATACTTCTTTTTTTTACATTAAGTGACATTTAATATTTTAAATATTTTATCTTTCATAATCTAAAAAAAATCATAATTCTAACCTACAAACAAACTCAGATCGATATATTCTAAAGTTGGTGAATAAATCTTAGGATGTCTCTTCATCTCTTAGTCTATATGCCCAATGTCTGGCTCCACTGATTTTATATATATATATATATATATATATATATATATAATATATATATATCAGTTATACAAAGGTTATATAACCTTTCTGTTCTTTTTTTCTTTTTTATTAGATATTTTCTTTATTTACATTTCAAATGTTATCCCGAAAGTCCCCTAAACCCTCCCCCCGCCCTGCTCTCCAATCCACCCACTCCTGCTTCCTGACCCTGGAATTCCTCTGTCTGTACTGGGGCATATGATCTTCCCAAGACCAAGGGTTTCTCCTCCTATTGTTGGCCAACTAAGTCATCCTCTGCTACATGTGCAACTAGAGACACAGCTCTGGGGGTACTGGTTAGTTCATATTGCTGATCCTCCTATAGGGTTGCTGACCCCTTTAGCTCCTTGGGTATTTTCTCTAGCTCCTACTTTAGGGGCTCTGTGCTCCATCCAATAGATGACTGTGAGCATTCACTTCTGTATTTGCCAGGCACTTGCATAGGCTCACAAGAGATAGCTATATCAGGATCCTGTCAGCAAAATTTTGCTGGCATATGCAATAGTATCTGGGTTTGGTGGTTGTATATAGGATGGATCCCTGGGTGGGACAGTCTCAGGATGGTCCTTTCTTCTGTCTTAGCTTCGAACTTTGTCTCTGTAATTCCTTCCATGGATAATTTGTTCCCCATTCTAAGAAGGAATGAAGTATCCACATTTTGGTCTTCCTTCTTCTTGAGTTTCATGTGTTTTGCAAATTATATCTTGGGTAGTCTTAAGTTTCTGGGCTAATATCTACTTATCTGTGAGTGCATATCATCTGTGTTCTTTTGTGATTGGGTTACTTCACTCAGGATGATATCCTCCAAATGCATCCATTTGCATAAGAATTTCATAAATTCATTGTTTTTAATTGCTGAGTAGTACTCCATTGTGTAAATGTACCACATTTTCTGTATCCATTCCTCTGTTGAGGGACATCTGGGTTCTTTCCAGCTTCTGGCTATTATAAATAAGGCTGCTATGAACATAGTGGAGTTTTTGTCTTATTACAAGTTGGAACATCTTCTGGGTATATGCCCAGGAGAGGTATTGCTGAATATTCCGATAGTACTATGTCTAATTTTCTGAGGAACCGCCAGACTGATTTCCAGAGTGGTTGTACAAGCTTGCAATCCCACCAACAATAGAGGAGTGTTCTTCTTTCTCTACATCCTCGTCAGCATCTGCTGTCACCTGAATTTTTTATCTTAGCCATTCTGACTGGTTGAGACCCATTTCTAGGTCTTCAATTCTATTCCATTAATCAACTTGTCTCTCACTGTACCAGTACTATGCAGTTTTTATTACAATTTCTCTGTAGTATAGCTTGAGGTCAGGCATGGTGATTCCACCAGAGGTTCTTTTAATATACTTCTAACCAGGGCCTATCTACTAATCATTTAACTGAGTTAACAAGAATGTTAACACATGATACTCTTTCTATACTCTCCTGTGCATTTCATCTGTGATTAGTAAGTACCAAAGAGTAAGAACCCCATGTGAGGCGTTGTTCCAGGTAATGTTCTTGCTATACTCAAGTACACGTATACCGTAGGTACCTCAAGTCTATAGGCAACAGGCCAAGAACTGAAAAATACTTAATGGCTAGTTTAAGTCAAATGCTTTCAATGTGTGGACAACAAACCAGGCATAGATTTGTGTCTGATTATTTGTACATTTCATTTTAGTGTTATACTTACTATTATGATGATTTCACAATCTCTTAGCAATTCAATAGTCAGTCTCCAGATCTTAGAGAATACATATAGGGAAATCGATTAACTAATGTGCAGTAGTCAAATGGCAATTTCTGATTTTCCCTTTACCTAGTTTGAGAGATTTTGAAAATGAGAGATCTTAGTTTAGAGATATGTCTTATGATGTGGTAAATCCATAAAGAGGCTTTTGCAGTTCTAAACATAAATTCACTAACCACAAAGTTGCCCAAGTTCATAAAAGATACAATACTACAGCTGAAATAGAGCAATTACCCTCACATAGTGATAGTGGGTGATTTTAGGTTTCCACTCTTGCCAATATACAGATCATCCAGACAAAAAAAAAAAATTAAAAAAATTAAAAAAAAAAACCCTAACGAACAAACACTTGAGCTAAATAATGTTATAAAACAAATGGACATAATAAATATTTACAGACTATCTCACACAAACACAAAAGAATATAACTTCTTTTAGCATCTCCTGGAATGAGGAGGGGTGGGGTAGCTGGAATGGTAAATTCAAATGGGAGGAGGGTAAGAGAAGGAGGTGAGGGAGGATATATGGGGAGGGCGATATTCAGGGCACAACTGGGGAAAACTGGGTCAAGAAATACATTAAGAAAATTAAGAAAAATTTAAGATCTTTTTAGAATTGAATTACAATGAAAACACAATACACAATGTACTCATACTTTTTAAGATACATTGAAGGGGCCAGGCATGGTGGCACACGCCTTTAATCCCAGCACTTGGGAGACAGGGGCAGGCACATTTCTGAGTTCGAGGCCAGAGTGAGTTCCAGGACAGCAAGGGCTACACAGAGAAACCCTGTCTCAAAAAACCAAAAAAAAAAAAAATACATTGAAGGGGTTCTAAACAGCAAGTCGATAACACTAAGCACCTACATAACAATAAATGGATAGATCTAGTACTAATTTGATGTCACTTGAAAATTCTAAAACAAAAGTAATTAGTGTTCAAAGGGAGTAGACAGCAAGATTTAATCAAACTCAGAGCTGAAATCAATAAAATAAAAATAACAACAACAAAAATAACAACACAAGAATCAATGAAACTAAGGGCAGATTCTTTCAGAAAACCAGTAAGACTATAATATATATAAAGAGAAGATAAAATGAACCAGATTGTATGTTGAAAGAAAAACATAACTGGAAGAAATATAGAGAATTATAAGGACATATTTTAAAAACATGTACTTCACCAAACTGGAAAATATTTTAAAAATGGATAATTTTCTTTATACATGCCCCTACCAAAGTGAAATAAAGATTAGATAAGCAATTTAAACAGACCTAAAATCTCTAGTGAAATAGAAGCCCCAAATCCTATACTTGGGATATATATATATATATATATATATATATATATATATATATATATATTTGATGTATAATAATAAGTATATGCATTAATAATAATAAATATATGTATACATTTATAATATAAATATTATAAATTATATTTATCAATACACATATATAATATTTCTGTGGGTTTTTCTTAAGAAATCAAATCCAAATTTTAGAAATCTCACTATATAAATGAGCTGAGAAAGAAATCAGGCAACAAAACTTTTCTCAATCACCTCAAAATTTAAAATATTTTAGAATAACTCTAATCTAACAAGTGAAATACTTGTATGATAAAGTTTTAATATTAAAAAGAAACTGAAGAAGATACCAAAAGATGCAAATCTCTCTCATGCTCATAATATAGTAAAATGTCCATTCTACTGAAATAAATTTACAGATTCAATGTAATCCCATCAAATCCCAAGACAATTCTTTATTGAAAACAAAAACTCCCAGAATAGCTGTGTTTGTTTGAATAGGACTCCTAGACTTATGTGTTTGAGTGCGTGGCCCATAGGGAACGACACTATTTGGAGGTGTGGCCTTGTGGAAGTAGCTATGGCCTTGTTAGAGGAACTGTGTCACTATGAGAGTAAACTTTGAGGCCTCATATGTTCAAGCTAGGCCCAGTTTGACTTGTAGATGCCTTCAGCTTACAGATTAAGATGTAGAACTCAGCATGCTGCCATGTTTTCCACGTGACAGTAATGGAACAAACCTCTGAACCTGTAAGCCAGCCCCAAATTAAATGTTTTTTGTTTTTTTTTTTATAAGAGTTGTCATAGTCATGTCATCTTTTCATGGCAATAGAAATCCCTCACAAAGACAAGAGTAAAGCACTCCTGAATGATCAAATGACTATTGGAGTTATCACCATCCCCGATATCACATTGTACTACAGAGCTATAGTAATAAAACACTGCTTGGCATTTCCTAAATTAAACACATTGATCAATGAAATTGAAGATACAGATAAAACTCCATACAGGTATGAACACCTGATTTTTGATAAAGAAACCAGAAACACACATTGGGGGGAAAAAAAAGACAGCATCACCAACAAGTGATTCTGATAAAGCTGGATGTATTAGAATGGAAATAGAATCACACTCATCACCCAACAAAAATCTCAACTCCAAATGGATCAAAGACCTGAACATAAGGCCAACACCACAGAATTTAATAGAAGAAATAGTGGGGAATAGTCTCAAAATCTTTGGCACGGGAAATGACATTCTAAATAGAACACTACCTTGATCACACAGATCCTAAGAGCAACGATTAACAAATGCAAGTATTTGCATAGCAAAGGACATCACAATTTTGACTAAGTGACACACTACAGGATGGGAAAAGATTTTTATTGACTACACATCAAATGGAAGGGTAATATCTAAAGTATATAAAGCACTAAAAACCTGGAAATAAAGCAAATAAATAACAAGTTAAAATGGGCTACAGTTATGAATAGAGAATTTTCAAAAGAAGAAAATCAAATGACAGAAAGACAGTTAAAAATGCTCACCACCTCTTGTAATCAGGGAAATGCAAATCAAAATCACTTTGTGAAATCATTGTGATTTTAGGAAGATGGGAACTGATCTAACTCAAGATCCAGCTAGACCATATTTTGGCATAAACCCTACTATAGAGACCATGTTCTCTGCTGCTCTATTCCTAATAGCCAGAATTTGAGAACAACCAAGATGTGCATCTGCTGATGAATGAATACAAAAAAGGCAGCACATTTACACTATTATGTAACACTACTCAGATGTTAAAAATTAAATGATGAATTTATACACTAAATAGATGTGGTTATGAATTCACTTGTATTTGAATGATAGCTCTTAGGTAACTGATAGGCAAAATATCATCTAGATAAGCATAGAGGTTGGGTATTCAGTAAGGTACTAGGGGGAAGGCACAGATCTCCCAAGGAAATGTAAATAGGATAGTTATGGCTGTATTAGGGTACAGTGGCTGCAATGGTAGATTCAAATGGGGAGGGAGGATGAGAGAAGAAGATGAAGAAGGAAACATGGGGAGGAACAGCTACAACTAAGGGCCATTTGAGGGGTCTAATGGAAACCTAACAAAAAGAAGCTCCCTAAAACATATACTAATATAAAAGTAATCTAAGTGAAATTGCCAAAACATTGTGTAAACAGAACCCCAACTGGACATCTCTCATCAGCAAATGAAGTTTCCAGGATTGTGATTTGATTAGATCTAGTCACGTTGTTGGCTAAAGGGATCCTATGGGGAACCTAAAACACCTCAATGAACCTTGGGCTATTGCTGAAGTTGTTGATCTCCCCAAATGGATGATAATGTCTTAGTGCTGAAGACTATGCATATATAACTCATTGAAAACTTGTGTTGCTTCCTACCAAGAGACTGCATCCCTATGAATTAATGTTCAGGGTGCTGGTAGATACTCAGCAGGTTCTACTAAAGGAGAAAAGTAGACAACAACCAGCTACAAAGCCTTTGATCTACAATGGTTACCTGGATACATGATAGCTGGTGCAGAAGGAAATTTTTCTAAAGATAGCTGAGCAAGGCAAATGAAACAAAGCTTAAGGGAATAAGCAACTAAAGCTAATTTGATTAAAAGCCCAATTCATAAGATTGTGTGGGCCAGAACATAAGAGCAGATTGGCCAGGAACTTAAGAGAAAACTAAATACTCTTGTTCTGCTAAGAAATACAGTAATAAAATAACTTTTAACAACATTCTACTATACTCATAGACCAGTACCTTGCTTAGCTATCTTTAGAAAACTTTCTCACTGCAGTAGATAGGTACAAGTATAGAGACCCACAGCCTGCCAATGGGTATACAAGAGAAATATTGAAAGACTCAGCTCTACATAGGCAGGCTACATAAAATTCTCTACACAGGATTCAGTGAGACCTGTAAAATGAGTTTAAGTGCCAGGGTGTATAAAGGACACCAAACAAATGTGGTCTTCTGAAAATAGGACAACTTAAGTATACATGAACCTACATAGACTGTGACAACATGCACTGAGCCTGCTTGTGCTTGAGTCCCATGTGAATCCCAGTTCTGAGAAGGAAAGTGGACACCTGCCCTTACTACTGACCCAGACGCTAGGTACCATTGATACCATTGATAACCACTTCCAAATGAAAACTAGTTTCTCCAAGGGTGACTCATTGTGGAAAGAAATCAGTCTTAAAGATGGCCGTGTGCCCATCATTTGACCAACAAAATGCAGTCTTACTGAAGTTTTGGAGAACCTTTATCTCATAATGTTGTAGACAGGCATTTTTAACCTTACAGGTCATTTCCATACATATTATGCCTTCTGGTTTTGTGTTTTTATGAGATGTCTACTGTGTGTGAATGTCTGTGTCTCTATGTCTACATGTGTTTCTTCTGGTTTTCTTTGGTTCCCTTTCTTCTTTTTAGTCCTATTCAAATTGTTTTTGTTTTATTTTACTTTGTTTTATTATTATTATTGTTTTCTAAAGAGATAGAGAAAGTGGTAGAACCAGAAGGGAGAGTGGAGAGGACATAGGAATAGTTGAGGGAGGGAAACCAATAATCAGAAACCAGTCTATGTTTAAAATATCTATTTTTTAATTTGAAAAAGAGAAAACATTAAATAGTATGCTGAATTTGGGTCTCCTTTTGTTGTGGAATGATTTCTAGCTGATTTCTGCTTTTAAGTGATATGGATATTATGATGAAATGCTAGGTTTCTGGGATATACTAAGTTCTGATAGTTTGTGGATTCTGTCCACTGTGTATAACTTCATTAGAATGATATTTCCTCCTGATTAAAAGGAAGAATTTGTATCTTTGGTTTCCACTTACAACCCAGGTGAGAGGCTCTTAGTTCTTACATTTTGTTAACTTCAAACAAGAACGTTTCTCTACCATATTAATAGTGCACTCTGCCGCCTACAGAAATGGCCCTATGGTGATTCCCTTACAAATTAAAGAACTCTGCCAGATAAAGCACTGACTGTAAATTTAATAATTTGTACGATTTATTCTATTTTTATGAGAACTTATGATACTTTATTAGGCTTTTTTAGTTGCAGAATCACTTGGTTATGTAACCACCATAATAAAGAATGAGTACAATTATAAATAACTATGCCTGCATCAGAATCTGATATCCAGCAAATCTTTTTTTTTTTAATTTCTTCATGTGTACCTTTAATTACTGTCATTGATATTTTAGTTTTCACTGTATAAATTTTTAATTTTCCTGAAGTAATATGGTTATTTTATATTATTACAAATGGAATTTTCCTAATTTAAGTCTCTAATAGTTTTTCATTAGATTTTTTAAATTTACATTTCAAGTGTTTTCCCCTTTCCTGGTTTCCCTTCCAAACACCCCCTATTCCATTTCCTCTCCCCCTGCTTCTATGAGGGTGTTCCACCACCTACCCACCCACTCTCACTTCACTGCACTCGAATTCCCAAATACATTGGGGCATCAAGCCTTCAAAGGACCAAGGGCCTCTCCTCTCATTGATATCTGACGAGACCACTCTCTGCTATATATGGGACTGGAGCCATGGATCCCACCATGTGTACTTATTTGTTGGTGGTTTAGTCCCTAGGAGCTCTAGGAGGGTCTGGTTGGTTGGTATTGTTATTCCTCCTAAAGGGCTATTAACCCTTTTAGCTCCTTCAGAACTTTCTCTACCTCCTCCATTGGGGAACTCATGCTCAGTCCAATGGATGGCTGTGAGCATCTGCCTCTGTATTTGTCAGGAGACAGCTATATCAGGCTCCTGTCAGCATGCCTTTCTTGGCATCCACAATGGTGTCTGGGTTTGGTAACTGTATATAGGATAGATCTCCAGGTGTGACAGTCTCTGAATGGTCTTTGATCCAGCAAATCATGGATCTCATCATTTAGCAGCAAGTTTGTAGGTTGTAGTTATATCATCCTTGTTAAAATACGGATGTTTAGTCAGCCGTAGTGGCACATGCCTTTAATCCCAGCACTTGGGAGGCAGAGGCAGTCAGATTTCTGAGTTCGAGGCCATCCTGATCTACAGAGTGAGTTCCAGGACAGCCAGGGCTACACAGAGAAGCCCTGTATAAAAACCATATATGTATATGTATGTGTGTGTGTGTGTGTATGTGTGTGTGTGTGTGTATGTGTATGTATATGTATACGTACCTGTATATTGTTACTGGCTAGAAAGTTTTCTCCCTTTGATTTAAAGCATGATGGTACATTCAGATGCCTTCCAAAGTCCAAATTTACATGACATTTCACAAACAAACAAACAAACAAACCTGACCTCTCACCATTATTGTGTTTTTAAATTTTTTTATTCTTATATTTTTTAATTGATGTGTGTTTATGTGTGTCTGTGTGTGTTCACGCATGTGCATGCATGTGCCATTTTGTAGATTTAGACTTCAAAAGAAAATGGGAATTGCTTCAGTCTCATTTCTTCCATGTGGGTTTCAGGGATGGAATTCAGGATGTCTGTATTGCAACAAGTACCTTTCCCACTGAGACGTGTTTTAAAATCACATTTCCATTCTTAAGTCTATAACATGTACTAATATTACATTAAACATAGCTAATCTTTACTATCATCTTGACAGGATTTTGGATAACCTAGGAGACCAACCTTATTAGGACATTTTCAGAGAGGCTTAATTGAGAAAGGAATATTCACCCCAGATTCACCACAAATGTCAGCAGTACTATTCGATAGGATGGAATTTTCGACTAAATGAAGTAAAAAAAACCAAAAACAAAACAAAATAAAATACTTTTAAAAAGATGGAGACCGGGTGAGTGGCAATATTCACCTTCCTATTTTACCTGACACCATATGCAATGTGACCCTAAGATCCTGAGACTATGCCTTCTCCACCATAATAAACCGTGTCCTCTCAAACCATAAACCAACACATGTGGACTTTGTTAGGCACATTGTCATACAGTCATAAAACACTCCTTGAATGAATGCACTCTCTCAGTCAAAGGTCACTCTATCAGTAGTGCCTTCTTCAACAAAATGACAAGAAGAGCAGAGCCCTCATGAGTCAAAAGCACTGTTATATGAACATATTTCATTGTCATGCCACATTCCAACCATGAGCCACAATTTCTATGTGTTTTTGTGATATCTTGACGAATTACAGCTCTGCTATCAGGACATGAGCTTCTCAAGCCACGATGATTGAAAATATGTATATGAAGGCAACAGGACATATGCCTGGTGAAATTAGGACTTTGCTAAGTAGGTGTGAGATTTACTACATAAGGGGGAAGGTTCACAGATAAAGAGTGTATGGCACTTAACTTTATACAGCAGTTTGTTACGAAAGCTGCATCTTAACTTGGTACAGTCATTTTAAACTAGCTTAAACAGACAATTCCAAAGCTCACCAGAATTGTGTCAGGACTAGATGGGCAAACCAGAGTTCCCATTCATGGAAACCTAGGTCTTTCATTCTTGGCCAGCCACAGACTTCCTTGCTTAGCCATTGCTTTGCCTGGCTGAGTAAGTTTTGTTTAGATTTTTATCTCCCGTTGTACTGTATTATCCCAGCAACACATTTCAGACCATTTGCCATAAACAAATACTACCTGTAATTTTCAGTGTTTCTTATTCTTTGATTATCAGCACCCTTAAACCCCCTTCTCCAACATCTTAGATGTCAGTGTTCTTATGTTTTAGGCGGTGTTCTACCATTCGTGGATACAGTCTGTCACCTATCACTCACTCACATACATCAATGTGCACACATATGGGGGTGAGTGACTAAATGTAAACACTGCCCAACAGATTTTAAGTGTCAGCTGATTTGCAATGGCATGTGTATATGATAGGGACTGTGTACCACATCAGCTGCCTCTCCACTCCTGGTGAAAAATTCAGGACATTATTCTTGAGTTCTTACATAAAATCAATGAAAGCACTGGGTCATCTGTGCATTTTACATGAAATATTTGGCACTGAGAAAAAAATCTGTACTGACTCTGACATCTGTGGTTTTGAAAAACACTTAGGTGTACTAGTTCATGGGGCAGTTAGACCTTCACAAGAACAAAAGGCTCTATTTTTCTTCCACTTGTATGTTCTATTTTGATGGTAACACTCTTTTGAGTCTAATCAGTGAATCAAAGAGGAAGAGTGGAGCTGGAGAAGCAAAGACTCTATTTCTCTCTCTCCCTGTGTGTGTGTGTGTGTGTGTGTGTGTGTGTGTGTGTGTGTGTGTGTGTATGATATGATTCCATGCATTAAGTTGTGCATGCTTTACAAATGAAGGGGAAAGTATTTATTTTCAAGGTGGTTTGGGTTTGACATTTCTACTTCCTTCCATAAGTAATGTCACATCTGTACTGCATTTGCAACCATGATGACTTGTTGACCGAAAAGAATATGATCTATTCATGAGCCTCAGGATATTTTCTAGGGCACCATATGCTGTGATATAGAGCATTAACATAGCATGAAAGCTAAGTCTTCAGCAAGTCCTTGGGATTTTTGACATATGGAGAAGATGAGAATAGGGGGTCTCCAAACACATAGAATGGTTATATGTAAATACATATACACATATCTATACACATGTATATATTATATATTATAACAATTGGAAAGGCATGGAAAAGAAAGTAATCATTTTCATTTTCATTCCAATAAAGAAATATAAATATTTTCTTGTTGCCGTGACAAAATATTTGACCAAATCATTAAAGAAGGAAGGATTTAGGCTTATTCTCTTTTTAATATGAGATACTGTCCATCATTGTGGGGATAGCATGTTGATAAGACCTTAAGCTGTGGTGGCAAACATGGGATATATTGACTCCATACAATGCCACAAAACTGAGAAAGATAAATTCTGGTGTTCTGCTTGTTTTCACCAATTTGGTCCAGACCCCAAAAATGTGAATGGTGCTACTTAAGTCTGAATATATAGCCTTTCTTCAGTTAAACTTTTCTGCAAATGTCCTCATAGACATAGCTGCAAGTGTCCCATAGGTGTTTATGAATCACATCTTGACAATGAAGAGTAGCCATTACACAGTCATAAAACAATGAGATTAACATAAGAAAATATGGGAAAGTAAATTTTGGCACAAGTAAGATCTGGAACCTCAAATCTACAGTTTAAAGTACAGAGTCCCCATCTTAGTCCAACGAGATTCAGAGAAACAAGGATTATCAGTTATGGTGGACAGGCATTAAAGGTCATGGACCAGTGGTCAGTGCTCCTTAAGAAATTGAGACAAGAGGAATTATCATCTAAGCCAAAGGTAGCAGATGAAACAGAAAGCCTGCAAGAAGTTTTCAATAAGTAGTTCTTGTTTCTTTGTGAAGAAACTCCTGGCACCAAGGAAGTAGTAAGAATAATGAAGTTACATTTGGAAGAAAATTCAATACATGTTTAGTGGCTAGAGCTTAGTAGTAGGGATAAACACCACTGCTTTGGCCATTGCAAGGGGCCCATGATGGTGGCTCTACAGCAGAGGTCAAGACAAGGAATGGGAGTCCGGCCTGCAGATGAATTTTGACTTCGCTACTTTTAGCTAAGACAACTGACCCAGCAAAGATATAAATGGTGGCTGATCTTGATGTTAGTATATAACTGGACAAAATACCCAGAAAGCATTCAGAAATTTTTCTGATATATAATAGTCAGCTCAACAGGCAAGAATTACAGTGATCAAATAAAAGGCACTACTGTAATGAGAAATCAAAGGATGGACAATTTTGAGTGGTTTGTCCAAGATAATCCAGACACAACAGATCTGATGCTGTTCAACTTACAAAGGGGCCACAACTCCATCTTGAACTTAAAATATTACAATCTCATGAATGGTGTTCTGAAAATGTGCAGCAGATTATTTGTTACGGGTGTGCTTTCTCACTGAGGAGTGTCACAATACTTTCTTATAAGTTAAGGACCTTTGTGCACTAATTCACAATCAGGTTTGTCTAACTCCAAAATTCCTAAACTTGGACACAATTCTCAATTTGGGCATCAGTTCATCCAAAGTGACAGGCAGTGGAAAACAGAAATAGCACGTATCAGGCATTTCTGCTTTGGGAGGGTGAGTCAACATCCCGTCTCAGTTTGCTTTCTGCGGCTGTCATAAAACACACCAACCTAAAACATATTAGGAAGGAAAAGGTTTCATTCTTCCTTTTAGGAGTTTTAGTTGTTTTAGTTTTGTGTGCATTAGTATTTTGTCTGCAACTATGTATGTGCCCCTCATGTGTTCCTGGTGGCCTCTGGTGTAACAGACTTCCCAGAGATTGAAACATTCCACCCTGTGGAAAGGCTCCTTAGGCAGGAAAGTACAGAATTCAAAATAGTTTCTGGAAGTCCCTGAAACTGACCAGATTCACTGGCAGGCACCCTTCCTGCCAGTAAGCAATAGAAACAGAGCTGTCAAGAATATTCTCATTACCAGTTGGAAGATTTTCTGGGTATATGCCCAGAAGAGGTATTGCTGGATCCTCTGGTAGTACTATGTCCAATTTTCTGAGGAACCAACTGGTAATAAGGACACATGATCCACTATGTTCATAGCAGCCTTATTTATAATTTCCAGAAGCTGGAAAGAACCCAGATGTCCC
>NC_034605.1:30224264-30266763 GCF_900095145.1 Mus pahari | reverse complement strand
GGGTATAGGGAACTTTCGGGATAGTATTTGAAATGTAAATAAAGAAAATATCTAATAAAAAATGGGGAAAAAAGAATATTCTCAGACTACCGTCACTACAAAAGAATAATTTTTCAGAGGAGAAAAGCTGTAATCCTGACTTCTAGACTTCCAGAACAAACTGAAAATAGGAGATACATGCAAACTGCCTGGAAAAAATTTAGACCAACTGAGGCTCCTGGAAAGGACACTCACTCTCCAACTCCATGAGCTGCTTACAGGCTGTGGCGTGTGCTCCATGCTCTCAGATTTCACCCATGCTGGGGTGGACTTGAGTGGTGTGTCTGTCTTTGAGTCATTTCTACTCCAGCAAGTAGTACTCTAGCACCCACATTCCTATAGGTAACCCCAATAGAACTCATTGGTTGACCAAGCGGGACTTCAGTAGTATCGCTCCTTTTGTCTGTTATGGGCTCTCTCTGGGGTGAGAAGATGTGTGTTCTGCATTTCCCCAGGAAACATTTTGTCACACAGCATGACAGAAGCCAGAACACACCATTGAATCTGCTGAAACTAGAATTAAAGATAGTTGTAAGCCATTGTGTGAGTTGTAGAAATTGAACCCGGGTACTCTGCAAGAGCAATAAATGCTCCTTAAACAGGGAGACAGCTCTCCTGTCTAGAAAGTGTTTATTTCCTTTTATACTTCCAGGTAACAGTTTCTCACTGAGGGAAGTTAGATCAGGAACTCAAGGCAAGGACTCAGGGGCAGGAAGTAAAGTTGAGATCAGGAAAAAAGGTTACTGACAGCCTTATCCCTAGGTTCACCCTTAGCCTTTCTTAGACATCCCAGAACCACCTGCACAGGTTTAATAAAGCTTGCAATGTGCCATGCACTTATGCATCAATTGTCAATCAGGAAATTCTCCTACATTCATGCCCACAGACCAATCTGAAGGAGACAATTCCTCAGTTAAAGTTCCCTTTTCTTAGGTGTAGTAGTTTGAATGAAAGAGGCCCCCATAGGCTCAAATATTTGAATTTTTGTCACCAGTTAATAGATTGTGTGATAAAGACTAGGGAGTGAGCTTTGTTGGAGTAGGTATGTCACTCAGAGTGGGCTGTGTGGTTTCAGAAACCCGTATCTCAGCCCCTATCTCCCTACTACCCATGGACCATGATGTAAATATTTCAGCCACTGATCCAGCATGATGCCAGTCTAATTCCTGTTATGATGAACCACTAAAACGAGATTTTCCTTCATCATGTCTCTTTAAAATAATAAAACAGTAATGAAGACACTAGATGTGTCAAAATGATATCCAAGATTAGTCACGACACTCCCAAACAAGGTCTGCTGGCTGTGTCTGGCAAGACTGGTGACAGAAAGCTCAGAAACTTTCCAGAGTCATTTGCTTTATATATTTGAGTTGTGATTTTACTTTGGTTTGCTTTATTTTATTTTGATATAGGGTCTCATATGTCTCAAGTTGGACTGAAAGATGATGTGAGTTTCTGATTTCAGCCCTTTCTAAGTACTTGAGTTACAGGCAAGAATTACATCCTAGGTTTATGTGGTGTTGCAGAAGAAACTGAGCACTTGCTGTGTGCTAGGTACATACTCTACCAACTAAAGTATATCCAAGCCCTGTGTTTGTGGGGTTTGTTTGTTTATTTGTTTTGTTTTTATTGTTGTTTTATGAAAATAATATATACAGTTTGGATCTTATGACCCTGCAAAAAGATATAAATATTGAAATAAGTTGGCTGAACAATTTCATCTCTTTAAACCACATACACAGGAGAAAAGCCTAGAGCAATTTCTAGAGTTCAGCAATATTTTGTATATGTTTTTCCCTTTGTTCTGCCCCTTTCTCTCTCTTTTAGTGCTACTTTTTCCTTTTCAGATACTGAGTTAATATGGATTACAAAGTTACAAAGAGATGGGTACCTGATACATATATCAAAGTCTGCCCAAGACCCTTTGTTTTTCATTTGTCTGGAGGGCCCATGGAATTCACACATTTCATCTAGCTTAAGATTTGCCTCTTACTCATCATGTATGAGTATCATCCATGGCCACCGAAGGGCTTGGCTGTGTCAATCAGCAACAGTACAGCAGGTCCTATCACTCTTTGGAATCTCTCTTTGATTTATGAATGGAAGGAAATAAGACAATACAAAAAGTGCTATGCTAGCCAGAAAGCAGTGAAGTGGAATCAAGAATAACACTTTGTTCTGCTGGGTGGAAGGTCACCACTAACCCCTCTCTCCCCCCTCATTTAGGGAGCACCAGAGTGCAATTTTGTAGGCAATGATAGATAGGGAGTTGTCTTAGCTTGCAAGGTGCTGGAGATCTCATTTGTTTTATTTAACAAGTCATTTGGCATAATGGGCATAACGACAATGGAATTGGATTCTTTTGACTTTAAAAAGGCCATATACTCTGTGCATAAATACATTGGCCCATGCATTTGACTGTCAGGAGAACCCATTAGGTAGTTACCACCTCCACTTATAGTAAATTTACTTTAGTAATTCAGTGCTACAGTCTGAACTCAGCAGCATAGGGCAACGCCTGTCCAACCCTTTCTACAAGTCTAAAAATTATCTCTGCCATATAATCTCCTTTACAACATATATGAGAAAGAAGTCCACACATTAAAGAGAGATTTCTTTCTGTTTATTAATATCTGTATTTATTCTTGGATAATTTCATGAATATATACAATGTATCTTGACATTTTGACATTTGGTTTCCTAACTGTAAGTTATGATAGCACATACCTATAATTCTATCACCTTGAAAACTGAGGCAGGAGGGATGCTATAACTTTGGGGCCTGTCTGGACAAAATAGTTGATACAAAACCAACCAGGGCTACTATGCAGATCAGTTTTTGTCAACTGAAACATATATAGACATATTTGGGGGATAGAAAGTCTTAACTGCGAAAATGTCTCCATAAAAAAACCTAGGGAGCATACACTAGTTGATATATGAGGCTCCCAACACATATACAGCAGAGGACTGCCAGGTATGGACTCAGGTCAGAGAATAAGCACCTCGAGAGAACTGGGGACCCAGGGGAAGTCAGGTGTGATAGGGGTATCCTCTTGGAGACAGGTGCAGGGGAGGGGGTATGGGACATGGAACAGTTAGAGTGTGAAATTGGAGGGGGATAAAGTCTTGACTGTAAAAAAAATTAAATAATAGATAAAAAATAAAACCAAAACAAAATAAAAGATGCATAAGATCACCTGTAAGCATGTTTGTGGGACACTTTCTAGATTGTGGTGGGGCATAGTTCACTGTGGGCAGTAGGACTTTGGGGCAGGTGACCTTAGGCTATATAAGAAAACAGGTTGAATAAGCCATGGAGAGCTTCAGTGCCAACCTTGAGCTGTTGTCCCGACTTCCCTGGATGATGGACTATAAGCTATAAAAAGAAATAAAACCTTTTTCCCCCAAGTAGCTTTGGGTCATGGTGTTTATCACACCAATAAGCCTAACAATGGTAGGTACAGAATGAGACTGTCTCACTAAACAAACAAACATACAAGTAAAAAAATCCCATGTCCTACGTACCTTTTACCAGCAAATACTCTATCAACTGAATGGAAGATAAGTAATAAATATATGTTGGGCTTAGAGTGAAAATTACTATCACAAAGAGGAACATTAAAGAGGGAAGGAAATATGGAACAAAGACAAAAAATTCAAGAATAAATTTGCAGTTCTGCCTTATAGTGATCAAAACAGAAAAGTATATAAAACTATGCCAACAAAGCTTTGCTTCACAATCATATCCAAATTGGTGGTTTCAGACACATGCCTTTGATCTCTAACTTCATCCCATGGAGTCATCTATTTGGCTTGTTTTTAGAAATGCCCTGCTATATTTCATGATGAAATATTCTACACACATTCTCTCTTCCTGAAGTAAATGTTTTTTTTTTTTTACTGGTTCATTAAATCATCAGGTTTTAAGCAGAGTTCAACTGCACCCTAGTGAACACCTTAGACATAAGCATCATTAAACCTATTGTTCCTTTCAAATATTCCACAATTGCAATGTCACATGGGCTTAAAATAACCTGTTTGGGTCTATGAGTCTGCTCAGTGACACATATTAAAAGAGACTCCTTCTTAGTGTTGAACTTATTTAACAATATGGGATGTATTTTGGTTTGATTTTTGAGTTTGCTACTTTATTTCTTTTTATTTTTCTGTCCCTGTGTTTGGCTTTGTTTTGAGACAGGGTCTCATATAGCCCATGGTAGCCTAGGACTCATTTATGCTGCACTTGAACTTGTGATCTTTCTTCCTTACCTTCAAGAGTGTAGTGAATATCGGCATGAACAATCACCATGATGTCTGGATGGTTTTATGCAGTGTATGGGCTATAATCCAGTGCTGTGAGCACACTATGTAAGCTGTAGCAGCTGAGATATATCTCATCCATAGACACGCGTCATTTGAAATGGATTAACATGCAACTTTCAATACACACACACACACACACACACACACACACACACACACACACACACACACATACCCATGCACTTTGGCACACAAGCGCAACCTGGAAAAACAGAATTTAAAATTCTCAAGTGCCACATATATTCACTAAAGACTGAATGTGCCCAAAATGACTATTTGTACTCTTCTGGGCCAATCAAAAAGTAAGATATTTTCTTTCAAAGAGTTGCAATCCTGATAGGTGAAGATTTATGGTATTTCAACTTCCTGCTCAGAGAGTAGCCTGAACAGCTTCAAAGATTCCTAAAAACCTCCAGATTCATGAAAATCACAAGAGGCCATGGTACTGCAAAGTAGGGGCTTCATTTAAGTATTTTGGAAAGAGCATGTCTTCAGGTAAAGATGTTCTTAGTGGTCAGAAGCAGCAGAAGCAGCCTATGTACCTATAGAATTTAAACTTTATTTTCTTTCCTTCAAGAATGAATTCACCATACTTGTAGAGTAGCGTGTGTGTGTGTGTGTGTGTGTGTGTGTGTGTGTGTGTGTGTACCTGCATTTATACATTCAAGCATATATGTATTAGATATATATATTCTGTGTTTCAGTGTTCTTGATGATGGTGAAACACTTGCAAAGTCTTCATGCCATGAGACCTTACATTCTCCTTCAAGAAAGTGGACAGCCAGGAATTGGGCCCTTCCAACCATAACATGATTTTAAGGTGGAATGTTGCTAGGAAAAATATGTAGGCATGCCAAGATAGAGAGCTGGTGGAAATGGTAAGAAAAGGTAGCATTTGAGTGGCGCTGTAACTAGGGGAAGAAATAAGCTTTGAATATCTCAGAGAATAAAGTGGCCATGGAAGTAACAAGCTGCCACTGTCAAGGAATGCAGAAGACCAATATGACAGGAGTGGAGTGGAAGGAAAAAGGAAATAGACAGGCAAAAATCTATAGATGCGGGACAGGCACGAGGAAAAGTGTGGGATCATGCTTGCAAGTGTTTGGATTTATTCTAGTGATATCATTAGATTTTCAAAACAGCGTGCTCACTGCCATTGGAGAATGACTTAAGGAGACCCAAGGATGAAAACGGGTAAGACTGGTTGACATGCTAAATTTTACAGTCTGGAGAATTGCTTCTGGATTCTTCTTTCACACATGAGCTCATTTTTGTACACATGAAAGATCCCTTGTGGTTTTATACTCTATGTAAGGAGAGGTACCCATGCTTCCAGTTGTTACCAGTTTTATATCAGGAAGGTAGGGAAAAGGAAGAGAATCACTTCCTAGGTCCTTTTTACACCATCTTTGTCTATGGCTTACAGACGCTAACACAGGGCATTTGTTTATATTTCTCTTTCCCTGAATGCAGAGATAATATAAACCTCCAATTCGACTCAGGGTTAGAGTCTGGCGATCACTGTTTTCTATTTGTACTGTTTTGAGAAAGACACACAACTTATCTGACTGTTGGTTTCCACCTCCATGAAGTAAAGAGACTAGCCCTGGTATGGAAGATCAAATGAGCCAATGCACTTAATAATACTTTATAAACCTTTAACCGCTATATAACTATTGGCATTCCAGATTCAGTATTTTATAATATAGACATAAAAGTACAGAGGGTGCATTGTCACACATTCAGTTGAAGTCTCAACTCTATCCTGGAATACCTCCCAAACCTTAACAACGTCATGAGGCATGATCAGGAAGCATGTGGAGAATAAGAAAAATAGTCCCATTAAAGTAAAATTTGAAAGGGAACTTGGTGAAGAATTGGCTAGAAACCTGTGCTACAATGAAGTAGAGAGTAGGACCAGCCTTTGCTGATCTCACCACCTTCCTTGCAAATGCTCTGCTCTACTATTTTGGCAGAAGGCAGAGCTACAACATATATGATTCTGCTTCTCAATACAATTATTTATGGACCTTGAGAATTTCAATTCTCTAAGTTGCATGATTGTTTTGTATTTTACAGGGCCTATTCATTTTATTCTCAGAGGCACACAGTAATGTCACTGAGGTCTATTTATCCAAGAATATGCTTGCACTTTAGTTCTTTCTTTGCTTTCCTGTGTTAATGAGAAATGAAACCCCAAACTACTATGGGATAATTGTCCGGTCTACTTAAGAAAATGGGGTTATTAGAACACTGCAGTAAGATGGTATCTTTAAAAAAAAAATCAAAAGTCAAAACAATCTATTTATATAGAGAGAGATTTTAAGGGACTTTACGTAAATAAAGATAATGATTTATAGGTTACCATATAAAATGAATGCATACATGCAGCACCCTCTCCCAATGAGAGTACCCAGCTAGAAGAAGAAGTTTGCCAGTTGACACTTGTAAGATTATAAATCATGAATAGAGTTCCATCTGTGGAACACATAGGCTCTGTTGTTATGCTCTGACAGACCAAGTTCACTGCTGCTAAGAGCCCTGTCAGATTAAATCAACCTGTGAATGCAGAACTGTGACATCTTGTTCTCTTTGGTACAGTTTGTACCACTGTAGTCATTATCTCAAAGTCCTTTCACTCCAAGGAGCACCAGTGTTTAATTATCTCCTTTTATGAGGCCTCATTTGTAGACATCATCCTCTTTCAGAGTTGGCTTTGCTGAGAGAAAGTAGGTCATTATTTTCAAGTCTGTCCCTCGTTGTGCTGAACATTAAGCCTCTCTGCAGTGCCCTATTAAATAGAGCATCGTGTGGAACCAAAACTCTGTGTTTTTGCTTCAAATTCTTTAGCTATCAGTTGATAGATGAACTCATTTTCCAATTCCCACAGGTCCTTGGTGCCCACAGCAAGGCTCATGAGGACATGGCAGTAACATTGTCCAGCAGGTGGGAGCTGCCCTTAATAACAAAGGTCTTACTATTTCATATTCATATTTTGGGCAGAATTGCAATTCTGAATCCCTTGAAAGTAGATTCTCAGAATCCTAGTGATGAGAGCTGCTATCTTCCAGGATTTATCAAGCTGTGAGCCGTGGACCAAATCCAACCTGACACTTGTATTAGTGTGTGTCAGGGGCTTTCTGGAACACCCTATGCTCTTTCACTTAAGCATTCACCCTAGCTCTTTTCCAGCAACAGAGAAAGATTTAAGAAACATAGTAAAGAATGGCAGCTTGCAGTGTTGTAGAAAACCTTTGTCTACCCTGCTAGAGACTATCCAAGTTACAAAGTTTAAAAAAAAATTGTACTTAAGCTAAGATTTTCAGACAACACTGGAAGAATTATTCAGTTAAATCCTAACATAGTATTTTCCAGCTAAAATGAGACATATCCCTGTACAGTGTCTGTGTTTCCTTGCCCATTTAAACAAGCACTTTCAAACATAGCAGCAAACCCTGTTCTTCCTGGGTAGTTGCACATATACATATGAAGGTGTGTAGTTATGCATGTTTCAGAGAAACAATATTTCTTCCCTTTTTTTTTGTAGATGGAAATGGGAAATTGACATGTGTGCTGAGGAACACAGCACTCCAGTCTATGCTCACCTCACCGTTTATTAATGAGGATCAAAGTTTCAAGGTGATCATGTTTCAAATGTGAGAAACTTCTTAGATGTTTAGTAAAGAAGGAACCAGTTGTTCTTAGCTGAAATCTCAAATCTCCTGAGTCACATGGGATATCCAAATGCAATGTGGTCACTGAACCTAACAGGTGAGTGGTCCTGCTTTGTTCTTTTTCAGAGAAGGTCACCATATGCAAACCTCCACTGAAAGAAAATAATGCACTAGCGAAATAGCGCTCTGCATTGAGCAAGGACACAACTGATTGTCTTTATCTTAATGGAGAAATAATTGTTTTCTTTCATTTTCTTGAAACCTTGTTTATATTCAGACATTTAAAAACTGTACCACCTGGCCTTGAGAGGTTGTTCAGAGGCTAAAATGCTTGCTCTGAAAGTAGAGGACAGGAGTTAAAGCCCTTTACAAAACCAGGTAGGCATGGTAGCATACATATACTTCATACTTCACACATGCTGATCCCTATACAAACAAGCACATCACACACATGCATGTACAAAAATAATAAAAATAAATCAAATTATACCCCTCCTTTCTCTTCTGGTCAAAAACAGTTAGGAGTGGTACTTTCATCTAGTAATAATAAAGACCTAGTTTTGAGCCTACATATATGGGAATTTTGTGTGCTACATGAGTGGCTGTATTTCTAAAAAGGAAATACAGCCACTCATGTAGCACACAAAATTTTCCTTTTCCTACCTAGAATCCATTTCCCAATGCCAAACTAAACACTGCAGCCATTTACAGTGAAAAGAAATAACATGATACACAAGTGTCTCTTCTAGGAATTCTCATGTTTTCGTGACTTTTTCGCTTGAAAATTCAGAAGTGAGCTAAATGCTTACTGCTCCCCACCAGGGAACTTATACATGATCATAATTTGTTCATAAAGGTCTTCTGCTAAGTGAAAAAACAGGTAGTATGAGGAATGGCAGCTTGAGTTTTCTTCTTTTGACATCTGTTAAAAATAGGGAATACCCTTATCCATCACTTTAACCCTGTGGTTACTCCATTGCTCCTTGATGTTGTCAGATGAAGTGTGATAATGCCTTCTGTGATTTAAACTATATATACTATACAAACTATAAAAGACTGTGGTGATAGGTACGTTTAAAAGTCTACGGTACCAGGCTTTGTCATAAATATGTATATTTTGTATTCTTTCTTTCCATTGTAAACAAATGAATTCTTCAAAATAATTTTCTGCAAATGTAAACAAGCAGAACCACAAGTTAAGTATTTCAACAAATATAAAATTAATTATCCAGGACAATTTGGTGAATATTTAGAATGTATTTAACATTGTGAAACAGAAATGTAGCCAAAAGATGAGAACAAGGTGCCTGGAAATTTGATCATTTTATTTTCAACAATGAACTGTTTTAGTGGAATTTACCAATTTATTAAACTCATGGAAAACTTTCAATTTTCAGCAGCATCAAATTTATGCAAATAAGAACCATGAATAAGCTACTTTTGTTTAAAATATGACCTTTGGTTAGAAAATTGGGTGTTTCATCAGACCATTTCTTTCTTTCCTTCCATTGATGCTTCATTATTTGTTTTGACACCAGGTTGGCTATGAAGCCCTGGCTAGATTGGAACTACCTAAGTTGTCTAGTTTGGCATGAAATGTGCCTTGGGTTTCTGTGTACTAGCACCATAGCCATGAGCCATAAAGCCTAGCTCCTCAAGTCATTTCTATTTCTCCCCCTGCCTCTCTATCTCTAGCTCTATCTTTAGATCTCCCCCTCTCTTTCATCTCATAAATCTCCAAAAAACCTGAAAAATTAGAAAAGAATTCTCACATGACTATTCAATGTGTGTGTGTGTGTGTGTGTGTGTGTGTATTAAGAATTTTAGGATACTTAATTCTTTTTTTTCTTTTTTTTATTATTATTATTTTCTTTATTTACATTTCAAACGCTATCCCGAAAGTTCCCTATTACCTGCCCCCCCCACCCCTGCTCCCCTACCCACCCACTCCCACTACTTGGCCTAGGCCTTCCCTTGTGTTGGGTCATATAAAGTTTACAAGACCAAGGGGCTTCTATTCCCAGTGATGGCCGATTAGGCCATCTTCTGCTACATATGCAGCTAGAGCTCATATGCACAAGGGAACTTATACAGCACAAGCTCAGGGGGTACTGGTTAGTTCATATTGTTCTTCCACCTATAGGGTTGCAGCCCCCTTCAGTTCCTTGGGTACTTTCTCTAGCTCCTCCATTGGGGACCCTATGTTCCATCCAATAGCTGACTGTGAGCATCCACTTCAGTGTTTGCCAGGCACTGGCATAGCCTCACAAGAGGCCGCAATATCAGGGTCCTTTCAGCAGAATCTTGCTGGCATGAGCATTAGTATCTAGGTTTGGTGGCTGATGATGGGATGGATTCCCGAATGGGGTAGTCTCTGGATAGTCCATCCTTTCATCTTAGCTCTAAATTTTGTCTCTGTACCTATATCCTTTCATGGGTATTTTGTTCCTTATTCTAAGGAGGAATGAAGTATCCACACAATGGTCATCCTTCTTGGATACTTAATTCTTAATGTAATATAAATCATAAAATAGAATTTATACAAGGGATTTGATTTTACCAAGTGCTTTTAAAATTTTTTTAAAAATAAATACACAATTTATTATTATTGTTAGCAACTAGGATGCTGAGCTAATGAAATCTTATTTTCTATTTGTCATCCCCAAGTGCTGCCACTTGAGTGCAGTCCTATGAATGCCATCTATCCCCTTGAATGTGTGTGGATGAAAGTGATTTATACTAACTGATGATCTGGCCTACTTCCCTACATGTAATTCTCTGTGCTCTCCTCCCTCTTATATGTGAACCCTAGAAATTTCATGTGGAACTTGGTTAACACCCTCAGCACTGTCAGAACTGTCAGAGAGAAGAGTATCCTCCAATCAGAAACATCCAGGTGACATTTTAATGAACAAGCAACTTACAGGTACCTCAGAGATGGGGATTTATTGGAGTTTCATAAATACAAGTTTGGGCTGTGTGTGTGTGTGTGTGTGTGTGTGTGTGTGTGTGTGTGGTGTGTGTGTGTGTATCTCAAAAGCACTCCTCATAAATTCCATAATTCAAGCTAATCAAATACAAACTTTTCCATAACTTTCTAGTTTAAGAGTGAAAATAGTGAAAAATCATCTTAAGACTCAACACCCTATTCCATAGATATTCGCTCAGGGATCTTCACTGCTGCAGAATTCACAATAGCTAGGAAATGGAAACAACCTAAATGTGTTTAGACTACTGCATGGATAATGGAATATGGTACATAGACACTATGAAATCTTGTTCACATGATAAAAGAAATGGAATTGTAGATTTTGCATGAAAATCTGTATACCTAGAAAAGAACACATTGAATGAGATAACCCAGACTAAGAAAGACAAATGCAACATGTTCTTTCTCATTTGAGATTCCTAAGTCTATATTTTCAGATGTGTTTATACAATCTAGATTAATTATAGAAGAGTAGTAAAGAATAGTTACCACTTATCATCAAATAATCCTCTTTACAGCAAATAGAAACTGTCACTGAAAACTACAAGTAGACTCAATACCGACATCAGTCAATACTGACATCAGTTGGTGGTGGGGAACTCAGATCCAGTGGATGCATCTACATCTCACCATGTGCATCGATGCCTCAGGGAACATCCCAGAAGAGGATACGGGAAGGCAGTAAGATCTGGAATAGCAGGCAGGGTGCCACGAAACGGTCTTTCCTAGAAATGGCTGTGTAAACAAAACTAGGAAGATGGTAATGTTAACTGAAAAATTAACATCACAAAGGGGGAAATTTTGCAGAGTTTCCACTGCTGTATAAAGATCTATTGGCAACTAATGATTTTGGAGAGAAAAAAAAAATTCCCTCTCCTAGGGTTGAGTCCTGCTACTGATTATCCAGATCTGAGTGGTCAGCTCAGAAACCATGTACACAGAAACTACAAAAACAACACTGAGAACTCAAGATATATATATATATATATATATATATATATATATATATATATATATATATATATATATTTAAAACATATGTGTGTGTGTATCAATAATAGAAAGGAGACTACCAACTTAAGTGTGGGAGGGATATGGAAGGGACTGGATGGGAAAAGGAATAAGTAAAGTAATAGAATTCAATTTTAATTAAAAACGGGTTTTAAAAATTGGTGACAATAGTGATAATGTAGAATAGTATTCAGAACTGCAGAGCACTAGACTAACACCTTTCTAGAAATATGTCTGGATAAATCACATGTACTTACAGGTCCTTCAAATCTGCATCACTTATGAATCTCTAGGCTCAGGGAAGGTTCCTGTTGAACTGATCATGGGAAGACATGCACTTCCAGGATAATGGACTCCATTATCATGCACATATTTGGCATGATGACATTTTTATACCTATTTGTAGTCAGTGACTTTCGAGGGACTAAACCAAAAGCCAGATACTCATACCGAATTATCTTTTACATCTCAGCTCTTGTTCTCTGTTTGAGGAGAAATGCATCTTTCTGGAAACCTGGACAAAAAAAAAATTTCTACATAAATATCAAAATGAATAACTATAAACAAACAAACAAAACAAACAAATAAAAAAAAACTCATCCAAGTGAGGTTGGAATTGTGCAAAAGCTGACAGTGTCATACTAGATCCTGCAGTTCTTTCACATGCATCAGCATGGAGTTATTATATATTGCTGGAAACTTTTGAAACAAGACAGAAGCCATAGCCTATGTACCCTGAGACTGCCCTTCCCAAGGTTTGAGGTTTATTTTCGGGACTCAATTCCACTTCTGACTTCATTTCAGACAGTGCATGAAATCAGGTGGGCAAATGAGAATTTCCCTCTAGGGTGTTGGGATTTAGATAGGGCCATCTGAGTAAATCCAAGTCTGGGATGTTGTCAACAATGGTGGCTTATAAACTGTAGTTTAAGTAGAAAGTGATTCTTTTCCTGAGAAGTCTTGCCATCAGAACGCAGAGCAAGAGAGGGAGATAGAGTCTCAGGGAGACAGAGACAGAGAATGAATGGATGAGTGAGTGCGTACTTTTCTTCTTCCTGCTTATAAACCTTCTCCCATGTGTATTAGCATTGGGATTGGACCAGAAGAAAAGTTCAAATGAATTGTACATTCTAGTCTCTGGAGCACAGGCCAGAGCTGGCAGACATTAAATGCTACCTTTAAAGGAAACTTTTCTTTCAACCTTCCTTTCCCTAACCTTCAAAATAACTTGCCACTGGCTCACTGATCACTCAGCGAGTACCCCCAAAACACACTCACTGTGAAGATCTGCATGAGTCACCTCCTCTGTGAAGCGTTTATCAGATGCTGAATGAAAATTACAAAAAAATATCAGTCATCCTTCACCTGGGTTTTCATACTCCTCTCCACATTCCTAAGTTGTAACTATTCCTTTGTACATCCCTTGTCTGCCACACTTGAACATACATGGGTAGAACTGTAAAATGTTTTAAGACATCAAAAAAATAATTATGGGCTCTGAGTAAATGAAAGTTAAATGAATGAGTTCATGCCGCTACTTTAGTGGATAATGCCTTTGAACACCGAGCCACTCTTAAATATTGCTATATTGCCAGTCAATTAGAGAGAGCGTTCCCTTTTAGAGGAACACATTCTTGATTTGTTCCTCCTGAGTCTGATTTCTCCTTAATATAATTTCATAACTAGCTAGATATTGTTGCCATGTTAAAGCTTTCCTGTTAGGCTGGGACACAGCTTGGTTGGTAGAATGATTGCCTAGCAAGCACAAAGCCTTGGTTTTGACCTCCAGGGTCACGTGAAGCAGATCTAGTGGTGCATGCCAGAGGCACTAGGACTGGAAGTTCATGGTCATTCTCAGCGGCATAGTGAGTTTGAGACCATTCTGAGCTACGTAAGATTCTAGCTCAAAAAACAAATAAATAAGTTAACTTTAAATATCATTTCTAGATCAGAGCTAACACTTAGAAGTAGCCAGCTTTACTGACTGTGTTAACCAGACATACCTTCCACACAGGAAGCAGCATGCTGAGTTGAAGAGAAGTGTGAGCATGAGGCTCTTCAGATGAACCATGGCTCACAATGACAACTGGGTATGGAGGAGCTTATATATCCTACCTGGTAATGTTAGCTCCTTGCCACATTGAGATCTAGACTTCCAGTCTGTCTGCTCTGAATGGAGAGGGAAGATATCCCAGTGCAGTGTATACAACTGCAAAGCTGCAATCCACTTCTGTTTTCAAGGAAGTAACAAGCTGTTGTTAACATACCACTCTTTAAAATTTACCTGCAGAAAAATAGAGAAAGTGACAAAGGGATAGAAGAGAAGCATTATTCTTGTATGCGTCTCTCTCTCTCTCTCTCTCTCTCTCACCTCCACATCTGGAAAATTAGGGCATGATGTGGTATTCATGGATATACCAACAAAAACATGTGTGCTTGTGGAATACGTTTGTGTATATACCAAAGCCCGAGGTACTTCTCTGATGTCTGTCCTCCAATTTCTCCTAAGGTGAAGTTTTGTCAAAACACAACACAGCTAATGACTCTCCAGGATTCTGATATTACAGGTCTGACTCATAGTCTGGGAATTTTAAACAGGAGAGTTAATACTTAAACAACACGCACACACACACATACACACACACGGGGGGCGGGGGGGCAGGGGAAGGGGCAGTGGCGCTACAGTGTAAAAAGCACACCAGTAAAAGTTCTGCTTGGGACAAATGGCAGGTCACCCTCTTGCCAGTCAATATTTCATACTTCATTCCCAGGAAGAACCACTTTCAGGGTGAAGGTGGTGGTTTCTTTCTGAAGGTAGGGCAATAAATCTAGGGTTTGAATTGCTAAATCAGCTGGTTGGATTAAGGATTTAAATGGCCTGGCCTTCAAGTTGTTGACCCATGGTTCCCCTCTATGATTGGAAGTTTTCCTCAAAAACCAAAGGATATGTGTGCCCACTAGTGGTCAGTTGGCTGAGTGGGCAGCAGGACATAAAGCCCAGCTGTTGCTGGCCATTCAGGACATGACAACTGTTCTCATGATTGATCCATGGAATCCCCTGTATCAGAGGAGTGAGGGAAAACAACAGACTTGGTTACTTCAGGGAAATGTTTCTGCTTATAAGGTTTAGCTCAAACTTACTAAAAAGCTTTAAAGATTTACAGTTTCATTAAAAAAACGGAGATTCTCAATCTGCCAACACACTTCAGTAACACCACTAAAATGAACAATTATATTTGTTTGTCTTCCATAAAATTCTCTAACACAAATATTTTTCTATTTTCGAAACTGGACAGTCTTCCATTATTAGCTGTGGTGATTGCAAACCCTTGAGATTGGATTTAAATATCTCACTAGTTCTCAAAGGATCATTCAGGGTACATGCTTCAAACTTTACTCATGACTGTCTACTTGAACTTCCCATAATATTTAAAAACCTACCCTTGTTCAAAGCAGAACCTTCCACCATCAGTTCTTGCACATCCAATGCCAGTAGTGACGAATTTTATGGTTGTTCCTTAGTCTCATTGCTCTGTCATATTTCTATCTTAAGCAATTGCTTAAAAATGCCCTTTTAGTTTAATATCTCTTGAGACTGGAAAAACTATGTAGCGTTGGCTGCCTTGGAGCCAGCTATATAAAACTGGCCTAGAACGTAGAGAGATCTGCCTGCCTCTGCTTCCCACATGCTGGGATTTCTTGTACCACAGTACCCAGAGCTATATAATTTTTCTATAGCACTTACGTTATATATGCTTTCTTACCCTCATAAAATTCAGGAAGTTATTTTGTTTGAAATTGCAGGTATATGACTACTTAGTAAAAGTAAAATCCTGAAACAGATCACATTTAATTTCTAAATGCATCTTGAAATAAAGCACCGTATTCTTGTGTCCTTAGGTAGTACAAAGTTGCCTTTCCATGGATTTAATTTTCACTTCTAAGAGATTTCATGTTGCAAAATGAGAAGGCCCCAGGATGATGAATTGTCCACCTTGTAAAGTGTAATTTTTCTTTGACCTTCATTTGAGTATTAGAGTTCATGATATGCAAATTGTGTCAAATTTAATACATTTTTCTAATGAAAATTTGACCTCATGAATACCATTGGAAAACATAAACATGGTCTGAGGGAATTAAAATCCCCGGGCTCATCTTTTTCTTTTACCAATTTATCCAGTGATGTTATGAACATCCAGCTGACCTTGTTATAATTGGTTTTTCAAAAATATTCTGAAGCATACAAATCCACTGATCTCTTTGATTCCTATAAATGATTAAGAATATCCACATCTGACATTTTGCTATCACTATCACCAGTTTACACTATGGATGGAACATGCTACCCTAACTAGAAATAAAGTAATTAGCATCCTTGAGCATAATTATATTGTAGAAGATGAAGAGGAAGAAGGAGGAGGAGGACGAGGACGAGGAGGAGAAGGGAGAGGAGGAGGAGGAGGAATAGGGGGAGGAGGAGGAGGAGGAGGAGGAGGAGGANAAGAAGAAGAAGAAGAAGAAGAAGAAGAAGAAGAAGAAGAAGAAGAAGAAGAAGAAGAAGAAGAAGAAGAAAGAAGAAGTCCAGAAACAGAGAACAGAGAAGGTTTGAAGAGGGATGGAAGGAGGGTGGGAAAGATGGAGGGAGGGAGGAACGGGAAGAGAAAAGAATAGCAATCATCTCCCTGGATTACATAGTCTAAGAAATCCAATGGACTTGAGGGTGAGGATTCAGGAAACCCATTGTTTCAATCTCAGGCTGAAGTCTTGAAATCCTGAAAAATGACTCAAAATTTGAGTCCTAGGTCAAGTGAAAAACCAAACCAAACCAAACCAAACCAAACCAAACCAAACCAAAACAGAACAGATGAAGCAGTTTAAGCAGAACAGCAGAGACTGGATCCTCCTTCTAACCTTTGTTGTGTAAGGTTGGATTAGGCTGATCCACATGGAGTTCAGGCATAACTCATAAATTTAGGGATTCAAATGCTAGATTCATCCAGAAAAGCCCTTTTAGATGCACCCAGAAATCATGTTAGCCAAAGAGCTAGATATTAAGTGATGCAGTGTATTGGTTATTTTCTAAATGTTTAATTAAATGAACTGATTACATAGCTAGTTAATTTATTTGTGGCCAATTCCATAGCATACACAAGGAAGGATTTACTTTGCTTTGTTGTTGGTGGAGTTCTTCCTAGCATGAGGTCTTCTGGTAGTCAGGGCTTGAGGATACTGTTTACACTGTGTTGTTGATGCTCAGGAACCATAGAGAAAATGAGGTTAGAAGTAGGAATAGGCTTTTGTAGTAGGATCTGATGAGTTTTTGGATTTTTCTCAGTTTCTGTTGTTATGTCTCCCTTTTCATTTCTCATTTTCTTAATTAGGATACTGTCTCTGGCAATTAGTTAGTCTGTCAAAGGGTTCATCTATTTTGTTGATTTTTCTCAAAGAACCAGCTCCTGGATTGGTTGATTCTTTTATAGTTATTTCTGCTTCCATTTGGTTGATTTTAGCCCTGAGGTTGATTATTTCCTGCCATCTACTTCTCTTGGGTGAATTTGCTTCCTTTTGTTCTAGAGCTTTCAGGTGTGCTGTCAAGCTACTAGTTTATTCTCTCTCCAGTTGCTTTCTGGAGGCAGTCAGAGCTATGAATTTTCCTTTTAGGACTGCTTTTATAACTTATGTGTTCCATAAGTTTGGGTATGCTGAGGCTTCATTTTTATTAAACTCTAAAAAGTCTTTAATTTCTTTCTTTCTTTCTTCCTTGATCAAGTTATCATTGAGTAGAGTGTTGTTCAGATTCCACGTGTATGTGGGTGTATATGTATGTTGGCTTTCTATTGTTTATGTTGTTACTGAAGGTCAGCCTTAGTCCATGATGATCTGATAAGATGCATGGGATTATTTCAATCTTCTTGTATCTGCTGAGGCCTGTTTTGTGACTGATTATATGGTCAATTTTGGAGAAGGTACCATGAGGTGCTGAGAAGAAAGTGTATCCTTTTTTTTTAGGATAAAATGTTCTGTAGATATCTGTTAAAACCATTTGTTTCATAACTTCTGTTTGTTTGACTGTGTCTCTGTTTAGTTTTTGTTTCCAGGATCTGTACATTGATGAGACTTGGGTGTAGAAGTCTCCCACTATTATTGTATGTAGTGCAGTAAAGTTTCTTTTTTGAATGTGAATGTCCTTGCATTTGGAACATAGATATACAGAATTAAGAGTTCATCTTAGTAGATTTTACTTTGATGAGTATGAAGTGTCCCTCCTTATCTTTTTTGATAACTTTAGGTTGAAAGTCTATTTTATTCGATATTAGAATAGCTACTCCAGCTTGTTTCTTTGGACCATTTGCTTGGAAAATTGTTTTCCAGTCTTTTACTCTGAGGTAGTGTCTGTCTTTGTCAATGAGGTGAGTTTCCTGTATGCTGAAAAATGTTAGGTACTGTTTATGTAACCAGTCTGCTAGTCTATGTCTTTTTAATGGGGAATTGAGTCCATTGATATTAAGAGATATTAAGGAAAAGTAATTGTTGCTTTCTGTTATTTTTTATTATTATTTAGTTTATTATTTCCTATTATTCGAGTTGGGATTCTGTTCATGTGGCTATTTTCTTTTAGGTTTGTTGAAGGATTACTTTCTTGCTTTTTCTAGGATGTAGTTTCCCCCTTGTGTTGGAGTTTTCCATTTATTATTCTTTAAAGGGCTGGATTTGTGAAAAGATTTTCTGTAAATTTAATTTTGTCATGGAATACCTTTTTTCTCAATCTAGGGTAATTGAGAGTTTTGCTGGGTATACTATCCTGGGATGGTATTTGTTTTCTCTTAGGGTCTGTATGACATCTGCCCAGGATCTTCTGGCTTTCATAGTCTCTGGTGAGAAATCTGGTGTAATTCTGATAGATCTACCTTTATATGTTACTTGACCTTTTTCTCTTACTGACTTTAATATTGTTTATTTGTTTTGCACATTTGGTGTTTGATAATAATGGCTAAGATCAAAAACTCATGTGACAGATGATGCTGGTGAGGATGTGGAGAAAGAGGATCACTCCTCCAATTCCTGTGGGATTGTAAGCTTGTACAACCACTCTGGAAATCAGTTTTGTGGTTCCTCAGAAAACTGGACAAAGTACTACTTGAGGACCAAGCAATACCACTCCTGGGCATATACCCAGAAGATGCTCTGACATGTAATAAGGACATATGCTCCACTCTGTTCATAGAAGCCTCATTTATAATAGCCAGAAGCTGGAAATAACCCAGATGTAACTCAACAGAGCTATTAAAAATAATGACTTCATGAAATTCTTATGCAAATGGATGGAGCTGGAGAATATCATCCTGAGTAAGGTAACCCACAGGATATGTACTCACTGATAAGTGGATATTAGCCCAGAAGCTTGGAATACCCAAAATACAATTCACAAACCACATGGAATTCAAGAAGAAGGAAGACCAGTGTGGATACTTCATTCTTTCTTAGAAGGGAGAACAAAACAACCATGGAAAGAGTTACATTGGCAAAATGTGGAACAGAGACTGAAGGAATGACCATCCAGAGACTGCCCTACATGAGGATCCATCCCATATACAACCAACAAACCCAGACACTATTGTGAATACCAACAAGTGCTTGCTGGCAGGAACCTGCTATAGCTGTCTCCTGAGAGGCTCTGCCATTGCCTGAAAAATACAGAAGTGGATGCTCTTAGACATCCATTGGACTGAGCACAGACTCCCAATGAAATAGCTAGAGAAATGACCAAAGGAGCTGAAGGGTTTGCAGCCCCATAAGAGGAACAACAATATGAACTAACCAGTACCCCAGAACTCCCAGGGACTAAACCACCAACCAAAGAGTATGGTGGGACTCATGGCTCTAGCTGCATATGTAGCAGAGGATGGCCTAATCTGTCATCACTGGGAGGAGAGACCCTTGATCCTGTGAAGGCTCTATGTCCCCTGTAGGGGAATGCCAAGGCCAGGAAGTGGAAGTGGGTGAGTTGGTAAGCATGGGGAGAGGAGAAGGGGGTTTTGGAGGGGAATCCAGAAAAAAGGATAACATTTTAAATGTAAATAAAGGAAATATCTAATAAACAAACAACAAAAAAAAAAAGTGGGAGTAGGTTGTGATCCTTAGGCCTACCCTTACTGGCCTCCTTCCTCCAGCTGTGCTATACTTCCTTAAGGCCTCACAACCTCTCTAAATAGCAACACCAATTTTGAATGTTTTCAAAGACATAAGCATGTGAGCATGTGGGAGGGATTTTATCATTCAGCAAATACCAATCAATAAAAATAACAAGTCTATTATGTTAATAAATTGCATTGTGAACTAGGAGGAATCCTCCTAGTTCACAATGCTTAATTCTTTTAATAGCTGCAAGTTACTTCTCAAGTACTAGCTTAAAGAGCTCTTTGTTTATGCATAAACTTAATTAACTTAAAAAATCCCTCACTACTATAAATTATCAATTGCTCAAGATATTCTATTGAATTTTCTAAATTTTAATACTTTTCTTTCTTCATTTAAAGAAAGTAATATTTTGTTCCCCCTTCTAAGTGTGATTTAAGCATCTTCACTTGGGCCTTCCTTCTTCTTTAACTTCTTTGGGTGTTTGGGGATTCTGTACTTTTTTGGCTAATAGTTACTTATTACTAAGTACATCCCTCTGTAATGCATGTTCTTTTGAGTCTGTGTTACCTTACTTTGCATGATATTTTCAGTTTTATCTATTTGCCTGCAAAATTAATGATATCCTTGTTTTTAATAGGTGAGTAGTATTCCATTGTGTAAATGAACCATGTTTTATGTATCCATTCTTTGGTTAAGGGACATCAGGGTTGCTCCAGTTTCTGACTATCATTAATAAGGCTGCTATAAACACAGTGGAGCAAGTGCCCTTGTGATATGGAGAAGCATCTTTTGGGAATATACCCAGGAGCAGAATAGCTGGGTCTTCACGTAGAATTATTTCCAATTTTCTAAGGAACCACCAGATTGATTTGCAGAGTGGTTGTAAAACATTGCAATTATACCAGCAATGGAGAAGTATTTCCCTTTCTCCAGATCCTTGCCCTTATGTGCTGTTGCTTGAGGAATTTTTGATCTTAGCCATTCTGATTGATGTAAATTGGAATCTCGGGGTCATTTGATTTTGCATTTGCCCGATGACTAAGGATGTACAACAATTCTTTAATTGCTTCTTGGCCATTTGAGATTCTTCTGCTCAGAATTCTGTATTTAGCTTTGTATCCCATTTTAAAATTAGGTTATTTGGTTTTGTGGAGTCTAACTTCCTGAGGTCTTTATAGTTTTTGGATATTAGACCTCTTTCAGATGTAGGGTTAGTGAAGATCTTTTCCCAATCTGTAGGTTACTATTTTGTCTTATTGACAGTATCCTTTGACTTACAGAAGGCCTTTCAGTTTCATATTTGTAAATTGTTGATCTTAGAACCTGAGCCAGTGGAACTGTTTTCAGGAAATTTCCCCCTGTACCAATGCATTTGAGGCTATGTCCCACTTTCTCTTCTACTAGATTCAGTGTATCAGTTTTATGTGGAGTCCCTTGATCCACTTGGACTTGAGATTTATAAAGGTGATAAATAGATCAATTTTCATTCTTTTACATGTAGACTGCCAGGTAGACCAGTACCATTAATTGAATATGCTTGCTTTTTTCCCCTCTGTATAGTTTGGCTTCTTTGTCAAAGATCCAGTATCCATAGGTATGTGAACTTATTTCTAAATCTTCAGTTCTATTCCATTGATCAACCTGTCTGACTATTGCTCTGTAGTACAGCTTAAGGTCAGGGATGGTGATTTCCCCCAGAAATGCTTTTATTATTATTATTATTATTATTATTATTATTATTATTATTATTATTATTATTACTAGGAGGAGGAACAAAATAGTCACAGGAGCAGAGGGATGTAGGGACCTGTGTGGGAGAGGGGAGATGAAGGGGTAAAGGAGGAGTAAGGTGTGGAGAGAGACAGGAGAGAAGTCCAGAGGGCCAGGAGAATGCATGGAAATATGGAGCAGGTGTGTATGGGGTAAGGGGAACCTCTAGAAAGTCCTAGAGACCTAGAATATGAGAGGCTCCCAGGACTCAATGGGGATAACATTAGCCAAAGTTCCCAACACTGGGGAGATCAAACCTGTAGAGATCCCCTCCAGTAGATACACAGGGCCTCCATTGGAGAGATGGGGCCACCCACCAATCTTCTAAATTTTTTACCCAGGATTGTTCCTATCTAAAGGAAATGCAGAGACAAAAATGGACCAGAGACCAAAGGAATGCCCATCAAGTGATTGACGCAACTTGGGATCCTTCCCATGGATGTACACCAAATCCGGGTACTATTATTGATGCCATGTTGTCCTTGCAGACAGAAGCCTAACACTGCTGACCTCTGAGAGGCTTTACCCACAGATGACTGAGACAGATGCAAATACTCAACTCCAGCCTTTGGGCTAAGGTCAGGGACCACCGTGGAAGAGTTAGGGGAAGGATGGTAGTACCTAAAGGGGATAACAACACCACAGGGAGAACACTAGTATCAACTAACCAGGGACTAAGCTTTCAGGAACTAAGCCACCAACCAAAGAGCATACCTGGGATAGTCAGTGGTCCCCAGGACATATATAGCAGAGGACTCCCTTTTCTGGCATCAGTGGTAAAGGATGCACCTAATCATATAGAGACTTGATGCCCCAGGAAAGGGGGATGCTGGGGGCATAGATGAGGGTGTGGGGAGGCCTGGTGGGGTATCCCCCTCTCAGAAGCAAAGGCAAGGGCGATAGGATGAAGAACTCTGGTAGGCTATACTGGGAAGAGGGCAACATTTGGGAAGTAATTAAATAAAAATAATATAATAAAAGAAATGAGTAATATTTCACTAGCAAAGGGAACCAACTTAAAAATCATTACCATGTGTTTTTCCACAATCAATCAATTTTTTTTTGGTTTTTTTGAGACAGGGTTTTCTCTGTGTAGCCCTGGCTGTCCTGGAACTCACTCTGTAGACCAGGCTGGCCTCGAACTCAGAAATCTGCCTATTTCTGCCTCCCGGGTGTTGGGATTAAAGGCGTGTGCCACCACGCCCCACCCCAATCAATTTTAATATGAGTTATACTCAGAAAGTTCTCAAAATTTGTTATATTACAAATATATGATAGCATGCCCTACTGTGTACGTACTTTCTGCCTGCCTGATATCCTTCCTCCCTTCCTTCCTTCCTCTCTTCCTCTCTCTCCCTCTCTCTGATTCACTATCTTGCTGTGTCACTGTTATTCTTAATATCTAACCACTGTGACCTGCCTAGGACATCTGATCTAATATAAATTATGTTGTCTGTTTCAACAATAATTCATTAAAATAATTTGAAGTCTGAAAGTCAAACCTTGGGGCAAATTAATAAAACAATTTCTTAAATGTATCTACTTCAGATGAATCCCACAGATAATATACAAGAAAGGAAAAAAAAATCAAGTGAGAAAAATAGTTTGTGCAATGGTAGTTTTCATCTACTTTCTCAAAATGCTACAGCAATTATAGTGGAGATAAGATGGAACAACCAAAATGATGATGGTAGCAGGTAGAGACGTATTAATATCTGATGATGTAGCATGGAATTGAACATTATATTTTGCGTTTGTAATCTTTTGAAATTTTAATATTTCTCCACTATAAAATTCTTTAAAATGTAATTTCTAAGCCTAAGGGGTATGGTTCTATGGGTAAATTGACTGCTGTGCAAACTTGAGAACCTGAGTTTGGATTCCCAGCATAGTGAAGTAGCATGCACTTGTAACCTCAGTATGTGGTTATAGAGACATTTGGAAGAGCCTCCTAACACTAATCTCCGCACTACACAGGCACATGCATACCCCTCGAAAAATTAAAAAGTAAGCTCTAATGTCTTCTTTTGCTTAAACATATTTTCTGAGAGCTTCATATGCTGTGGGATATATGATTAGTTGGACAAAAATTTTAAGACTGATGGTATTGTGTGCCTTTCCTCTGTGACCTTTCTGATCATCAGTGACTAAGCATGAATCTATGGATCTGAATATTATCATCAAGCAGAATCACACAGAGATATCCAGGTACTCTGTGAATTATTTTCAAAAGCATTGAGTTTTACCATTTACTTTCTGAGTAAATAATCTGTTCACAGAAAAGCAGTGCAGTGAGTAGAGCATCAAAACACTTCAACAGCCAGTAGCTTAGTACTAATCATTGCCTTGCATTAGTTCCATGACCTTGGAAAAAGGGCAGGGTTACTTTAGGGAAATGAAATATAAGCAAATAATGATTAAAGGATATTATCATCTTTTTAGTTCATCAGTAGTTTAAGAAGTAGGTAAAATTTGGAGTCATATTTGGGAATGCTTTTTAAATATATCTGAAATAATAAATTGGAATAAAATTGGGATTAAATGACCTGTGCTCAGAATAAAAATTGGACTAAATGCCCTGAACTCAATACTCCTAACTATAAATGACATAATATGACACAGCAGGAAGTAATGGGCAAAGAATCAGGCACAGCACAAGGACATTTGATATCCTGGGTCTAAAGCAAAATAACCATGCCTCATATTTATATAAAGGGAAGATTTCCATTATTACCTATTAAAAGTGGATTATTCCAAAGAACACAAACAATTGTACCTAAGATTGTGTACATGAAATCCCAAGTTCAGGTGCTGTGGTAATTGACTAACAGAATTCTAGACATTCACTTTCAGTTTCTTTTAATATTCTTGCTCACATGTAAATAAATTGCGAAACAAGTACTAGAGGATGGCTGAAATGGCTTTCAGTGTATTCTTTGTTTTCATATGCTACATGATCATGTGAATTTCTTACCAACATGAAGAAATAGCATAGAATATGGAATCACGTGTATAAGAGAATTTACTTAGCATTTTAGTCAACCCTTCAGATTTCTGGGTAAGCTGGAGAATCCCAGCAAGATTCTGCTGAAGGGACCCTGGTATAACAGCCTCTTGTTAGGCTATGCCAGTGCCTGGCAAACACAGAAGTGGATGCTCACAGTCAGCTACTGGATGGAACACAGGGCCCCCAATAGAGGAGCTAGAGAAAGTACCCAAGGAGTTGTAGGGGGCTGCAACCCTGTAGGTGCAACAATATGAACTAACCAGTACCCCCTGAGCTTGTGTCTCTAGCTGCATATGTAGCAGAAGATGGCCTAATCAGCCATCATTGAGAAGAGGGGCCCCTTGGTCTTGTAAACTTTATATGACCCAGCACAGGGGAAGGCCAGGGTCAAGTAGTGGGAGTGGGTGGGTAGGGGAGCAGGGGCGGAGGGGGGTATAGGAAACTTTCGGGAGGGATAGCATTTGAAATGTCAATAAAGAAAATAATAATAATAATAATAATAATAATAATAATAAAATACTGTCAGCATTCTGACAGATACTCACTTATGTTACACAAGAAAAAGCACAGTGGCCAGGAGCAGCTAGGGTTCACTGTGACCCACTGGCGGGTGAAAAGAGTAGGAATATTAGATTTTTATTTTATTTTTTTTTATTTTATTTATTTATTTATTTATTTTTTGCTTAAAATGGTGTATTTAGATCAAATTTTAGAAATCTAGGCATTATTGCTGTTGAAAAAGAATACAAAACTCTGGAAAAAAAAAGAATAATCACAGGAAGAACAGCCTACTTTGTGTCTGAATAGAATTCATACACCCACCTCTCTTTCCTCCCTCCTCTCTTTCCTTCCTTTTTTTTCTCTCATTCTGACATTGTCTTGATATTTAGCTCAGGGTATTCTAGAACTCTTCATCTTCCTATCTTTCTTGATGGAGTTCTAGAATTGTAAGTGTGAATTGTCATAATGGGTTCTGTGTTATCTTTAACATCACATTCTTCTTACATTGTCAGGTCAATAATACCAGGTGTGGCATTTGGTGTGAAAAATTTTAGGTACTATTTACTGACAAGCTGTTTACAAGTCACACTAAAACATATTCATGGCATGTATTTTCAGAAATATAGGTCAGTGATGTGGGATGATGCTATAGGATAGTGCTATAGTACCTGTATTAATCAACATGTTCAGGTATAGAACTTAAGTATAGACAGGGCCAGGAAAATGGGTCAGCAGATAAAGGTGCTTTCCATCAAATCTCACAATATGAATTTGATCCGTGGAATCAAATTGTTTTCTCACCTTCACATAGCAGAGGTATATGCTCCACCCACCATCCTGACCCCTCCACACACAAAATAAACAAATGTAAAACTCATCACCATAGGCTGTGTGGCTTAGACTACAAATATTTATTCTCCACAGCTCTAGAGATGAGTTCAAGCCTGTTCACTTGGCTTTAGAACCCACATTCTTGCCCATAGATATTTCATTTTGAGACAAAGCCTAATCATTTAGCCACAACAATCCACCTGCTCCAGCTTCCTAAGTGTTAAGATTATGGGTGTTCATCCCACAAAATGTTAAAAATGGCAAAAATAATGTACACCCCCAAATGTTCTCAGGTTTAGGATTTTAGTGTATAAACTACTTTAAGAGTGGGAAATGGTATCCAAGTGGACCATATTTTGCCCATGGAAGACATTTTTGGCATACTTCAAACTATGTTGCATAGTAGATATAGAAATAATATATCACTCATAAAATGTGAGAAGTACTTATTCCCCAATACTGAGCACAGATGGCCATAGACTCACAAAGGAAATATCTCTTTTTTCACTGGTTAAATATTTGAACTAAAAAATTTATAAGGAGTTCCTCTTATTACTGTCATAAATAATTAATAAAAATTAACAATAATAAAAATTACCATTTACACTTTTTTCTGAGTATGTGGTTAAGTAAACTGTGAAAATGAGCTGAGTGGGGAGAGGGTGAGGAGAGGGGATTGGAAAAAGAAGAGAGAGAAGAGAGAAGAAAAGAGAAGAAGGGGACAGAAGGACAGAAGGAGAGATAAGGAAGGAAGAGAAATTGGAGAAGTAGAGAGGAAAGAAGATGAGGAGAGGTGGGAAGAGAAACAAGAGAAGAAAAGAGAGAGGGAGAAAATAAGCGAGGGAGATTGCTAGGGATACAGTGCACAGAGGACCTTTTACTTCCAGAGATGCTCTAAGAGAACCAGAAATGTTAATCATGCAGGGGTGTCTCCTCAGTGGAGGAGATAAAACCAGTTTAATCCAGAAAGCTGAGCATGAGTTTTGTTAACAACCTAGTGAGTCTCTTGCTATCTGTGGAGACAGACTTCACCCTACTTCCCCGGAATGATTATTCCAGACTCTTTCCTCTCTAGATCCATTGTTACAGGAGATGTCATATGTACTTTATCGAGTGCTGACCTCTATGCTATTGTTCAGAGACCATATTAGATTCTCTACTTTTTCTCTACACGTGCTTTATGAAAGAGTCTCTACATAGTCACACCTTAACCTTTATAGTACACCTGGAATTGGACTGATTGGACTGATTATTGCCTGGAGACATTTTCCAAATTCTACTGTGTTTGGAATAAGCTGAGAATGAACTCTCAGACTCCCTTGAGTCTGATCCAAGTTGATGACATCAATCTGCACTGGGTTTTCATTCTTCTTTCTTTGTGCTGTCCAGTTCCCTGTATGAGACTTGCCAAGACCACCCTCAGAAGATGACACAGATATGGATAGATAGATAGATAGATAGATAGATAGATAGATAGATAGATAGATAGATAGATAGATAGATAAAGAAAATAGATGTACAGGTTTTGTACTCATCACAATATTATCTTTTCAGAATATAATGTGCTTTAGATGAACAAATATGACATGCACAAAGAATGCAACCCAACTGAAACTGTCTTGAATGACTTTATTCTTGTCAACGTTCATTAAAATATCTATTTTTTCACACATCTGGTTTTATCCATTTTCAAGCTAGTTAAAGATTTCAAGTCTGAAATAAATTACACCATTCATTTTTCAATACTCTGGATAATTTGGATGGTCAACTTAGCTTTAAAAATTCATAGTTAAAATGTAAAAATGAAGTACACATTGTTAAATAATATATTAGAACTGACAATAAGGGAGAATGGAGGCTAGGATGATGTAGTTCTAAACATTAAGACATGCAGAATTTTTTAAATATGAAAAGATTGTTTTTCTTCTTAAAGATGGCTTCTTCTACATGCAAATTTAAAAGCTATTAATGTTGGATGTTTATATATTTCTTTATACAGTGAAGAAATGTACAACTAATACAAGCTATTAATGTTTATTCTTTGTACTCCAGTACCATGAGAATGTAGATCACAGTAGTGCACTATGGGTCTCCCAACCAGGGCTCATTACCAATCTTCATGACTTGCCGAGTTCTTTTTATTTTTCTAAACATTTTCAACTTGACATCATCGATTCACATCATTTCTCAGTTACTCTACAGAGAGGCAATTCTTTCTGTCTTACAAGCTCACTTCTTCTTACAGCCCATTTCCTTAAAAGGCTTAATCATTCTCCATATTGATCTTATGTTACACAAGTAACACATGAATAAATCATCACTCTGAAACTTTAAATCACAGGAAGCCATACTGAGTCAACTCTAAAAGACTCTCTTGCACTATCTAGTCAGTTGCCTTAGTAGAATCAACTCCTTGTTAGATATTCAGGGTGAGACTTTTCTTATTAAACATTTATTCATGGACACATACTATTTTAACCCAAAGGAAACAAATGTATTTTGTGACATACTAGTTTGTTGAAGTATCAGTTCAAATTTTTCCTCAGATTCCATGTTGTCTGATGTCAATTTCTCAAATACCATTTTATGAAATTGAATACTTGACAGTTTAAAAACTACCTTCTTGAGTGAGTATATTTAATTCTTTTCTGAATTTGAATACTTCACAGTGAGCACCTGTGCACATAAATCCTCTGTACATTTACTTCTTTGAGATTAATTAGGGAGAATAAAATTCTGAATCAAAGGAAGCATTTAAATTCTGGTAAGAGTTAACATGTTGCTGTCAATTATTTTACACCTTATATTTTGTTGGCAATTAACCAGTTTTAAATGTCATTTCCACTGCTGAAGATTGACACTCGATCAGTGTGCTGGTTAGTTGTGTTTTTTGTTTACTTGTTTGTTTGTTTTGTTTTTGTTTTTTGCCAGTCCAGAGTCATCTGAGAAGGGAGAACTTCAAGTGAAGAAATAATACCATCAGACTGACCTGTAGGCAAGCCCAAAGGAATCATTTTCTTGATTATTTGTTGATGTGGGAAAGCCTAGCCAATTATGCATGCTGCCACCCCTGGGTCATAAGATCTAGTAGTTTAATCAAATGTGAGAAGGAAAATGATAATAAGGGGCAAAGATGACCAAGATCAGAGATGGCCCAACAGGATGGGTGCTACCACAGGTTTTGCCAACCAGCCACTATCTGTTCACAATTATATGGTTGCTACATCAAAAAAAAAGTCCAAGGAAAGAGATCAACAACCTGCTCTGGCTGCATTTCAAGGAGATATTTTCACAAAAAAATAATTTGGCAAATAAGATTGTCTCTATCTGCTTAATGTGTTCAGAGAGACAGTTCTCTGAAGTGTAAAGGTAGGAATTTTCCTCATTTCAAAGCATAAAAGCAAATTTTATATACTGAAGCTAAATTTCTGTTGGCCAATTACTGTCACCCCAAAGTCTCAGAAAGTAATTTATTTTTAAGTAGAAAGAAAGGGTCTGGTGAGATGGCATGATGGTTAAGATTTCGTTCTGCTCTTTCAGAGGATCTAGCTATAGTTCTTCCCACCCACATGGCTGATAATAGTGTTCTTTAATTCCAGATCCAGGAAATTTAAATTTAACCCTGAAGGACAGCTTTACGTGTGTGTGTGTGTGTGTGTGTGTGTGTGTGTGTGTGTGTGTGTTTTAGGACGTTTCATAAGAGATATTGAACAGATTTACCACTTGTGTCCAAGACCTCAGGACAAAAGATGACTCCCATTCCTCTGTTATATTGCTGTTATCTCCAAGACTTGAGTAAGAACAGATAGTCACTATCCGTACTACTGATGATGAACCTGAACCTGGTCACTCAGTCTGTAAAGTCAGACTAGGATTCTGTGAAACTGACATAGCAGGCAAAACACTACTTCTGGGTATGTCTATGAGTTGACTTTCTGTAGGTATGTCATGGAGACCTCAAGCAAGACACCAGTGGTCCTTCAAAGCCTATATGACATTAGAGTAGATCACAGAAAAACAGAAGGCTCAGAACCAACATTAAAACAGAGCATTTTAAATAAGACATAACTGGAATAATTCTTGAACTTTTGTCAGCAACAGGAGATACCCATAACCATAGATTACCTTCCACAGATGAATAATAATAAGCAGTCAACTAAGAACATCTTAGTGTTTTGATAACATATTGTATCATAGGGAATATTTGATAACATTTTTATAACTGTTTAGGAGATGGGAATGTGGTACAGTTCATAGAGCAAACACCCAGAATACAGTAAACAGTAAGTTCAAACCCCTACCCACATCAAACCAAGTATGGTGGTGCACACCTGTAATTCTAGTCCTCAGGAGGTGCAAATATGAGAACCAAAAGCTTAAGATCACCCTTGGCTACATAGCCAGTTCAAGGTCAGTCTGAGATACATGAGACCCTGTCTCAGAGAAAATAAAAATTAAAAAAAAAATTATTTCATGTGTTGTCTAATTCATAAAGGGAAATTTTAAAAACCGAAGCTCCCAAGTTCTTAGTGGTGGGTTCAATCCCCTAAAAGCCTGCAGTAGTATTGTCAGAGCTATGTTTTTTATTAGTCTGGTGAATTATTAGTAGTTATAAGCTTTTAAAAAACTGACAAGACCCTCCCCCAAAGATCTTGATGTGTTCTATATTGTTGAAGATATGTGGAGGAAGAAAAAAATTCTCTTTTGCTTTGAAAGTTAAACCTTCATTTAAACCAAAGTCCAAACAATGGAATCTTGGCTGCTTTGCTTTCATGACATGCCTCATCTCCCTCTTTTCTATAAAAATGGGATGGCATTCTTTTGTATCCCACAGTATTAGAGGCTCTATCACAATGGTGGTTTCAGAGCACATTTTCACGGTTCCTAAAGTGAGAAAATACAGAAGTCTTTAGCGTGTGATAGGCTAAGTCAGCCCATAGCATGAGGGGAGGAGAGCAGACAATGCAGGGGAGTGCTCAGAAGCTCTGAATGTAAATGAACGTTAATCATGAAAAACACTGATTAAAGTGTAATGATGTAAAAGTTAATCTAGCTACTGTGCAATTAACTCAAAATTACAACCATACATTGTATGTATAATCACATCCTAAGAAACATATTACATTTTTAAAAAATGAGACTGCTTTAACAGGGTGCTTGTGTGAGGCTCCTGACAGATAGCTCTACCAATTTGATAATTAACTTTTTAAGGCTACTTCACATTTTGTGTTCCTAATTAATGCCTACTTAATTTTTGATACATTCTATATTAGGTTAAGTGCCAATTAAGTGCTGTGCAAGCTCTTGGAGTGGAAAAAAAAATCTCTAAATCCGAAAAGCCATGTGATTTTATCATTAGATGGTTCAATAGAGACTGACTCAGGATAGTGCTATTCCTACAAACAACCTAAAACATTTATCCTTAAAAAGATTCCTCAGCAATGCAATGTTATGGGCTGAAGTCCTAACCCAGAGGTCATGATGTCCACTGGGGTGATACTTTCTTTCTCTTTCCATTACCAGGCGCACAAGTATCTTCACGGTGAACTCTGCAAGGCTCCATCAGATATCCTTAACATTTCTTTAGTGCAAAGGGAGAGAATGGTAGAGCTTAGATCTGAAACCCTGTCAAAGACATAATGTCAAGCCACAGCAAGAGACTTGGTGGAAACAATTAGGACACTCAGTTTCCATTTTGACATAATAGGGATTTGGGTTAGAGAGATGGCTCAGTGGTTGCAAAGAATTGCTGGGTTTGCAGAGAACCAAAGCTGAGTTCCCGGTACCCCTGTCCAGCAGCTCACAAACATCTTTAACTCCAGAGCTGAGTAATCCAATGGGAATGGCAATGGTTCTTTCTAAAACTAGGTAGTAGGATCAACTACATATACCAGATATAGCAGTCAGTACCACAAATAATAGCTGAAATATACAAGGAACACACCAGCTCATGTAATTCTCACGGCCTTCTCATTAACCCTTTAAAAATTCATATTTATCAAATATAAATCTGTGAAACACAGAGATAAATACCACACAGTTAGTAATTGGTACTCAGAAAATACTCAGGTATTCTTATTTATTTATTTATTTATTTATTTATTATTTTCTTTATTTACATTTCAAATGCTATCCTGAAAGTTCCCTGTACCCCCCCCCACCCCTGCCCCTGCTCCCCTATCCCCCTGGAGGAGAGTCAGAATACCTGGGAGGTAACCCAATACCCAGGTATTCTGACTCTCAAACATGTGCAGTTATCCATGGCATCATGTCCTTTAGTGAATGTTAATCAGACATGTGTCAAACATCATAGTGTTCTCTACTTGTGTTTCTTAAAACAGTATACATTATCCCACAGGACATTGGATGATGTATTTTCTGTGCTTTTATTAAACTCACAAAGAATACCACAAATTTTCATGGGTATGAAGTTAGAAGTACTTTAAGTTTTTTTGTTTGTTTCAAGACAGGGTTTCTCTGTGTAGTCCTGGCTGTCCTGGAACTCACTCTGTAGACCAGGCTGGCCTTGAAGTCAAAAATCTGCCAGCCTCTGCCTCCCAAGTGCTGGGATTAAAGGCGTGTGCCACCATGCCCGGCCCTAGAAGTACTTTAAAGGAAAGATGTGAGCATTATTCTCTTATAAATAAAATTTGATTTCTGTAAATCATATTTGCTGTAATGTTTCCTTATCTAGAAAGAGAAATTCTCAGTTCTTATCTACTACATATCAATGAATACCTGTAAGAGAAGGTAGTTTAATATGCTATACATATATTTTTCCTATACACATGTACCATGAAAAAAAAAGTTTGTTATTAGGCATAGGAAGATAATAGTAACAATAGTAAAAGAAAAAAAAAAAGAGGTAGCAGATCAATTGTAACCACATGTTGAAATAAAAATTAGGTAAATATAGTGTCATTCTCTAGATTCTTCATTATATTACACTTACCATTTTTCACATGATATAGAATAATGCAATTACTATGTGCTAAGATAAAGAATACAGAATAATCTAGACTTTTTGGTATAGCATTATACCCATATGTAACACTTATTATTGAACACTGACAGATCATTAGGAATCCACAAAAGGGATATTTGAAGTCAAGTTATATCATCTTATGATAGTTGATCAGATAACCAAGGTGAATATTTCAAAATTTGAATAGTCTACTCAACATGGATATACTGAACTAGGGATGACTGGCATCCAGAGAATGAACAGTGTGGAAACAGCTTGAGGTTTCAATGTGCTACTCGGAACTGTGTGCCATTTAGAGATCATGGGTTACTTGTCTCTATTTTTTAAAAAGTATTACCAGTCTGAGAATGGCCATAGCTGGTTGTCCTCAAGGAAAGTAAAGCTGCTGACTAAAGGATGAGAAGGCATTAGTCATTTCTCTGACACCTTTACTTGAAGCATCAAACATATTAAAATGGAACATCAAGGAGATGGATAGAATGGCTTTAAGAGCCAGAGAACAAGGATGTCTACTAGAAGAAAATGTCTTCTAGACAGGAAAATGATGCTGCACCCAAGAAATCTCAACAATACAGTCTATGCAATACAATAACAGTCAACATGCCAAAGTGAACAAAGAGAGCCGGGCGTGGTGGCGCACACCTTTAATCCCAGCACTTGGGAGGCAGAGGCAGGCGGATTTCTGAGTTCGAGACAGCCAGGGCTATACAGAGAAACCCTGTCTTGAAAAAACAAAACAAAACAAAGTGAACAAAGAAATACTTCTCAAAGCCACACCTGTGGATAAAAAGTCAATGGCTGCAAAGAGAGAGAATTGATTTTCTCCAGGTATAAACCTCTGTTAGGTTACCCAGTACTAAATAGTCAGCTGTAAACACACATATGTATGAGTAACAATAATTGGATGCAGTGGGTTATATATTATATATACACATTATATATACCAAATGTATGTGTGTCCATATAATATATATAGACCTATAATATAGTTATAAAATTATATACTGTATATACTATATATAATATATAAACCTGTAATTATAATATGTATGGACTAAGCCATGCATAAATAAGTATGTATAGTACTATATATTATATATAAAATATAGCCATTATACATAGTATGTATTATATATAGAATTATATATATTTAACAAATTATACTTCTATTATATATAATAAAATTATATAGAATTATATATTATATATAATTACATAATATATATGTGTGTGTACATGCACACACATAACATATATATATATATATATATATATATATATATATATATATATATTCTAGAAGAGGCCATGAAAAGAGGTAGAGGAGGAGACAGAGGAGAAAAAATTATGTACTTAGGAAAAAAAAAGTCAAAAAATCTTTAGTAATAAAGAAATTATGAGCGTGTGTATTAGTCAGGCTTCTCTAGAGTCACAGAACTTACGGATATGCTCTATATAGTAAAAGAATTTATTGATGACTTACAGTCTGCAGTCCAAATCCCAACAATGGTTCAGTAGTAGCTGTGGATGGAAGTCCAAGGATCTAGCAGTTGCTGAGTCCCACACGGCAAGAAGGNGAAAGAGCGAGAGCCAGACTCCCTTCTTCCAATGTCCTTATATGGTCCCCAGCAGAAGGTGTAGCCCAGATTAAAGGTGTGTGCCACCACACCTTTAATCCCAGATGACCTTGGACTCNGAGATCTCCCTGTCTTAATCTTCTGGGTTCAATCACCACTGTGTCTCAAGATCTCCATACCAAGATCCAGATCAGAAACTTCTATTTCCCAGCCTCCAGATTAGGTTCACTGGTGAGCCTTCCAATTCTGGATTGTAGTTCATTTCAAATATAGTCAAGTTGACAACCAGGAATAGCCACTACAGCGTGTTTGATGAATTTTAGGGATGTCTATGAGTTAGGGTTCACATGAAAGGCAGATTATCATTCACGTCTGAAGCCACTAGATCCTGGAAACCCATTTCTTCCTCCTAAGGTTAATCACTGTTCCAATTGGTAATACCAGGTATTAGTTTTTACTTAATGTATTATTCTGTCCCTTTCCATATATTCACTTCATGTGTTTAATAATACCATCCCTTTCTTGGTATACCTTTACAGCTCCTTTACATTCTTGTTACTGTATAACATTGTATTTTAGGAACATCTTAGAAATTACTGATGCATGTGATTGACATGACATGTTTTCACTGCTGTTAAAGTTGTTACATAGGGTGACATGCTAAGCATTCATTGTTTGTAAATATGGACTCAAATCTTTGAGTGCATCCTGAGAATGGTATTGCTAGGCCGCAGACTGTGTAAGGTGACTGGTTGTCCTTCTATGCTCAAGAATGTCCCAACTCCCTAACAGGAAGAACAGTTTATATTCCCAATTGTGTATATTTTCACTACCATTCCACCAGTAATTGAAATTAAATTTTAGTTGTACTTTCTTTGTAAAGACATTTTCCTATGGCTTAAAGAGCAATATGAGTATTTTCTTTATCTTTGTGGGTAGTTTTCCTGATGAAGTTTCCATTTAAAAATTTCAAGACTCGATACTCTACTGTAGGGAAATGCCAGGACAGGGAGGTGGGAGGAGGAGCACCCTCATAGATTCAGGGAAAGGGGGGGATAGGATAGGGGAGTTCCTGGTGGGGGACTAGAAAAGGAGATAATTTACTTGAAATGTAAATAAAGAAAATATCCAATAAAAATTCAGCAGTCTTATGCATAGTTTATTACTTTTACATAGAAAGTCATTGTAAAATCTGGGGAAAACAGAGTTGTTCCTTTTTAATATGTTGACATATATTCTTGGCAGTGTGGTCTTCTTTGATCCTGGTGACAACAGACAGCCATTTAAGTGGAGGTACAAAATGATTGATCCAAGAATGCCTCGATCCAACCCCAACTTTTCCAATTGAGGCACTGCTCAACATGTTTCGGTTTAAATGTAGCAACTTCTCCTTTCTCTCTGTTTCAAACCCAATCTCTTTTTGACACTTAAATATTCTCTATGATTTCTGCACTTTTGAAATTGGGTACCTTTTCCTCAACAGGCAACATTGGTTGATTCAAAGTCAGCTCAATTTACCCTTCTGAAATCCTTCTAGGTATTTCATATAGCTTTGTTACTATATTTCCACCAACAGCCTTGTGGGAAGCTTGACAACAGTTTCCAATTCACATTAAATTTGGTCTTTAAGGGTCAAAGAGAAGGCAAGCAGGTGAATGGACTCGCCATAAAAGTCCAGTATCCTGAATTTTATACCTTGAACCCAAGGTAGCACAAGAAAACCTGACCTCACATACACAATGTGTTAGGGTTTCTGTCGCTGCGAAGAGACACCATAGCCATGGAAATTCCTAGATAGGAGAGTTGTGGCTTGCTTACAGTTCAGAGGTTTAGACCACTTTCATCATGGTGGGAAGCATGGCAGCAGATGAGCAGTCATAGTGCTGGAGAGGCAGCTGAAAGTTTGACAACTGGATCAGCGTGCAATCAGCAGAGAGAGAGAGAGAGAATGACACTGGGTTTAGCTTTCAAAGCTCACCCTCAGTGACAAACTTCCTCCAACAATGTCACACCTACTCCAAGAAGATGTCTATTCCTTAATAGAGATATTCCCTACGAGTTTATGGGGGCCTTTTTTTTCATTCAAACCACTACATTTCACTTCCTGACTCAGAACCATATCATTATGCAAATGCATGTAGCCTAATTTCAAAAGTCCCCATAATCTATCATGGTATCAACACTGTTTAAAAGTCCAAAGTCAAAAGTTCAACTGAAACTCATGGAATCTCTTAACTGTAATCTGTAAAATCAAAATGAAAAAATCAAGACCTGAAACTAGCTGGTCAAACTTCAATCTCTGCATCTCCTGTCTGATACCAAAATAGTCTTTAGACTTCCGACTCCTGTCATCTTTATTGAGCAAAACATAGGCTCTTTCTGCTCTCTGTTAGCAGCCGTTCTCTGAAGGTATCTCATGGTTCTGGCATCTTCAGCATTTTCATTTAAACCATTCCAGCACCAGGGTCCATGTATGAGCCTACACCTTCCCACCACACAAGCCCTATTATTTGTTATCTTTGTACAGCTCAGAAAAGTGAAAGGCTTGTGTTATACATATGCTCAAAGAGTACTTCAAATGTGATGACTTCTATGGCCATGTAGCTTGGAGCTCAATTTCAAAAGTCACTTTCCAAAAAGCAAATACTTTGTAAAAACATCACAGATTATTAGTTTGAAGGCATTTTAGCTTAACTTATCCAAATGGTTCTCTGTGTTTCCTAAAATAAGACCATAACTGATGATAACCAAACATCACACGAACAAACACATCAGCTGTGGAAGTGTATTATTTTACTGCAACATTTTAAACTCAGATTAACTTATGCCTTAGAAATAGAATTCACCATGTCCTGGAAAATCATTAAACAGTAATTTAATACAGAATTCTGGAAAGTTGAATGCTTGTGTCTGTTTTGGCTCAAGTTGAATCACTTTCCACTTACTGGTCCTTTAAATTTTCTTCATGTACCAAAGTGCTGAAAATATCCATGAATATCAACTGTTGTCTCTATATTAATAATTTAAATTAGTTAATTTTATCATGATAAGTTCTATAGAATGTCAGTTTTAGAAGGTTTTTTTTTTTTTCCTCTCAATCACCTATGTGTGTACAATAAAAGGCATTATAACAGTATGTGGGAAGGTGACTGTGTAATGTGCTCAGGACTATCCCAACTGCAACTCTGTAGTCCTGTATCATGCCAGCCAGGGTATGCCAGTTTAATAATGTATACATTCACTCATAGTTTCACTAGTAATTTTGTTTAAATTTCTTAGGCCATTCACTCTTGAATGTATAATAGACTGGAATGTGGATAGTTTTGTGTTTGTTTGTTTGTTTGTTTGTCTTAAGATAGGGTCTCATGAGGCTCTAATTCACTGTTAGAGGAATGACCTTGAACTTCTGGTCCTTATTTTCTACCTCTGGAGTACTGGGGTTATAGACATATGGTAAGACTTAGTGTATGCACTGAAGGAGCCTGAATCTAGGCCTTTGTATATGCTAGGGCATCAGTCATCAAACTGACCTACATGTTCAGGTTTTTTAACATATTTATAGGCATCCTTTGGTTCTCGGGAGCTTATTTTCTTTGTTACATTTCCTGGTGTAAATAACATCTGATAATGTCTACATTTACCATTCTGCCTAAGTCTATATAGCTTTGAGTCTTCTTGGAGTTCAGGCCTTCTGATACCTTTATATGTGGGCTTTGTAAACTAATATTTTTATCCTATAACATTTTTTCAGTGTGCCTAAGTGTCTTTGCTTTGATGTATTCTACTCCTCTCAAGTTGTCATGTCATCTATAGATTAAGAATACATATATCTGATAGCCCCAGAGGTGTCACTTTACATACAAAATAATTATTTACTTTATTGGGTTGTATATATGTATATAGAGTCAATACATGTAAGTGGGTAAGTACTTCATTTCAAGAAAACTACATTTTCTCATTTTAAACCTTGGCATGATATTTCAAAGAGTCAAAATTTTGATTCCGCAAACTTTTGGAATAAAATTGTCTTAGCAGAGCTCTGATAGGTGCTGTAGGAAATATTAAAAATGGAACTGGCAGGTTCCCGCACTATGCCCAGCTACTCTCTGCCCTGGCAGCCAAGTCAGCCATGCACTGGCAGGTAATGGCTGACCTGTGGTTTTATATATATATATGTTTTCTATAATTATAGATATAGATATATACATAGATAGATAGATAGATAGATAGATAGATAGATAGATATTTTCTTCATTTACATTTCAAATACTATCCCCAAAGTCCCCTATACCCTCCCCCTGTCCTGCTTCCCAACCCACCCATTCCCAGTTCCTGGCCCTGGGGCATATGATCTATACAAGACCAAGGGCCTCTCCTACCATTAATGGCTGACCACGCCATCCTCTGCTACATTTGAAACTAGAGACACAACTCTAGGGGGTACTAATTAGTTCATATTGTTGTTCCTCCTATAGAGTTGCAGACCGATTCTACCTCACACCAGTCAGAATGGCTAAGATCAAAAATTCAGCTGACAGCAGATGCTGGCAGGGATGTGGAGAAAGAGGAACACTCCTCCATTGCTGGTGGGATTGCAAGCTGCTACAACCACTCTGGAAATCAATCTGGTGGTTCNTCAGAAAATTAGACATAGTACTACCAGAAAATCCAGCAATGCCTCTCCTGGGCATATACCCAGAAGACATTACAACTTGTAATAAGGACACATGCTCCACTATGTTCATAGCAGCCTTATTTATAATAGCCAGAAGCTGGAAAAAACCCAGATGTCCTTCAACAAAGGAATGGATACAGAAAATGTGGTACATTTACACAATGGAGTACTACTAAGCAATTAAAAACAATGAATTCATGAAATTCTTAGGCAAATGAATGAATCTGGCCGACCTGTTTTTTTCTCTTTGGCCAAGACTCCTGAAACATCTCCACCCAGCTTTCTAAGTTCCTACTGGCGGGTTGCTACCACACTAGCCCCATGCTACAAGATCCCAATGGCCTTTGTGGTGCACATCTGGCAAACCCATGCTTTGCCGCCAGTACCTTTCTTTCTTGAACCCAAAAGAGCCACAGGATGAAGGGAAATGCAACATAATCTTAGTTCAGAAGCAATGGTAACTCAATTTCTGGGCGCAACAACTAAAGTCCTAACTTGTAAACCTTATTAAATCTAAATCCTTCTGTGGTGAATCCTGACAGATCCGCCATTGAAACCTGGAGACACTTGTAATTACATCTTGTCCTCACAATATCCCTGTCCAAAAAGATCTAACTCTCTCTTCCTCCTCCTCTTCCTCTGTTCAACCCTCAAGTCCCATCTATTCACCCAATGATTGACTCCTTCATTTACAAGGGGATTGGTTCACATGAAGCCACCTGAGTCTGACTCAGATCTTGTCCGCAGCGCCTCCCAGGAAAGCAGAATTAACATCAACATACAAACAGCACCAGGCCCAACCACAACAGATAGGACATTAGCTTAAATGAAAATTGTGTTTTCTGTTGCACTGGAAAACCTGATTGGCTTTTAATTCCAAAGTCCTATACTCCAGGAGTATTTTTATTCATATAAATTAGCTATATGGGACTTTTGTTTGATACATATTTTCAAATAGAAATATGGAAATCCTCATATTAATAATATGCCTTATAACCTATTCACAGTGATAATGAAAAAGTCACCATCATATTAGCACATAAGCATAGGATACTATCCCTTATAACTTGGGTGTGATTTGCAAATTTTCAAAACCTTTGAACATATCTGTTAAAAATCATTTGGATAAACACAACTATCCTCACAGGATCTTAAACTGATAGAACAAAAGTATGTTGATATGCCAACTTATCTCAGTGTTGTGCATTTTGTTTAATAGATGTTTGTAGTCATAATTGTAATTGGAAATTCTCTCCTTGAACTTCACTGCAGTATTCCCCAGTGCTCTGTCATTATGCATATGTATAAGTTCTGTGCTGGAGCATGACACCACGAGTTGTCTACATCTACATATTACACAAATACACAGAACAGTCTTTAACTTTCTGCCTTTCATATAAAACTAGCTACTCCTACCTACTTCTACTAAATTTGGGTCACATATTTTTCTTTTTTGTTAGTGGAAGAAAAAAAAATATTTAATTTGCCCATTAAGATAATTTATAATAATGAAGCTTCTATAGAATTATTATTCAAGGAAATTATTCCAAATTAATTTTTAGAAAAACCTGAAATGAGTACCAGTGAGAAAATGAGATGAGAGACTGTATTGGCCAAAAATCATCTTGTGTTTTCCCATGTTCTAGCATGGAGTAGCCACTGAATAACTCAGCCTTCTTTTTTTTTTTTGTACAGAGAGTCAAAATATATCAACCTTATTCTATTTTATACAGATCACTCTATATAATGATCTAGTGTACCATGTACTAGTTGGTACTATTCCCATCAGAAATGTCAAAATAGCATCATTGATTACATTAAAACTACGCTTTGAAACATTAGCCTTTGTCTTAGATTATGGGTCATGATGGGAAAAAAATTAGCTAAGAAGCAAAGTGAGCCTGTGTGGGTGGAAGCCCTTCTTATTAACACACAGGACTTCAATCTCTAGGGCCCATCTACCCTGCAGTCAATTCACTTAGAAAAACAAAATGTCATTTAATTGGCAGGCAAATTGCTTAAATTCTGTGTGACAAACTCAAAGAAATACACTCCATAGATGAAAAGAAAAAAAGAAAGAAAGAAAAAGGATACAAATTAAATGTTAATTATAAAGATGATTAAAATGTAATAATACACAAGATTCATCCAGCTCCTGAGTAATTGACACAAAATTATATAAATCTGGGATATATAATCACAATCAAACTAATATTATAAACTTAAAAAATAAATTGCTTAAAATTGATGCTTAGGTTCCACTGTGGTGACAGCTATCTACTAAAACTGTAGAGAATGCTAATTTGATAGCAATGACTTGCATTTCAAAGTCAGTTCAGATTTTTAGGTTAATTGGCATCCACTTAACTTGTGAAGTCTACCTTGTTAAATATAAAAATTTTAAGACTTAATGCCAATGGATGTGAGAAAACCATCTGACACACCGTAGCAATTAGCTACATAAAACTCAAATGTAAAAGCTCCTAGAAGTTGATGATAGATGCCAACTCCTGAGCTTGCTCTTGCCTTTACAGATCAATCATGTGTCACAATGAAGGGCAGACAAACAACCTGCCATATCACATAGGAGTAAATACAAAAGAAAACAATAATGCCAAGATTGTAATAGCAGAGAACAAAACTCATGATGGAAAAATAATAGATACTCTCAAAATTGTCTCATACCCTCTTCTCATATCACCAAATATTTGAATTCATTTTTTTTTACATTCTGTGGGTTTTTTTTTAGGTTTTGTGCAATATTCTTCCTTTAGTATTAAGTCATTCACATAGGCATATTTTGAGTTGGAGGATGATATATATTGGAAGTTTCAGTTTTACTGTTATGTACTAATTTAGCTTCTGGGTTTTTTATACGTGTGTGTGTGTGTGTGTGTGTGTGTGTGTGTGTGTGTGTGTGTGTGTGTGTGTGTGTGCGTGCATGCATGTGCGCGCGTGTGTGTGTGTGTGCATTT
>NC_034605.1:30213668-30224214 GCF_900095145.1 Mus pahari | reverse complement strand
GCGCGTGTGTGTGTGTGTGTGTGTGTGTGTGTGTGTATACTCATTCATGGTCCTCTGTGACTGTGTTTGAAGCACTCAGGTGGTTTCTATCATAAATGAAATATTTACATAGACACTAAAGCTTTCACTATAACTGAAGAAGCTACCTCCTCACACCTGGCCTGCTACACCACCACCACCACCACCACCACCACCACCACCACTCCCAGCAGCAGCAGCAGCAGCAGCAGCAGCAGCAGCAGCAGAAGCAGCAACAAGCAACAAGCAACAATCTCTCTTCTGAGAAATGGCCTTAGGTAAGCCCAGGTGATTCTGAATTTGCTAGCTGATAATGACCCTTTCTGTAGAGGGCTAGGATTATAGACAGGTACAAGTGACCCTGGTTTATGTGGTTCTGAGGATGAAGTTCAGGCCATCATACACATTAGGTAGTATAAACAGGCATTTGACTAATGAGTTATATCTTATATCACTTGTTGATGTATTTTCATGAATAAAGTCAGATACAAGTAAGAGATCCAACATATGAAATTTTATAAATTTAATTTTATGTGTATGCATGTGTGGGTGTATGTTTGTTTGTTAATACCCATATGTGACCATGTATGTGAAGGCCAGCCTTAAGTACTATTCCCAGAAATGCCATTTACTTCCTTTGAGAAGGAATCTGTTACAGGGCTAAAGCTTCTTGGTTAGGCTCTAAAGGCTGGGCATCAAATCTCAAGGATGCTGTTGTTTCTACCTCTTCAGCATTGAGATTACAGGTATGTTCCAGCACACCCACTATTTTTGTGTGGGTCCACAAGTAGAAATTCAGGATATTGAACTTATAAGACAGTATGAGGCCAACCGAGCCATTCTCTTATCTTATATGAATTAAGTGACTTACAGGCATACATTTTACATTTACTAACCATAGTGCAATGAAATTGTAAACTGATAAACCACTTAAATATCCTTTTCACAGTGTGTACATAAGTGTATCTTCCATTCTCCAGTTGAAGAGCACACATCAAAGAATATTTAGGAAGCACAAATTGGTCTTTAAGGACTATTAAAAATTGGACCCAAACTTGGGTAGGTAGTGGGTAAATTTGTGAAGAGTTAGGGAAGGGTGAATATGATCAAAATATGGTGAATTAAACTCTCAAAGAACTAATAAAATAAAACATAATAGCAAATAGAAACAAGCACATAAAATTCCTTCATCAAAAATATATAAAGAAGTTATGATTCATGTATGTCCCTTTGGGTCTGAGTTACATCATGCATGATGATATTTTCTAGTTTCATCTATTTGCCTGCAAAATGCATAACATCCTCATTTTTAATAGCTGAGTAGTATTGCATTGTGTAAATGTACCACATTTTCTGTATCCATTCCACTGTTGAACGACATCTGCGTTCTTTCCAGCTTCTGGCTATTATAAATAAGGCTGCTATGAATATAGTGCACCATGTGTCCTTGTGGTAGGGTGAAGTGTCTTTGGGGTATATGCCCACAAGTGGTATAGCTGGATCTTCAGGAAGGACAACTTTCATGTTGCTGAGGAATTGCTAGATTGATTTTCAGAGAGGTTGTACCAGTTTTCAACCCCACGAACAGTGGAGGAGTGTTCCTCTTTCTCCACATCCTTGCCAGCATCTACTGTTACCTGAGTTTTAGATCTTAGCCATTATGATTGGTGCAAGGTGGAATCTCAGGGTTTTTTTTTTTTTTTTTTTTTTTTTGACTTGAATTTCCCTGATCACTAAGGGTGTTGAACCTTTCCTTAGGTACTTCTTGGTCATTCATGATTCTTCTGTTTAGAATTCTCTGTTTAGCTTTATACCCTATTTTTTAATTGGGTCATTTGGTTCTGGAGTCTAACTTCTTGAGTTCTTGGTATACTTTGGATTTTAGTTCTCTATAGGATGTAGGGTTAGTAAAGATTTTTTCCCAATCTATAGGTTTCCCTCTTTTGTCCTATTGACAGTGTCCTTTTCCTTAAAGAAGCTTTTCAGTTTTATAAAGTCCCATTTGTCAATTATTTATCATAGAGTCTAAGTCATTGGTATTCTATTCAGGAAATTTTCCACTGTGCTGATATGTTCAAAGCTATTTGCCACTTTCTCTTCTATTAATTCAGTGTATCTGGTTTTATGTGGAGGTCCTTGATCCACTTGGTCTTGACCTTTGTACAAGGAGATAATACAGATCAGTTTCTATTCTTCAACATGCAGAATGCCAGTTAGACCAGCACCTTTTTTTGAAGATGCTTTCATTTTTCAACTGTATGGTTTTGGCTTCTTCATCAAAGATCAAGTATCTATAGGTATGTTGGTTTATTTCTGAGGATTCAGTGCTATTCCGTTGATGGACCAGTCTATGGAAGGTACTCACTGATAAATGGATATTAGTCAAAAAGTTCAGAATACCCATGATCCAACTCACAGACCATATGAAGCTTAACAAGGAAGGGGACACAAGTGTGGATTCTTCAATCCCACTTAGGAGGGAGTGCAAAATAATCATTGAGACAGAGGAAGGGATGGACCAGGATGTGACTGTGGAAAGGGAGGGAAAAAAGAGTAACATGATTAGGTATGGGGGAGAGAGGAGAGAAGCCCAGAGGACCAGGAATCTGGATAGAAATATGCAACAGTATGGTACAGGGAACTGGGAGGGTGAACCACTAGAAAGTTCCAGACAACAGGGATTTGAGAGTCTCCAAGAACCCGGCGGGGATGGTATTAGCCAAAATGACAAGCAGTGGAGAGATGAAACCTGAAGAGACCACCTCCAGTACATAGACATGGCCCCCAGTTCATGGATGAGGCCACTGACCTATCTCAAAAATTTTGACCCAGAATTGTTCCTATCTCAAGGAAATGCAGAGACAAAATGGAGCAGAGACTGAAGGAAAGCAGATCAAGAGACTGACCCAACTTGGGATCCATTCCATGCATGGTCACCAAACCCCAGACACTATTGCTGATGGCAAGATGAGTTTGCAAAGAGGAGCCTGGCATGGCCATCCTCTGAGAGGCTCTATCAGGAGCTGACTGAGACAAAGGCAGATACTTATAGACAACCATTGGACTGAACCCATATGGAAAAAGAAGAACTGAAGGAAATGAAGAAGATTGCAACGCCATAGCAAGAAAAAAAACAGTTTCAAGTAACAGGACACCTCAGAACTCCCAGCGACTAAGCCACCAACCAAAGAGCACACATGTATTTGTCTGCGGCCCCTGCTAAACATGTAGCAGAGGACTGCCTTATCTGGCCTCAGTGGCAGGGGATGTGCTTGGCCTTGGGGAGGCTTGATACCCCAGAAAAGTGGGATGCTGGAGGGTTGAGGTAGGAGCGGGCGGGCGGGTGGGCAAACACCCTTTTAGAGGCGGAGGAGGGAAGAGATGAGGTGCTCATGGAAGAGGGACCAGGAAGGGGGACAACATTTGAAATGTAAATAAATAAAATAATGATTTAAAAAGTAGTTATAATCCAAATGCAAACGTGAAAGTCACGGAAAAGAAAAAGACAATGATTCATCTATGTTAAAAGCAGAAAGTTAATATAATAAAAAAGTTAATGATGGTGTTTTATTAAGTAGAACATCAGCTAATCTAATTAAAAGATTAGCAGATGGTGATGGAGAGAAGGTGAGAAAGAAGTGGAAAAACTGCCAATCAAGTAAGTATCAATTTTTATGGAATGACAACCATGGGATTTAAAGACACTTTAGGAAACAAGAAAGAGCCAATTTTTTTGAATTGTTTACAAATATGTGAAAACTATGTTAAGATGGACACATGTCCCTGGAATTATAACCAGAGAATTTCTGCTGAACATTTCTGTGGGAGGAAAGAAAATTTGTCAAAAGTTAACATCTCAGCCACCCAAGCCAAAATGACTTCATTCTAACGTCAATCTCCAAAACTATTAGGCATAAATAACTCTGGCGTCATTTAAGCTCTTTCAGAAATCAAAAAGTAAAACTGTGTAACATTTTTATCGAAGCTGAATGTGTGAGCTCTGGCTTCACATGAAGACTCAGTCTCTATGTATAAGGTGGGTAGAGGTTGGAAAAGACATCTAATATCAACTTCTGACCACTCACATGTATGGGTGTATACCCCCCACATACCCACACACTAAGGTCAATCTTTATTTTCACCAAATTTACTTTCTTATTGTGTGACTATGAGAAGTGTGTCTGTCTGTGCATTTGACTATATGAACTCCTTCTTGGTAGAAAATGTGCTTCTCCTCCTAAGTCTATGGTGAATTTAAAACTGAATAATCTTTTGCTGCAGGTCCCCTTATGGGTGAGGGTCAAGGCTTTGATGAACCATGAAGTCTGGTCTAAGTCATAGAATCATCTTTCAATTCTTCACTGCCTTCAACCCATACATAAGGCACACCAAAGTTTTTTTTTTAATTAGATATTTTCTTTATTTACATTTCAAATGTTATCCCCTTTCCTTGATTCCTCTCTTCAAACCCCCTATCACATCCCCCCTCCCCCTGCTCACTCACCCACCCACACCTGCTTCCCTGCCCTGGCATTCCCCTACACTAGGGCATCAAGCCTTCACAGGACCAAGGGCATCTCCTCTTATTGATGTCCCACAATGCCATCCTCTGCTACATATGCAGCTGGAGCCATGGGTCCCTCCATGTGTACAATTTGGTTGGTGGTTTAGTCACTGGGAGCTCTGGGGATACTCGTTAGTTATTGTTGATCTTCCTATGGGGCTGTAACTTCCTTCAACTCTTTGAGTCCTTTCTATAGCTCCTCCATTGGGGATCCTGTGCTCAGTCCAATGGATGGGTGAGAGCATCCACTTCTGTATTTGTCAGGCACTGGCAGAGCCTCTCAGGAAACAGCTACTTCAGGTTCCTGTCAGCAGGCACTTGGTATCTACAATAATGTCTGGGTTTGGTAACTCTATATGGGTGGGACAGTCTCTGGATGGCCTTTCCTTCAGTTTCTGCTCTATGCTTTGTCTCTGTGTCTCCTCCCATGAGTATTATGATTCCCCCTTCTAAGAAGGACAAAAGTATTCAGAGTTTGGTCTTCCTTCTTCTTGAGCTTCATGTGGTTTGTGAATTGTATCTTGGGTGTTCTGAACTTCTGGGCTAATATCCATTTCTCAGTGAGTGTATGCCATGTGTGTACCAAAGCTTTTTGTGATGCCTCTCTGCTTGGCCCCACCCTCTGCATTGCAGAATGATTCCCACTTCCCTCTGTGATCCCAATAACTCCCATCCAGTAGTTCCACTATTCTCCTCCAGATTCATAATTTGCTGATGCGTGTTCCTTTCTTGACTTTTTCCACCTTCCTATGTGATGCTACCATGGGAAATTAAGAGCGATTTACTTCCTAAGCTGTAAAATTTTCTGAGACATCCAGCCACTTACCGAAACATCTTCAAAAGCCTTTCCCTACTGTGTGAGACTGCTAAATAATGCCTATTATATCTTACATGCAAGCCCATTGGTTCAAAGCACTACAATTCAGGAAAGAATAAACCTCTATTGAATACTACTCATAAAGAATTCTTTTCCAAACAAATTAATAGTGTCATCAAAACTGCCTGGGTAATTTCTGAGCTGTTTAGGAGAACAAATTGTTTTCAAGCCTTGGTAGGCCGTGCAGAAGAATCTATTTACATTTAAATTATTTGCTAATTACAAAGCATTATTAGCTATTAACTAAGAAAGGTCACTTGAAGACAACCACCAAGCAACAGTTTGTTTGACTGGTTCCAATTATTAGTACTGGAAAATAAAGCCGAGGTTAAAAATAGTTCAGAATTCAACTTTTGTTTCAGTTTAAATACACCTCCCATTATTTGCACAGGGTCAAATACTTGTGGTTTCCTTTGGACCTGCAAAATATCTCAGCATAAATATTTTGATAAATCATTTAATTTAAGAAACCAGGTGGCAAATGGAGTTTTTCTGTTATTAGCCTGGCTTCAGCAGCCTTACCAGGCAAGACTCTGTCCCCCTTACCAAGGAACCAGTTAATGAGATGAGTAATGGTGAAAATTAGAGACAGGATTTACTCAGTGTGGTCACATTGGGACGAGGAACAATGAAAGTGACATGACTTCAGGAATGATTTTGGAACACCGACTTGTATCTTAGTTTTAAATACTGGAAGGATGGGGACATAATGAAGCTTTCCTAGTCTATGTGTGGTCACTCTCACTGGTGTCTCAGCTCCTCTGAAGATGCTTCTATTGCTAGACAGGACAAGAAGGTTCTAAAGTGACAACTTTTACTCCATAGTTCAGCTTCCTCAGCTCATGACTAAGCTTCCACTTACTGCAGAAGTCTTGGTGTGCCTTGCAAAGTTCTCCTATTTCTGGAATCCAAAGTAGCTACAGGTTTAAGACAATGACTTGCCTTAATGCCTTCAGCCTTGAAGAGAAATGAGACAGGTCAGGCAGGCACTCCTTTGCTGATTAATGTGCCAACTCAGAGAGTTAAGTACTTGAGCCAAAGTAAATGAGACAAAATGCCATTCAGGTATAGATGCCAGATCTTTACCTTGTGGGCCCAAGTAAGAAGTCAATGCTTTCTTTCAAAAGTGGCATCTGAGTACCCATTTCCTGAACCCTAAAAATGACTCCATAGCTGAACTCTTTCCCTGGAATTTATTGAAGCCTCAAATCAAGTGAAACAAAACTCTAGAAAAGGCAGCTGTCAGGTAGCCAAGGAAATTTTGGTTTTCACTTTGATCGCATGAGTCCACTGCCAACAAGTTTTGCCCTCCTATACAAGCCTTTCCAGCATGACATAATAAGTTCAAAATAGATGAAAATCCATGGCCACCATGGTGTTTTCTTTAGCATGTAGTGTCTTCAGTCTTGCTATTATGGAATTAGGGCCAAAGCTTAGGCAATGACCATGCTTCAAAAAGCCAGGATAGGTGATCATCGGCAATGTCTAACCATAGACTCAGTTACTAATGGAGAGCAGAAAAGGGAAATGGTCAACCATTCAGTGTGGCTACATTGCAAAGAAGAACAAAGAGGACAGGTGCCTGCCCTCATCCCAACTCTCAATTGTTTTTTCAGAGTCCTCACAGGAGCCCCAGGCCTTAGTATATGAACAGAGGGATGAACATTGTCTCATCAAATTTCATCCCACAGATCCCCTTGCCTCAGTTCCAGGATCTCCTGGAAAGTGGTCTCAGTACTTGCAAATTGTTTTGTATTTTGTTTGTTTGGGTTGGTGTGTTTCTTTTTCTTTTTCTTTTTTTCCTTTTGGTTTTCAGAGTTTTCTTGTCTTTCTTCTTTCCTTCCTTCCTTTCTCTCTTTCTTTTTTTTAAAAGGCAATTTCCTCTTCTGATTTGCACTATCTCACAGCTTTTCTCTTCTTCCAGTATGATATGTTCAGAAAGATTCCAATTTAGGATTCTTATTGTGTCAATAGCTAAACCATGGGGGCATGAAAGTCTCTTTAGGTTAACTTGGTTCCTTACAGGCTGCTTATATAGACAGACAAAAATCATAGTAAATCACCTACTACATGAAGGTCAAGTTCGTGCAAGAAGGTGAATAAAAAAATTTGAATGACCACATTAAAACTAGATAAACAGAGTCAATAAATTGTTATTTAGCCCACTGAGAATTATTGACCAAGTGCCAATGATGACAGGAATCCAGCATTTTTATTATGGAAACTATAGGTTCATTGGTAAAAGGAGAGATGAAGAAAGTGTTTTCTACTCCCTTGAGTTTTCCCAATCTCTTTGCATACATCCTCCTTTGCTTTCTCTTGAGGTACAGGAAGCATCTTCAGAACCTGCTGATGAATCTATATCCTCCTCTTTGATACACTTGGAATAGCATCAAGAACATGTTCTCAAAATAGGTAGGAATCTAGTCCTTATCAATAGTGAAAGATGTCATTCTAGTCCATTCTGTGAACTACGATTTCACTTTCTTAGACTAGTACAATGTGCATTGTTACTCTCCTGTCATTACGGGACATGGCTCTGGGGAAATGTCATGAAATAGGCATCAGGAGTAAGAGGATAAAATGGAACACTACAAATCACACAAACCTGCCTTATTGGGTTCTTTGTTACCATCAGCAAGTAGAAGGAAATGAATCCATCCAGGCCTAGAGACAAGGCTGCTGGTAGGGTATGTAACTGAGATGCAAGGTCCCTGCCTAGCTGGCCTCAGATGTAGATATGCTCTGCCAAACGCTTTCTGAAGAAATTTATAAAAGAATACTTTATGATAACTCTTTCTTAAAGTTTTTTTAATGAAAAAAGCTAGCAAATAAATAAATAAATAAATAAAAACCAAAACAAAATTCTGTAAGAAATTCTACTTTAAGAAACCTACTATTAATTGGAAAAAGCCACACCTTTATGAATGATTCCCTAAGGCCCACTGACTGATGAGAACAGTATTTGTGGAGAGCTGGAATTCTGCAGGCCCAAAGCCAAAATCTTGTGTGTTATTTTTAAGTCCCATAGTCAGCTGCTCATTAATTGGCCACCTGTTTCAGACCAATGGTCTTTGATACTGTCTAGTTAAACATCAAAATGTATGACCTTATCAGACTACTATTGGCCATCAACCTAAACATTACGAATGTCATCAGACAACATTTAAGACCTAAAGCAAAGATTTTCCCACTGTGCTAAAACCTGCCTGTCAGATGTTGCCACCTCTATAGTTGACAAGTGCCTTGATTTCAGGTTTTCATTCATTCTTTAACTAGAAATTGTCATGAATCCATTCCTACATTGGAGTATGCTCCACATTGGAGTAGGCCTGGATTTGTGTTCACTGGCAAAGGTCACTCATATCTAGCTGAATAAGAAACTCTCTCTTATTCCCTTTGAGGCAAGGGCTATGTGTTGCATCGATACAGTAAATTCTATTTAATCTGGAATGTTTCAAAAATACTTTTTCAACAGAATGCTAGTTTTAGAACACTGATGGAATTCCCATAGAACAATGTTTTGTTGGAAAGTGCTTTGGTAAATGTTTGTTTACATACAGAATTTTATTCTTGTTAGTAACAGTGATAACAAAGTGTGAGGAAAGATGCACAGCATGGGAGGGTGTAGAAAGATAAACTAATTTTTAAGTGTGACCAGTAAGAGAAACAATTAGTAAGCTAGGATAAAAGAGAACATAATTGCTTAAATTCCCAGGAATTGGTGTATGTGTAAATGCATATGACAATTTCATATGTGTTTAAGAAATGGACAAGTCTATAAATAATGCCAATGTTTTGAAAGCATGAAACACTGGGCTTATGAGAGCTCATTGTGTAAAGGGGCTTGGGGCCATGTCTAAAGACGTGCATTTGATCAGTAAGAGTGACTCATGAAAGTTGTCCTCTGACCATCCTACTCACACACTCTTACACAAGACATGCTTAAAAAAATGAAAAGCTCTTCTTTATTTTTACAGAAAGTATATCTAAGAATTATTTGGGAAGAGTGATTCAGAAAGATACTCCTGTCTTATAATTCTCTTTCTTTCAATATGGGCTGGGGAGATGGCTCAGCCTGTAAGCTATTTGCCACATATGCATTGGTCTTATAGTTAATACCCTGCCAGCACTCAGGAAAGGCCTGGGGAAGAGGGTTTGCCTATAAACATAGTGCAGAGGAGGCAAAACTGGGAGCGTTCACTGGACAGCCAATCTAGGGGAATGTTGGTGTCAGTTCAGTAAGAGACTCTGAAAAACAAATGCTGAAGAAAACACCTGACATCGCATACATGTCTATACATAACTATCAGTATCTGCATGTTCAAACACACACACATACACATACACACACAAACACATTGCATCCTCTCACTGTGGGCCTTGCAAATTTATTTAAAGATACCAAATAAAATAAAGTTAAGAGTGTTGATTATTACCATAATTTTTGAATATCCGTGTCCCTCTGAAGCAGAAACTTAAAAGACAAAATTCTTCTTTACATTTGGGAAGAAAGTAAATAAACAAGCAAAATGAATGCCGAACCTGTCATGTGAAGTCTCTGTACATTTGATATTATATTTTATTGCTTCTTTTTAAATCTTTAGCTAACAATTTAATTTTCTGAGGTGTGGTACAAAGTAAAGGGATGTGTGGTGGGTAGGTGGGGTCAGAGTGAGCAGGCACATTTTTGTCTTTACAGTAACACTTTCCATGATAAAAGCATTCAAGTTCTGAGTCAGAGCAGGGAGAACTGGGCAGCCTTCCCTTCCTGGAAGCCAGGCTTTGATGTACTTAATCACAAAGCTTCTCCATCTGCTAGGGAGCTCAAAAGGAACTGCATGTCTATTGCTCGGAGTATGGTCTAGGTGATCTTTGTGACATTGAACTTGCTTCAATCTGAATGACAAATTTAAAATGAACAGAAAATTAAATTTGTCACATATGTGTGCTATATGCTTTCCTAAAATAATGTAATGATGACTAAGGATGTTGAACATTTCTTTAGGTGCTTCTCAGCCATTCAATACTCCTCAGTTAAAAAACAACCCTGAGATTCTACCTCACACTAGTCAGAATGGCTAAAA
>NC_034605.1:30200555-30213379 GCF_900095145.1 Mus pahari | reverse complement strand
ATTTATAATAGCCAGAAGCTAGAAACAACCCAAGTGTCCCTCAACAGAATGGATACAGAAAATGTAGTACATTTACACAATGGAGTACTACTCAGCTATCAAAAACAACGAATTCATGAAATTCTTAGGCAAATGGATGGTACTAGAAAAAATCATCCCGAGTGAGGTAACCCAATCACAAAAGAACACACATGGTGTGCACTCACTGAGAAGTGGATATTAGCACCAAATCTCCAAATACCCAAGATACAATTCACAGACCACATGAAATTCAATAAGAAGGAAGACCAATGTGTGGGTGCTTTGGTCCTTAGAAGGTGGACAAAATACTCACAGGAGCAAATATGGAGATAAAGTGTAGAACAGAGACTGAAGGAAAGGCCGTACAGAGACAGTCCCACCTGGGGATTCATCTCATATACAGTTACCAAACCCAGACACTACTGTGTATGCTAAGAAGTGCATGCTGAAAGGAGCCTGATATGATTGTCTCCTAAGAGTCCCTGCCAGAGCCTTATAAATACAGAGGCAGATGCTCTCAGTCCACCATTGGACTGAGCATGGTGTCCCCAATAGAGGAGTTAGAGAAAGGACTGAAAGAGATGAAGGAGTTTGCAACCTCAGAGAAAGAACAACAGTATCAACCAACCAGATCCCAGGGACTAAGCCAAGGAGGGACCAAGGAGTACACATGGCTCCAGCTGCATATGTAGCAGAGGATGGATTGTTTTGTCAGGCATCAATGGGAGGAGAGATCCTTGCTCCTATGAAGGTGTGATAGATGCCCAGAAGTAGGGAAACTGAGGGCAGGGAAGTGGGAATGGGTGGGTGGGTGGGTGGAGGAACACCCTCATAGAACCTGGGGGCGGGGTGTTGGGATAGGGGACTTGTGGGACAGGGTAAACAGGGAAAGGGGATAACATTTGAAATTTAAATAAAGAAAATATCCAATAAAAAATGAAAAAAAACAAACAAAAAAACAACAAAAAATAATGTAATGACAACAGCTGTGGCTGCCATCTAAGTGACTCATTGTAGACACCACTGATATGTGGGGCAGTGAACTGTGTACAGGCAGCCTGGTGCCCAGTCAAGCACAGTCCTTGAACCCTAGTGACCCTAAGCAACAGCAGGTATTCAACCATGCCTCCTGGGCCCCTTGCTCCAATTGCAGCTACAACCTCCTATAGTCATTTCCCCACTCTGGTTCCTCCTACCACCGCAGAGAGGTGTGTGGCCATCAGTCACATAGGCAATGCTCCAAGTTCTTGGTAGTCTGTCTGGACCCCACCCTCACAGTTATCTGGCAATAGCTAGGTATACTCCTCCCTAAAATTACCTGGCAACAACTAGGTAGTCCTGGCCCACTATAAAAGGGGCTGTTTGCCCCCTCCTCCCTATCTTACAATCTTGATCTTACTTTTTTGCTCCTGCCGCTTTTCCTCTTGCCCTCTTGCTCTCCCTCTCTCCCCATTCCCTTCTCCTCGCTCTCTATGTGACCATGGCTAGCCTCTACTTCTCTACTCTTCTCCCTCCCACTGCCTTTCTACAATAAACACTGTCTTAGGGTTTCTATTCCTACACAAACATGACCAAGAACCAGTTGGGGAGGAAACGGTTTATTCAGCTTACATTTTTTCACATTGCTGTTTATCACCAAAGGAAGTCAGGACTGTAACTTAAGCAGGTCAGAAAGCAGGAGCTGATGCAGAAGCCATGGAGGGATGTTCTTTACTGGCTTGCTTCCACTGGCTTGCTCAGCCTGCTCTCTTATAGAACCTAAGACTACCATCCCAGAGATGGCACCACACACAAGGGGACCTCCCCTCTTGATCACTAATTGAGAAAATGTCTTACAGCTGGATTTTGTGGAGGCATTTCTCCAACTGAAGCTCCTTTCTCTGTGATAACGCCAGCTGTGTCAAGTTGACACAAAAGTAGCCAGTACAAACACCTTAAAGGGTATTTTAAATTTACACTGGAAAGCTTTGCTCCATGAAGCACATTGATTTTATACAATCATAGAATGTCCTGACCTCATCAATAGGACTTATACAATTAACCAGATATTTTCATTGGGAATCCATTCCATAATATGACATCAGTCCCTGCCTAAGGGCCCAAGAGTGGAGGTGACAATCTATAGAGCCATGTAAGTACTGATAAGTAATTGAAAGTTGAGAGTGGTGGCTACTAGGCAGTCTGTCTATACCTATCACATATTTGGCAATGTTTGGATTTTTTTATCTCAGTGCCAGACTTCCATGTAGCAGTTAGTCACATTGCCACACAAATCCTTCCTCCATGAAATATCTAGAATAATAACTTTTAAATAGGACATTCACTCTGTTCTTTCAATAAGAAGACTAATATTATTTCAAATAAGAAGACTTTCTTCCTTTTTATTTTTATATTTTTATATCTTTACTTGTGTTATTTGAATAGGTAACTGGAGATGGTACTAGCTATGTGAAGTTTTTAAACACACACTATCTCCTTGCCCTGTGCCATGGCCCACTCTCTGACCACTCCCAGTTCTCTTAGCTCCAACTTGATCTCGACCACCTACCAACCCGGGGAATCAGGGAGCTGCTATGCTGTTCACTCCACTGGTCCCATTTGGCTTTGCCAATCTGCCAACAACCACCCAGGCTGTGCTCTTTCTCTGTCCACCTTTGATCCACAGATGAAAAACACTAGACAGCTTAAATATTTTAAAACTTGCCAGATAACTCAATTGCTGGGCCCTGAATCTCCTGGTTTAATCTTCTCAGCTAGATCCCACCAACCTCCTGGGCCCTGCGTGTGGTAGAGGCTACAGGCTTTGGTGCCACAAGGCCTCACATGACTTTGCATCTTTCTCATTCCAAAGAGTGGCCGAATAGTTCATGAATTTTAAAACCGCATGCAACAGGTATTCTATGATGGCAGGTATGTGGACATAAAAGGACAGTTACACCTTGAGAGGTTTGGTTCTCTCCTTTCCTCTTGTGGATATGGGAATTGAATATATTCATCAGACTTGTGATAAGTACCTCTGTAAGGTCTCACTGATGTCTAATAGGAACCTTCTTTAACTATATATGCATCCCTTAATTAATGGTTGTCATCATACCCTAAATAATACAGGAGATAGAACCAGTATAAGGCGTTAATCTCTGCATTCCACTGGGGATGCTGAGACAGAAAGATAAGTAACTTAAGTACATCTTGTGCTACATAGCAAACTGGAGTCTCAAGGCATGAATTCTTTATAGAAGTCACGAGTGATTTGTAAAATTTTTGTCTTCTCTAAGCCTATTTCTCCATGTATAAATTATGGCTGATTTTTGTTCAGTCCATGGTATTGAGTGATAATCAGTTGGATTGGAAGTTTTGAGAACATCTTGTATGTAAAACAATGCTTTAAAACATGAGCAGCAACAGCAATTACAACCAGAAACAGAAACAATGACATGTTACAACATTGCTTTTTCAAAAGTAACCTGTTGCTATGCCTTCAACATGAGTTGGGGCTAGTTTTATAACCATTAACAAAGCAGAATATCATGAAAAAATGTATCAATTGGAGATAATCTTCAGTGCTATTCATCTAAAGATCACTAACACACTCCACTTCTCTATTATTGATATGTTGCCATAGTTAACTATGGGATGTTGAATATTAATTATACATACGAATCAGGAACCATATAGTTTTTTTTAAAGATTTGTTTTATTTTTAATTGTGTGTGTGTGTGTGTGTGTGTGTGTGTGTGTGTGTGTGCATGCACACACATGCTAGAGTACAATGCCCATGGAAGACAGGTGAGAATGTCACAAGTTACAAAGGATTGTGAACTGTTCAAAATTGTGCTGGGTTCTTTATAAAAGCAGTATGTACGCTTAACCACTAAGCCATCTCTCCAGCCTTCATAATTCAAGTTTTATGCTCACATTTAAAAACACATGAGTACTTCTCAAGTATTTTTGACATAAATGAACTGAAAATTAAGACTGTTAAAGGATTGTTTTCTCAAACATCAACATGAGATTGCATGCCAGAGACATGAAACTGTTCTATTTTTCTAGTTCTTTGGTGGACATGAATAAAGACAATATAACCTATAAAGTATTTGTGCTATTTATAACTTTGAATTTTGTTTGTGAACATACTTTCATAACATTTAAAGGAAATTAATTAGTTTAAGTTTAAACTCCAGGACACACATAGTACAATATTTAGTTAGAAAGAAAGGACTAGTTTTGTGCAAACATAAACTAAAAACATAAGAATTAAAAGCCCTACAGAAGCTTAATTTTTTTCCTTCTAATTCTTGAACATGTTAAAAATAGACTTTGATTCCTTCTGATCAGTTGCTCAGTTGTAGACATACAACTGGCCACGACTGGGTGTGGAGGAAGGATTGAAAGCACTGTGCTTAAGTTAGGCATGTTTCATGAAATGTAATTCAGTTCTAACAATCACACCCTGCATAGGAGCTTTGACGATTATGGATGCTTTTGCATCTCATCAGAGGTCTCTTAAACAATGCTTCCAAATCAAGGCATTCTAGACCTGAAAAGACCTTTCTCCCAGCTCCACCCTGGATGCTGCTTGGCTGTGTACAATGTCATTTTGTCACTGGGCCCAGGGAAGGCCAGGTCTGTAGGGAATGTCCCAAAGTTCCCGAAGTCACTGTTTAAACAGACTGTGTTTAAAGTATGGTTGAAGAGACCGTAGGAAATATAAGATCTACTAACATTCTACTCTGGGGGAAAAAATACACCATCCCCATTCCCTTCTCTCTTACTGAATCCATGGAAAAAAATTCCATTCGACAAGTTGCTGAGTTGAAGGTCAAATTGAAATTCTTTCCCCACCTCTCTTCATTTTTTTTTTTCCAAGCCAAACATTTCTCTGGCTCACATACAAAAGCATTGATGTTTATCCTCATTTGCACTGGGAAATTTGTATTTTCATCTTAAATAACCATTATCTGGGCTCAGAGACTTTCATTCTCTGAGTGATGCTTTGCTTGGGTCTATCTTCTACATTGCCTCATTTTATTCCATCTTAATTTAAAGAAGGACAAAACACAGGCCACTTTGCTTAACCACAGACTCCATGTGTAAGGTCTATCCAGCTGCTGACTCAATTTCTACATTTGATTGGTAAGCCAAGTGTTATAAGTATAGCCAGGAAAGATTTACAGGTATTTTCCACTTTTTAGTTTAATATGTCCTGACTAGGTCTTTATACAAATCAGTATTTATAAAAAGTCATCTGTGGTCCTCGATTCTACAAATTCCAGTATCTATTAAACAAACAAACAAACAAAGAAGAATTTACAAAGTTTTAAGAAAAGAAAAAAAAAAAGAGAGAGAGACATTTAGTGAACTTGGAATGCCTAGGCAAGAATGTCTTAGACATTATCAAAAAGGATAGTTCATGAAAGAAAAGATGGTATTTTAGATTTAATCAAACTTAAATGTTAAGAAAACACTGGTAAAGAAAAGAAAATATGGAGGACATATTTCTAAGGCATGTCTGATAACTCAGGTATGCAGAATAACAAAAAGTTCAAATCTGAATACTCAAATGTGCATGCAATTAAGATGAACAGAAATATTGAATAGATATTCTCTAATACATGATCAGAGAGACAGTAGATTGGGGGTATGGAAACTAACATCAAAATATTTACCACCTCATAAAAGTGGTTAAATTAAAATGGAATTAAAGAAAGAACTTTAATTAACATACATTCTTTCTCAGAATGGCAATAGTTCAATGGATTTGGAAGAGAGTATTCATCCCTTTTTCATGAAGCTGAGCATACAGTAACCATACAGCTTGACAGTTCTAGAAACTTACACAAGTGAAATAAAAAACCAAAAACCTAAAACACACACAAAACTTTTGCTCATTACAAATCTTTAGATGAATATTTTTGTGGATTAATTTGTAATTTTCCAAAACTGGAACCAATCTTGTACAAAGGGATGGATGAAGAGTTTGTGGTCTATTTACACAATGGAATATGATTCTCGTGCTAATAAATTTTCAATACTCTGCATCAAATAAAAGGTCAGATTTGAGTAATGTCAGACTTACAGTTTCATCTATTAAAGAAAGCACATCTGTGCATTGGTTGGAGGAAGAGGTGGATAAGATTTTGGATTTTGATAAAAAAAAGTATATGCCTTGATTAAGGTGGTTAACACACAACTCTGTGTATGTGAGTTTGTGGATATGTGCATGCAAATATATGTGAAAGCAGAAGAAACTTCACACCAAAACAAGTAAATTTCATAGTATGTAAATTATACCTTTGTTTTTAAACTATGGGGAAGATAACCACAGACATTTACATCATAATTATTTGCTAAAACCAATCATTGTTTAGAAATCATCAGTAGTTATCTGTCTGTCTGTCTGTCTGTCTGTCTGTCTACCTACCTACCTACCTACCTATTAACTAATTTGTTTATTTGTCTATTTTCTTCCTCTCTTTCTCCCTTCCTTCCTCTGCTCTGTTTCTATCCAAGATCCTATATACTCAAGGTTCACTGTGATTCTGTAACCAAGGATAAGTGACCTTAAATTTCTGATCTTCCAGCTTCAACTTCCCTAGTACAGGGGTTACAGATGTGTGTTTTAACTCTTGATTTATATGATGAGGAGGAGTGAATCCAGATGAAATCGGTCACGAATATAGAAGTTGGTATAGACAGGCAAAGACTTTATCAGCTGAGCTGCATCCTGTCCCTACAGTTGTGCTTGTTTCTTCTGTTTTTCATCGTAGTCAGAGATCGCTTACATAGAAGCTAGAGTCATCCCAGCCAAACGAAATGTCAAACCATCTGCTTCTCTGCTCAGAACGTTTTAGTAGTTTTCCATCACTCTTCAAATAAAGTCCCTAAGCCAACCAAGGTCAGAGCCACACCCCATATGGCCTGTTGTTTCCTGACCTCAACTGTTGCCACTGTCCCCTTCCTTCTCTGGCTCTCACTGTAGTGGCCTCCATCCTTCTTTTCAGAGGAAACAATGCCTACCCTCCCCAGGAACTTTGTACTTGTTAATTCATTGCCATGTAGCACAGTTATCCCAGTGCTTTGCAAGATTTACGATCTGTCTCATTTTTCTTCTTTTGTTCAGTTTTTAGAACCCGAATGAGATCTTCCCTGGCTACCACATTAACAACTGCCTGCTTTCATAGCTAATAAAATCTCCAGTGGTCTCTATAATCAGTTTAAGTTCATGAGATGTTTTTCACAGCAACTATCATCTTATGGTTGTATGGTTGTGTGTCTTTCACGAGACTGAGGGCTTTATTTGCTTTCCTACTACATATAGAGTTAGAATGCAGTGTCTAGCACATACTACATTTGTTAATCCACTGCATTCACATATATACATAAATGTCCAAACCCATAGCCATGCACACATACACACATACAATGGTATTTGTATGCAAATAACACACACACACATACACACAGACACACATTTATACACATTTGTATCACCCACATAGACACTCATGCACACATGAACATACATACAGACATACACACACATACAAACACATAAATCTGTAACACTACCTGTTTGTTACTTACTCTGAAACTCATCTGATTTATTTACACATCTATAATTAAATTAACAGTAGACTGAGTCATGTGAAATTATGAAATCATCAATGTCTGATCTTTTTGATACTAAGATGTCCAAAGTTCAATTAGTTCAAATAATTGTATTTTATAAAAGCAGAATATACAAACACAGAGATATATCAATGTTAAGAGATAAAACATCATTGTGTAAATATTATTAACTATAAATAAAGCCAAGCAGGGGACATGGCGGGTTATGCCTTCCTGTGACACTTTGGGACCTAGTGGACAGTAACAGGATATGTGTTTCCTGAGAGATAAGGACCTAAGGAACCCCATCTGGATGCTTGTCAGTTCAACACAGGGGATCACAGCACTGAAGATCGAGCCCCATTTGCCAAAGTCCATGCTGTCTTTAGAAGTTGTACTTAGGAAAGATCTATGCCGGCTGTAAAAGAAGCCCAAACAGAGACATGTATAAATGCCAAAGCTGCACTCCCTAACATTTGCACTCTCTATTAACCCAGAGGCATGAGAGATTTATCTTTCCTCCCCCTTCTCTCCAGGATATCTACTATTATGAAGTGGAAGAAATATCAACAACTAATGGCCTCTATCTGTTTCTAACAACTGAAATATCCAATCCCATGGGATGTGACATATGTTGCTTAATTACAGAAATTGTAATCTACACAAGCCTTACCTTATACTCTAGCTTCCATGAAGTGGGTTGTACTTTAACACTGCAGGTGAAGAGCATAGCATTTTCATGAACGTAAGTTAGGAATTAATAAAATTTCATATTGCATTTCTTCTTAAGAGTTTTGAGAATATCCTAGCAAAACTGATGGATTTCTTAAGCATCTTAGGAATGATAAAGCCTCTCATAAAGGTTTACAAGTCATGCAGCATAATTTCAAATAATTTTGATTGAACAGTTTTCATGTAAATAATTGTTCTTGGAAATTTAAGTAATCTGTAGATTTATTTGAATAATATTTCTGGAAAACATACATATTTAACACAAGTGAGTCCTAAGCAATAGAATTATAGTAATGCAAATAGAACTTTCTTTTTTCTAAGGTATCACAATGTCCATGTGTCTGAAAAGACATGGGAAATCATAGCACTTCTCTAGGAACAATACCCTACAATACAGGGTAAACGCTATGTTTTCTCCTGTGTAGAAAATGTAATGTCCCTTAGAACTGCAAGTTCAACAACATTTGACTCTATTTGCAAATATATGTGCTTGGAAGTACTAGATGTTTCCCTTCTGTTACTCTCAGCTCCATTCCCCCTTGTTCCACCCACCCTGGTTTTTTGTTGTTGTTGTTGTTGTTGTTGTTGTTTTGTTTTATTTCGTTTCTGTTTATCTTACTTGCTTCCTTCCTTCATTCTCTACAATTTCCTCTTTTCTCTTTTCCAACCACCTTACTTTTCTTTCCTTTCCCTTCTGTCCCCTCTCCTCCCATTCCCTTCTTTCACAGTCTTTCTTTCCTTCTTCTCTCTTGTTCCATACCCTGCCATTCCGTCTCTTTCCCACGCATTCTTCCTTAATTTGTTGAGGTTTTTAGGAGACAGAGTCTTACAATATAGCAACAGGCCGATAGGGGTTTGCTATTTTGCCCAGGTTGAATTCACACTTGAGTTTCTCCTTCCTCCACCTCATGAATTCTGGGTTTGCAGGCATGTAAAATCATGAATTGTCCAAGACTTTATAATTTTAATTCATGAATTATCAAATTTATTTTGCTAATGTTTTCAAACTGCATTATTTTATTATGAATAAATATATCAAAATCGGACAGTTTATTCAAATAACTATTAAACAAATAGCTAAACAATAAGGGACTGTGGTAGATTATCCATAAATATATCATATATAATGACCCTTTCCATCTTGGGGTTTGGAATAAGTCTTAGATGATGTGAAGACACTGTCACATTTTACATTTTACATTTCCTCAAACATTTGAATTTTGCAGGTGTTATACCTTAATTTTACTGTCAACTCAATTGAATTATGAATTGCATAGAGCTTTAATGATGAGCATTTTTTGCGTATGTATAGGGTGTTTCCAAGTCTAGTCAAGTTGATAATGAAGGTACCTACCGCAGGTTCCTATGCCAAGTTTCTGAGGATTTGAATCTTGGAATTTCTGTATTTCATTTGCAGGTGAATATTCATTGGATAGCTACTGCCAAGGTACAGCTTAAGGAATTCCCAAAGTCAACACACCTGCACACCTCTATAACCTCTATTTACTGAACGCTAGCCCCTCAGCATCACCCCAGAAACACCCAAACTCCTCTATGGGAGCATTAATGCTTTCTAGAAGTTCTTCTGGAGATTCCAATGATTTTGCAGGATGAAGACTACTAAATTAAGCACTAAGTGTTTTTGATACCAATTTTGCAGTTTTAGCAACATTGTGAGGAATGAGAAATGAACAGTTATTAAACAATACTCTATACTGGTAATACATTGAGCATTGTTTAATCTTTATAATAACCATTTAAACAGCTATCATGAATGAAATGCCATACTTAGAGTTAATATTATTAAAATGAGATCAACAGAAGGTGAGCCCAGAGGTGTCAAGGAATCAGACAGGGAGATCTAAATATGAAATATCACACTTCCTAACTTGAGTAACCTCCAGTCAGATGGTTCAGGTATCTCATCCGTAAGAGGGAAATCCTGATGCCATCTCACTTCATTGTGATAATCACATTTAAGCACACTGACTAATTATTGGCCTCATGGCTAGTGTTAGTCTGACTTATTCCAGTGTCAACTTTATCTAGCACCATGCAACATGCAACATCTTGCCATATCATTACTCTGGTGATTGTTTAAGTTAATGTTTATGATGAGCACCAGACTCCTGATTCAAAAAGAATGGTAGTCAGAGAGAAAGATGATCATAGTTTATACATTAAACAGTGTACTTATGCCTTTTTCAAAATAAATTAGATCCATTAGTCTCATTGTCGAAGAGTTCATGTAAAAAGACATGCAGACATTAAAGAACCACATCTAATATCACTTACAAATCAACCTCTTATGCTTGATTATTATATATGTTTTACTTTTATTACAGTGAAGACAAGTAAGACTATGGAGCTGTGGGTACATGCAAACACACATGCACACACACAAGCACACACATGGTCACTCATACTTGTATATACAAATACACACATGCACATACACATACACTTTATATGTGTAGTCTTTATCGATGTTTACAGAAACTGGGTTAATTAGAATACCGTGGGCATTCCTCTCCTGCTCCTCTGAGATTCAGCCTACGTACCTACAAGGGAAAAAAATATTAAGCAATACTCTAGGTTTGAGAAATACCATGATGTCACTGTTGTTTTTTTGGATTAGCGAACAAAAGCTGGATCTAGAATACACTAATATTGAGCCAGACAACTTTCCAGTGCTGGATGACAGACAATGTTCGGGATTTTCCATTGCATTGCAGGGACACTCATTCTGAACACAGGAATTCCCAATGAGACCTGTGTCACCTCATTTAACCCACTCTTTTTGAATAGAATAGTAAGGGAAAAACAAAAAAGATGAAGAAAGAATTGAGAGTGTTTAAGGCTCTTGTTTGGTAGGCATTTTCTTCTCTGGGTTCTAATGTTAAGAAAGAACATTCCTTAATAGATCACTAGGTCTTATGAATTCTACAGGAAGGCAATATATTTGTCAAAAGATCTACTCTGCCTCTTGACTTTGTCACTTAATTCTTTCAAATCTTTGGTCTTTTTATATCTCCAGTGTAAAATATTTCTGTTTTCACATCTTTTCTGTGAGATTTGACTTCAGAGGCAAGGGCAAGGTTAAAAGCTGAGGCTGGCACAAGCAATTGGCTGTCCCACACAGCTGTCTGCTTTCAGAACTCTGAGGTTATGTGTGTGTGAAGGCAGGAACTTCCTACTAAGGTCAGTCAGAGAACTGATAAATAAATACAGACAGCAATATCCATGTACACGGAGCCTTAAGGAATTGTCAATTCAAATTTCATTCCTCCGAATTTATTCAACTTTTTGGTTCTTAATTTTTATTATATTCCTGTAGTAGACTAACTCCCAAGAAATTTTGTCTTAATATCAAATATTTATTTTTTCAATGCTCTTTGATGGATAATATTTATCATTAAATATAGAATGTCACTCAGAATCATTGAAAAATATTTGAATAGTGCTTTGTAAGACTAAATGAATTTCCCACCTAAATCATTCAATCAGGCTTTCAGCACAGAACAAATTGTACTAATCTATTAAAAAATTCTACTTTAAAATTTTCTCCTCACTTTGCCTTGAGGAGTTGATGACAATATATGATGTCAGAACAGAGTTGTAAAACTTGTGTAGACAGATAAAGAAACTTTTCAGATGCCAGGTGTTAGGATGGAGTTGGTGCTACCTGAAGAGTCTAGCATGACAGATTCCATATAGAAATATGAGGTTATGGATTGAATTTTCAGTGTAATAAAGTTTTCAGTTTTACTAAATATAACTTACTCTCAGAGCCCTATTAGGTGTGCTTATGACACAGTTAAAGAATATACTTTGTTCCCTTTTTGGAACATTTTCTTACTAATTTTAGATTCTCATGTGGTGTCGAGGGAAGGTCAATTTGATTGTGAGACATTTGAAACCAAGAACGTGTTCTACCCTTTAGAGATAGAATATGCATTATTAACCATAAAACTCAGTCTTCTGGTTGTGAGATGGCTCAGTGGGTAAAATTTTGGGCTTTGCAAGTGCAAAGGCCTGAAATTAGATCTCCAAAGCATGTCTAAAGCTAGGTAAAACTGCACATGCCTGTAATCCCAGCATTTCTGTGATGAGATGAGAGAGAAGGGACAGCAAAAAATAAATAAATACATAAATAAAATAATCCCTGTAAGCATTCAGGCATTGTAGTCAGCTAGCTTGGGCTCACTTAGGTGAATATGTCTCAGAGAACATTAAGAAAATAATCATGTAAGCTTTCTTTGCCTGCCTAAATTGAAAGAATTATAAGAGTGTAGATCACGGCATTTCTGCTGAGGAGGAAAACCACCATTCTTTCCTGTCATGGTGGTCTTTGTGTATTTTAGAGATCCACTAGCATTTAATTCTTCGTAAGACATCATTAAGTAGATAAAAGTGGTAAAGACCAACACTCAAGGCTGTCCTCTGACTTCCATACCTCCACA
>NC_034605.1:30192830-30200434 GCF_900095145.1 Mus pahari | reverse complement strand
CACACACACAAAAACACACACGTACACACACGTATACACACACAAACACACTCACATACGAATGTGTGTGCACTACAGGTAGGTTTTCTTAAATAGAACTTTATTGATGTCTTCTAATCAAGGTAATTCTTTGTAGAGGGAGAATGTATTAATATTACAGGATATTTAGTAGGCACCAACATCATCTACCCACGTTTAGAAATGTAATGCCCAGGCAAATGCCTCCTGGGATTGTGTTTTGTGGAAAATGCATACTTTCAAAAGTTGAGAATTGATACTTTTTAAATTTGTTCTCTTCAGGGATTCTGTGATGAATAAAAATGAACTATAAAGATTCACAATTAGTTTTAGCCTGTTAAAGAGTCTGTAATTTCTTATAGCAAAAATTCAACCCAATCTCCCTTGTTTAATTTAATATTTCTCAAATATTTTGACTATGCAATCATCTGTACCTTAGTGATAGCTATTTAAAAATTTTGTACTTTGTTTTAAAACACATTGAAACATCCTGTAAAACTGACTGTTTAGATAAACATTTGCTTCAGTCATGACACACACTTCACACTTCACAGTCTCATTAACTGTCTGGTGTGCTCCTTTTTCTTTATGTCTCATTTAAGTAATGTTAAGAGTCACAGCGTTAGAGCAAGCTGATAAAATGGGTTTCACTTTATTGTTTATTTATTTTTAGCAGAATTTCTTAGCAGGCATTTGTCATTTATTTATGAAGAACAGATAATAGAATTATATCTGTTTTGCAAATCCTCCCACAAAATCCTTGAGATGTGAGTTATCTTCTCTAACAAATTGCTACTGTAGAACTCTAGACCTCATTCTCAGAGTTCACATGACTGCTTGCTTTCTCACTTGCCAATTGTGGAAGAAACTACCTTCTTCCTGAGAAAAGGCTATGCACTTAGGATGAAAGTCTCTGCCCCCCTCACCTGGGGGGGGGAGTGATAAATGACATATACTCAACTTTAACCCATCTTATTAATATCTGATCCAGTAAATAACTAAGTGACCAGTAAAAAACCTAGGTCTGTATTGCAGGTGCTGACTCTTTTGTAAGTATCTTAAGACATCATCTAATTCAATCCACTGAGAGAGAGAGAGAGAGAGAGAGAGAGAGAGAGAGAGAGAGAGAGAATCAGAGAGAGAGAGAGAGAGAGAGAGAGAGAGAGAGAGAGAGAGAGAGAGAGAACTTCAAAACAATACTCAGTACTCAGGGCTGTGTGCAGTTTTCGGTGCCACCCAAGAACGGGTCCATGAATAGATATCCATGTGCACATGCCATGTAGTGCCTGTGCTACTGCAGTCTTATTGTCATGTGGAAAACTTACCTGCATAGGAAGTTAACTCATGGAAGAATACAGAGACAGAAGTCTCCAGAGTTACAGAATAGAGTCCCAGTCCAACTGCCTAAAGCCTGGTCTAACACTTGCCATTTTCAGCCTCCATATAATAATTCCTTTATTGTTCTGCCAACTTTGTGTTTAGGTTTCTGTTCATTGCAACAGAAACTACTGTTAGTAATATACTGAAAGAGGGATTTCAAACAAGTGCCATATTATTTCACGCCTTTGCTAGCTTGGCAAAAAACCAAGACATTTCATTTAAGTTTGTTTTATAAAATTTTAAACCACAATGTATTCACATGTTAGCCCCTAACATAACAAAGCCCAAGTCAAAATGAGAGAAAATTTAATGATATGTCAGGTGCCAGAAGCATCATCATTTGAAAGAAAGGCACCAGCAGATCAGTTGAGTCCAAAATGTGAAAATGGTAGCTTCCTAAAGGATAAAAGACAACCTAAATAAACAATTGAGTAGCAGGCTGTTTAAGAAATCCATCAGCAATACTAAGGGAAATAAGGTATCCACAGCTGTGTTTGTAAGTAGAGTAAAGATGCCATTTAGTCATGTATTTTACTCAGGAGAAACTAGAAATAAGAGTATGATAAAAAAATCTGTCAAAGGAATTGAAACTTCTTTTTTATTTTCTCCACAAATGGATCCTTGCAAGAATTACTTCTCTTTTAATCCAACTTCAAAGCTCTATATCAGGGAAGAGACAAATTTCTTGGAATCCACAGTTAATAACTTCTATCATGTGGCCAGCTTGGATTCTCCTAAGCCTATACAATTTCTTTACATTAAACAACAAAGAGTGATTCTTTCAAGACTTTTCCAGGCACGATCCTTATAAGAAGTACCTAAGTTATCACTAACTGACTTCCAGAGTGAAGGACTCACCATTGCATCAGCATAATTTATAATACAACCTCTAGAAGTCTCCTCTTGACAATGAAAAATCATTCTGGTAGCTGCTGATAATGTTGATATTAAAAGTAGGTTTTGTTTGTACGGGAATGATGAAGGTCTCAAATAAGCTTCATGAAGATTGGTCAACATGGATGGATACCTTTGAATCAGAGTTCCAAAAGAAAGACGTTCTCAAATTTCATGGTTATGTACTTCCAGAACTTCCACAGCAATAGTGGATGATATTTAATGTACCCCTTACTGTGACCGCATGACACAAATATTCTCCACATGCTTGCTTTCAATATATTTTAGAAAAACTCATCTTTCAATTTATGCCTTTTCTCCCCTGAACTGCCTGCTTACTCACAGTTTCTGTTAGCTCATAACTTTCACAAAGATTATCTCTTTCTTTCCAGCTGATGTCTGTAGCAGGAACCAAAGTTCCTGCTGCTTAATGATTCATACCCTTACAATTTCTTTGGTCTGAATCTCAAGGGAGCTCAGTCCCTAATCGGACTCTTTCTTTGCCATCAGTTTTCTCAACAGGTTTGGGACTGGCTGCTTTATATTCCAGTGTCCACATTTTGGTGCAAAGGAGATGGCTACATGGGATAAAAACTGCTTGAGTAAGGTTTTTATGAAATAATTTATCCTAATAAGAAAAGCATGCATGTGTAAGAAAAGATACAGTGTCTTTTATAGCTGAGCCCACAACAAACTGCCTATATTCACCCACATATCTAAACTGCCCCCTGGTGACACGTTTCATCTATCATATGCATTGGAGATGTGCTGACACTTTAATAGGATGCTGATAACCTTGTGACAGCTCTATATCTTGTCTCTAGAGAAAGTCCATATCAACTGTTGCCTGAGGTCTTCAAATGTACTACTCCATGGTTTTCAAGACCATTGGTCTAAAGTTAGCCTGTCATCTGACTATAAAACTTGACAAGATTGTCTTATTCTTTATTCTTTACCCTTCCAATCATCAAAAGTTTGTTTCACCTGCCTTTTACAGCTTTAGGGACAATCAAATGATACCATATATCTAAAATATCCAAAGATTAGTATAGTCTGGAAGAATGACTTTCTTTCTCATTATGAGTGGCAGTTTTACATGACCATGAGCCTTATGCTGAAAATCTCATAGTAGGTAAAAAACCTATTATATTTCTGATCAGCATAGTTGGAGTAGGGGTTAAACTTATTAAACAACAAAAAGGTAAGTGACTACTGTAGTGATAATCTTGGGAGTGGTGGACCAGCAAGGCCTATATACATAGATCCTCTTCACTTGGCTATGATTGTATTTGTTTATTCTAGTGATGTGCATGACAGACTATGGTATGTGCAGAACAGGACAGATGCTTATATGCTACTAGCAGACAAAGTCAGAGAATTTCTCTATGACCAGGAAGGTAGGGAACAGTAGTTGGACTGACATAAATCTTTTCAGTCGGGTTTAGGGAAGAGTAATTGAATTATCTATGTCTTTCCTTGAGGACAGGACAAGAGAAAGTCAGAGAGAGACATGGACTTGGAGACTGTACATGATCCTCCTGGTCTTCATGTGGAAAGTCTCATTGTAATAAAATGCTGCCATTTTCAGAGGCATGTTCAATGCATCAACACATATCTGGCACTTACAGTGGGAATTATTTTAAACATTGACATTGGAAACTATTTTTGCTTTTGTTTTGTCTTCTCTCTATAAACTTAAAACTATACATTTGGCCAGCACTAGACGGCTGACGTATAATGGTAGGAATCATGTACATCTGTCTCACAGATGCCATTTATAAAAGAGAGAAATGCCCAGAGAATGAGCCATTTATTTGTTCTGGATAGACTTTTCTGGGATAGTTCACTAACCTTGAAGCCTGTGTGCCCCTGACTGATACTCTAAGACCATTTGATTGAGAATAATAACTGAGGTTTATAGTTTTCTATGATATGATTTGGCAGCAAAGAGAGTTCTGATATTTTGATTCCCCAGAATTCACTGCTCATGATTTTATGGGCTACACTGTAGAGAATACATTTTCAGGATGTCATTACAGGCTCAAAGCAACTGCAATGATCCAATTAATTCTAACTACCCAACTATTTTTACTTGTTTGAACCTCGTTTTGACACTAGGCCGTGCTTTTCTAAAAGTCTTTCTGTTTACTTAATGCTGCCCTGTCTGCTTCTAAAGGTAGAGAGGAGACTCTAACATGGTTTTCTTTGCTTGCTTTCTTGTTTGTCTGAATTTCCATCCTCCCATAGTGCCAGTGTGTGACAATCTCTAGAATCCTAACATTGTCTTGTGACTTCTGATTTAGTGCCTCTCACTCTCACTTCCATAAGGCCTACCTAACAACTGCTACAGCCTCTTGGTATTTTTCAATTAAAATTCCAGAGAAAGTGAATTGCATTGACCTAGCTTACTATTCTTGAGGTTTCTGGTCAGCTATACAGTTGACTACAGCTGGAGAAAAAATACAGAATTAAATCTTATAATTACTTAGCTATTCCACCAAATGGTCCCAAATCAGACTGTGTTTGGAAATGTATTTGTTTGCATGTTTATATGCAAATGCCAATAAAGATAAAATATGACAGGGTATAATGTTTAAGCTTACTTGTACCCATGTAATAAGCCCCTGTTTGTATGATCTAAATAATGTGAGCTTCCTTTACCACAGTTATTGTTAGAGGAGGAACAGTGGAGAAAGACAATTATACTTGTTATAGGTCTACAGTTAAGAATGTAATTGTCGGGACAGACTAACCACAAACATCATCTGCTTATGGTAGTGGAGAATTAAAACATGAGTGAAACAGAACTTTGGCATCTTTTGTTTAATTGTTGCCAAGGTCCCAGGGTTCTGATGTGACTGGATCCATCTACCCGATGTCTACATAAAGCCTGAAAACAAGTTGATTTTGACAGAAATTTGTGGTCCCTCATCTTTTGAAAGAAGTAGTTTTGTACTAGTCACATACTATATCGTTAGATTCTCTTTAACCATGTTTCATGAAGCTGGTTTTACTGTAAAAGGGGACCTGATGCTGTCCAGTGGTTACCTAGAACCAAGATAGAAGTGGGCATTCCTGCTGTCATTTTGTTTCTGCCATCTTTGCCTGGAATATTGGGTCAGAGCTCTGTGTCAATTCTCTTTCTAAACATGTTAATCTTTTATGAGATGTATAAATACTGGCCAAATACAATTGAATAGACCATACTTGAAAACACCTAGACAGATGTCATGTCCTTTCACTGGGCTCTGCTTTTAAGATGTTCTTTGCTCCCTAATAATTTCACAGGCTAGTAACCAAATGAACTATCCAACACCAACTATTGGATGGTTCTGTCCACATTCCCAGTAAGCCTTCCCTCTTTGGTATACTACCAGAGAATTGTCTTCTAGGTGAATCTAAATCCAATAAGTGGAAAATGACCATTAGTCACCATAGAACTGAGTCTTTAAAGAGGATGGATGTACAGTTACAGCTTCTTCATTGAGAGTGAGTGTACTTTCCAGTCTCAAGGGGGTGAGCAGCTCTCCCTTGCAAAACATGTCCTGATTCTCTGCCCCATTATAAGCTTAAAAGCAATAGAATTAGTTCATGATGAATTGAAAGTTCTGAAACTTTGAGCTAAAATGATCATTTAAATCTTTCAAGCTGATTTTTCTTACTTTTCTAGAGGATCATCAATATTCCCTACATATCATGCTTATAAAATTCAATTTGACCTTCTAAAAATAAGGTACAGGTTCTTGGAAATGCAGTCCTGTAAATTATCCTATGCTCATATAAAGATGCTTTGATGTTAAAAGCATGCACCTTCTTCCAGAGTACCCATGTTTGCTTCACAACACCTATACTGGGCGTCTCATAGCTGCATGTAACTTTAGCTCCAGGGGAGTTGACAGTTCTGACTTCTTGTAACACCAGCACTCACATGCTTACATTCACATACAGATACAAACATGTACATACAATTTAAAGATAATGAAAATAAATCTTTCAAACAAAAGAAAAAACGAAAAAAAACCCAAACTTTAATACTCTTGTCAGGAAAGACTGTTGTCCTATGTGTTTGTTTTTAAACAATTGTACCTTTAGCTTACAGCTGTGCTTTAGAAAATTGAAAACAACATTATTTCACATTATCGATATGCAAACTTTACCTTCAAAACTAGCATTGTAGTTCTAATCACTGACAAGGGTGGGGCAAAACAAGAATAGTTAAACATGCGTGTTTATGGTATAATTTATGGGGCAGTTCCAATGTCTCTGTATTTATATAATTTCAGGCTGAAAAGTGTGAAGGTTCTGGGTGCAACTGACCACTCTCAGATTAGATCTGAGGCCTGATACACAGTAGGAAATTCACACTGTGTGTCAGGCACTTGATTGAAAGCCTTTGCTTCAGAAGGTAGCAGCCCTGAAGTGAATCTGCTAATATTATTTTGCCATTGCCCAGACACATTGCCCAATTGCCTTCTTAAAATTTATGTTATGCCCATAGATTGCTGTTACCCTAAACCTTCTTCTGCAATGGGTAGTAGTAGCAAATTTCTGAGCCACTTAGCTGGTCAAAGAACTGAGAAGTGACTATCATATGTCCAATCCTGCATGGGACATATACATCACCCTATGCCTTTCCTGAACATCAGGAAGCATCAAGGAAGAGGTGGCAGAGAGAACCTTCAAGCTGAAGACTGAAGAAGCAGGGAGAAATGTTGTCTTCTGGGCGTCATCATATTGAACACCAGTACAGGTGTAGTTATCTGAATAACGTGAAACCAGTTGCTCTGTCAACATTACTGTAGACAGCATTGATTAGTCAAAGTGTGCTGTTCAAAACAAACAAAGAAGGACATAAAGATGTGAAGTTTTCAGAGAGAGATATGTTAGGAAGCACCTAGTCTAGAGAGATTCAGAGGGGAGCTTAGTGGGCATTATCAGGGTATCTATGTATGAGACTGTCAAAGAATAAATAAATTTAGGAAATAACTACTTAAGATAAAAATAAATCAATAAGAAATTAAGGGTATTACACAAAATTGATTAATAATTAATTCAGGAAAGCATTTTCCTCCCAAAATGGTGTGTGAAATACACAGAATATACATGATAAACATCATATACATGAATACACAGAATATACATGATAAACATCATATAAATGAATATACAGAATATACATGACAAACATCATATACATGAATACACAGAATATACATGATAGACATCATGTACGCCTAACATGATATAACTATCCCTCGTACAATCGCAAATGCATTTGTGAAACAATAACAAGGTTGTGAATATGCCTAACA